>NC_090450.1:581104549-581404549 GCF_031143425.1 Pleurodeles waltl | reverse complement strand
AAGAACGGCCACCAGTGTTCACGAAATGTACTAATTAAATAATACTTAGGAAATATTGAAAATATATTAGCCTAATATATTTATGTGTCATATTAAGGCTTATTAAGTATGCTCTAGGTTTATTAATTGTAGGCCTTAACTTAGCGAGTGTCTTGGCCTAGATTTGCCAGGCCTAATGCAAAAGATGTATTTCTTAGCGGGTAAAAAAAATGCTGACATGGTGAATTAAAATGTGAAATGTCCATTGTCTTGTTGAAAATGCTTAACAGAAGCTTTCTGTGAGAACAGGCTGCAAAGAGATGATGTTCCTGCTAGTGTAACGTGTGTGAGATGTACTTTCCCAGGACGAGAACAATGAAGACACTGACTGGAGCTGAAGATGCAACAATATTGTTACCTGACGAGCCGGATGATGAGAACATCGTAAAATGAACCAATCAACTGCATGTGAAGAGTTAAATGTTAGGAATCATAGATTTGGTGCAGAAATATTGTTGGATAAAGTATAAACGTACAATCAACTGACCAATAGGGAATAGTTTTAGTGACTTTGATATAACACAACATCACAAAATAAAATTATGGATGGAGTGTTGAAACTTTTCAAACACCCACCCCCAGTCACAGATCTGGGTTCAATCCATCGTTATTTTGCTGGCCACATCACCCCAGTTCGGACCCAGCCATATGCAAATCAGTCTTGACCCTGTTCGATGGATTAAACCCAGATCTGTGACTGAGGGTGAGTGTTTGCATTGTTCAACACTCCGCCCATCATCCTTTTGTGTTAAAGTTGCCCTAAGTGGGAAGGGTATGCCTAGACGTGGGTTCCTTGCTCACTGTGCCACTGGATTCAAGCTAGCCTGGCTGATGAAGGGTGATAACATGAAACCAGTCAGAAAGAACGACAGATTAAACTCAGATCTGTGACTGGGGGTGAGTGTTTGCATTGTTTAACACTCTGTCCATCATCCTTTTGTGTTGCTAGACTTTGATATAACAACACGACAGGAGAATTATTCAGACTAGAGAAGAGATGCAGATTTTGAGAGAAGAAGATTTTAGGAGAAATTTGAGATTCATTCTGTCATTGGGCTCATACTCTCTGACAGAGCCCGATGCTTTGCTGATCGACTGATGACGAAGACTCATTCTGGTTTGCTGACCCATACTGAGGATAGGTAGACATGGTGAAATGTGACTGTTATGCAATTTATGCCTTTTCTTTATAGGTACCAACTGCGCTGTTTTGACAGATCCATAGTTAGATATTTTTCTAAATTTGTGTTTCTAAATCAGTTTCGCATGAAGCCCAACATGCTGATGCGAATCTGATGTTAGTTAAGTGCCCTCACGAATGACAAATACAAGGACTAATGATTGATGAATTACCTTGTTGAGTTTCATGTATGCTATATCTTTGTTGCAGCTGACCCGGCTATTGATTTGCACTGTAGCTCTAGAATGTGTTGTGATTCAAGCTTTGATTAGATTGTGTTTCTTCTGCTGCTTTGGACTACCAGTGTTGTTTTTATGTGCGTTTTATTTGATTTTCAGATTAATCTACATGACTTTAGCATTGCTAATGTAACAGAAATAAACATACTAAACTTTTACTAAAGGTGTGGTTATTAATGGCTGAAAGGTCATGGTGAGTGAAGTTAGCTGACTCCATTGATTATTGACTACTGATTGTTGACTATATACTGGAGCTATGGTAAGAACTTCTTAATTATGAGTTAAAAGGTTCATTGACCTATTCAAGTCCCCTTGTAAGTTTACTTATTAAAAAGGTCTGACGTGCTAACAGTAAACAGAAGCTAAGAAGTCATAAACGGGCACAATTCTTCAGAACACAAGCCACAAATGAGAACCCACAAAAATCCTACATGCATTTGCCACAGCACAACAAGTCATCAGAATTACACATTCACATAACCATATCATAAAAGCGTCTACACCGGAGTTTATGACCAAACTAATGTATACGCAGAGAGATCCCCCACTATTGTTTAAGTAACAAACTCACAACAAAGGTTCAACACCCTTGTGCAAACCACTTGTGAATCCTTTGTAGAAAACCTGTATGTTACGTCTAATCGGGGTACCACCTTACAGGACTGATTAGTGGAGATGGGAACTAAGATTCTTTGCCCACTTAAGCAATGTAGACTCACAGCCTACATTACTGGAAAAATAAGCAAAATGGATCAAAAACTAATTATGCTAGTTTTCCACATTCTTGTCTGGCATGCCAGGTTGTTTCAGTTTCCCCAAGACTGATGAATGAAATGGAGTCTGGCCTTACTGTGTGCTAAGTTTTATTTTATTAGGACGCCTTCTACAGTGAAACCACCCGCAATGGCAGCAGTCCATCATCCACAGGCCAGGCTTTTTTTTTTTTTTTAATGTGTCCATACAACTGTTTCTAAAATGAAGCATAGGACAAGAGAGGACTGGTGGCAACATTTACGTCAAAGTGGAAATGACACCATTAAATGTTCATATGGAAGGCCGGAAACCCTCTCATCACAAGGATGCAGGAAAACGTGGGGGTTATTTGTCTAGACCAGGGGTCTAGAAACTGGGGTCCTCAAGGCTCTGGCCAAAAGAAAGATTATGCAGATAATAGTGCTTTGTTTTAAGCAGAAAAATGCTTATTACATTTGTGAAACGGTAACAAAAAAAACTTAACTGCAATGTTTAAATACGTCCAGACGTATTTAAGCATTGCCAACCCTATAGAATGGTTATGGAAAGGGGGGCGACAATTTATTTTTTCCAACTTTGGGGGGGGTTGAAGGGGCAGCATTAACAAGCGTGAATGCCACTGGTCTAGACAGTCTAAACCAAACTATCAGGCCAATGGGGATAATAACAGTAGTATCGTCAGAATGTGGAACAATGGGTTTTTACATAGGTGGTGATCTGACACTGAACCAATTGAGCCCCCTGAAATCAGCTACCTTTAAATACCTCCAGGAGCTCCTTCTTATGCTAAACCGGAGGTATTGAAGGAGTCCTGCAGTCATGCCACACGCTGTTACCCAGCCCTCTGCTCCCCATCTCTCCGAGACAACAGACACCTGTATCCAGGATGCTGCCAAGAAGTTGCCAGAGCTGCTGCTCCTACGATAGCGCCATTGCCTCCCAAGCAAGCAACTTCCAAAATTAATGCAGAATAACAGCATGATGGTATTTTCTACACAGCTCTGCCCAGCCAAATTGCAACTTCAATGCTAAATATAATCAGCTAGTTAATGCATGGCATACGTTTAGAGCAAGGTCTCATTTTCAAACGCTTATGACATTAATGCCACAAGTTAGAGAGATAGTGTCCGCCCTTGTTTTATTAAAACTTAGGGCCATATTTATACTCTGTTTGCGCCGGATTCGCATCGTTTTTTACGCAAATTCGATGCAAAACAAACTCCATATTTATACTCTGGCGTTAGATGCGTTGAGCGCCAAAGTTCATGGAGTTTGCGTAATTTTTTAGCGTGGACACCTACTTTGCGTTAATGATATGCAAGGTAGGCGTTCCCTTCTAAAAAATGACTCCGAGGCATGTGCGCCGTATTTACACTCCCGGGCAAAAATGACGCCCGGGAGTGGGCAGGTAAAAAAAAATGACATCCAGTCGCTTTAGCGTCATTTTTTAACGCCTGGTCAGGGCAGGCGTTAAGGGACCTGTGGGCTCGGAAGGAGCCCAGAGGTGCCCTCCCATGCCCCCAGGGACACCCTGCCACCCTTGCCCACCCCAGGAGGACGCCCAAGGATGGAGGGATCCATCCCAGGGAACTTAAGGTAAGTTCAGGTAAGTATTATTATTCTATTTTTTTTGTGGCATGGGGGGCCTGATTTGTGCCCCCCTACATGCCACTATGCCCAATGACCATGCCCAGGGGACATATGTCCCCTGGGCATGGCCATTGGGCAAGGGGGCATGACTCCTGTCTTTGCTAAGACAGGGGTCATTTAAATGGGGGTTGGGAGTCACAAAAAAAAAAAAAACGGTGCAAATCGGGTTGAGGTGAAAATTTTGCCCCAGCCCGACTTGCCCCATTTTTTGACGCCCAAGCTCCATATTCCCCTACGCTGGCGCTGCCTGGTGTAAGTCATTTTTTTACGCACACCAGGCAGCTCCGCCGGCTAACGTCGTTGAATAAATACGGCGCCCGCATGGCGCTAAATTTTTTGACGCACAACTGCGTTGGCGCAGCTGTGCATCGAAAAGTATAAATGTGGCCCTTAGCACCTTTCTTCTCGGCCACTCGCCTCACTACTTTAAAGAGTCACCACTCATTCTCAAATTGTATCAGCGCGAGGGAAGTTCTGATGGCTTTGGGGGGGCGTTGTTCCAGATACGGGGCGAATAGATGGAAAAGGATAACTTTTCCGTTATCCTTTTCCGTCCTCACACTTCCACTGCAGTTTGGTGGTGTCCCAGCTGAGCGTGCTCAGAGAACAACCGCAGACGAGGCTTGAACAGCAGCTATGAACTCATTTTCTGGAAGGAACAGTTTTTATTCCCCTAAGAGCGTGTAACAGGATACCTTTTTTGGAAAATGTGCTCTTTGATTGTGAGGTTAGTGTCCAGTGACTCGACACTCAGTGAAAATTGTCGCTCGAAGCAGTTAACGCTGAGCCACTGAGACGTGTTTGTCTCGTTTCTTGCTGGATGTTCAAGGCAAATAAAACTCAGTTTTTCTGGACGGCGATTCAGAAAAGCGCGAGGTCTGGATGATGTGCGGGTAGTATTGGAAACTTTGGACGACCTAAGAAGGAGCGACTGTGCAACATCTGCATATTGGTAAATCCTGATATTACCTGTTATTAGAGAATCATGCAGAGATCGAAGATAAAGAGACCTTACAGAACCTTTCTGGGACTCGGAATCGTGCATTTTCTGAGAAGCATACAAAAAAAGAGTCAGCTGGGTGGCGTGTACCACACCCGCCTCTTAGGTCTGCCCAGGAGCATAAACATTCCAAGAGGAGGACGACACAAACAGACCACCCTCTCCAGTCAATCTTCAGGGAGTGACATTCAGTGCCTCAGGCTCAAACTGGGGAAACCCGCCCGCCCGTGCCGGACTTCGCTTAACAAGATGTTTCTGTGGTGGTTAGT
This sequence comes from Pleurodeles waltl, assembly GCF_031143425.1. Lineage (NCBI taxonomy): Eukaryota > Metazoa > Chordata > Amphibia > Caudata > Salamandridae > Pleurodeles > Pleurodeles waltl. Next base: position 581,399,419 of record NC_090450.1, on the reverse strand, counting down.
TAAATACCTCGACAGCTCCCACCCTTCCCCCAGCTCATCCTGACAGACTTATGTGCGCACCAACGGCGTGGGACCGAACAAGGCAAAGTCCACAGGCCGTGCCCAGAAAGTGGCGACAGGGTCTGTCCGGGGGCAGCACAGGGGACCAAAGCAAGCGCATAATCTAACAGAAAATCAACCGGTTAGGCCTCGGGCGGGGGTGTGCGAGTCAGGCTGCTCCTAGAAAACAACGTATTTTAAAAGCGAGGCACATCTACTTACACTTGGGGGTGCCAATCATCACAACGAGGTATTTTATATAAGAAAAAGAATGGAAAATAAGTGTGGAGAAATACCGACTTTTGGCTATAATTGGGGGTGGGGGGGGGGGATATACGGGCCCAAGATAAACTCCTCATTGTCGACTTCGACGGCAACCGTCTTTCTTTAACAGTAGAAAACCACCAGTTTAAAACGGTGTAACAAAACACAAAATCGGACTCAAACGCTGTTGTCCCCTCAAAAATCAACCCACGCGCAAAAAGCCTAAGCGATCCTCAACCTCCTACAAAATAAAAATAGTTGAGCTCTGCATTTTATTCAACTTTGTCCTTTAGATTAGGTCGCGTGCTAACGGTGCCAGAACTCAGTGCAATAATGTTTAGATTAATTCCTTAAACGTTTGTAGCATTTAACTTTTCGTAGTAAAGTGTCCCCTTTTGAATTGGAAATCAATGCTTCATGGCTTCAATGTATCCCTTCCGAAAACAAATACTCAGACCCCCCCCCCCCCCCTCACCTTTGACAATATACCCGTATGTGTCACGCATACAAATCTATGCCTAACCTACGCCTTCCTGGCATCCGTGTACAATCCCTCCCCTGCTCACCTCCTCCTGCGCCCTCGCTCACCCCTCTCCGCCGCGCTCTGAGGTGGATACTTTCTGCAGCGGGACCTCTGGGATCACTAGGAAGCGTCACGTGACGTCCGCTCACCGCCCAATCAGAGCCTGGGTCCCACACAAGAAAGCCAATCACAAAGGGGCCGTGGATTTCCAGACCCCTCCCCTCCACCCCCGAGGGCGGAGCTACTTGGGATAGTTAGAGGGAGGGGGCTCCACTAGAACATTCCAGTGTAGTTTTACACTGAGGGTCGCGACCTTTGTAGTTTCTGTGGGCGTCCTGTTGCTGTTTAGTAACTATGTGCACAAAACTGCATTGTAAACTCGGTATGGTACCAGTGTGTATTGACATAATTTTTTGGGTATGGTCTAGCAGCGTGTGGATGTCTAAAGCATTGCTTTCATTTGTGTGTGGACTAGCATATGATCAGCTCGAATAGTTATTAGCTCTGTGCACTCCCCACTGTTTTGTCGCTATCAAGTGCACCCTGTAACGTAACAAAGGCCCCCGCAGTCCCTGCGGGCCCGAGCTCCAGGGGGCCTCAGGACATCAAGTGGCATGAGGTAGTCCAGAGGGCCCCCCTCTAGATTATTTACGCCACTGAGTGCATCATAATTATGTTATCCTAAAATACTGAATGCACTCTCACTAGTGTGATCACAGCCTGTAGGATGTAGCACATAGTCACGATGTGAACTTTAACATTCGGTGTGCACTCACACTGAGAGCACGCAGTGGATACTTTAGGTATTGAAAACTACTTTCATACAATGCTTTAAATGGAAATATTGAAGTAGAGGCAGACTCTTGATCATTCAAGCCAAAAATAGTTTTATTTTTTGGCTGTCTCCCACCTGAAATTGCTTCTCCTTCAGTAGAAGTCAGTGAGAGAAATGTATTCTCCCGGGTTTTTTTTTAAATCCCACGCTTTCCGCTTCTGGAATGTTGGCATGTATGCAGGTACTCCCCATTTAGAGTACACGTTTGGTCATGAGAAGTGCAGATACTCTCCATTTCAAATTGAAGAAGCGAAAGTATTCTGTAGCGGACATTACCTGCTCAGTTAAGGCATTGAGTGTATATGTGCTATATATGTGTGTGTCATCTTGTTTCTTGTGTTGTACAAGTGCAGTATTTGCACTACAGGGCGAGGACAGCATGCATGGACTTAATATCGATGGGCGCACATCCTGCAGAGAATTCTTATAACGAACAATCGCAGTGCATATAGTCACTATCAACGTAGAACGGTCTCCAGCTTAAATTCACTATTAATTAAATGCACAAATCGTCAATCACCTACACCACAAATTCCTAACTTTTGTTTCACCATCGACTGGGGTGGCTACACCTTCATAAAGAGATGCGGGGATAGTGCAGGAGGCAAGCACACAAAGACATACTTACACACGCGCGCGTCACCCCACCCCACTTACAGGACAGTGACGTGAGCTCATAAACCATACAGCTAATGGTTTGCAGTGGAATTCGTCACCGTTTCCCATTTGATGACGAGTGTTTCACATAAAAGAACATTTCTAATATCTGCTGTAATATTCTTTCTTAAGTTCAGCAGTAGGAAGATACATGACCGCAGCGCCTCAACGGGAAGTGAGGGGTCATGGCTTCTGAGTCACATCCAGTGCTGGAATTGAAAAAAAAATCACTCCAGGAAAGCATATATTAGGGGTCAAGGTGGGGCAGAGAAAAAGGGGTGGATTCCCAAAGGGCAGAAAAGCGGAGTCCGACAGTCAACATATACGTTTTTTTAAAGGATATTGACAGCAATGGCAAATGTGCAGTAAATGTGTTCTAGCTTACACGTTCGGACACAGAAAGGATGCATGCGCCATCGCTCACTGGGTTAAGACATCTGCTGCACAGTGCTTGCAATTAAAATATAGAAGTGCAGGTGCTCCTTTCCTAGAGTGCCTGTTTGCTGCTGAGAAGTGACCGAACTCTTCCATTAAAAGCACTAGTGCTGAGAAATGCTGGTACTAATATATCCCTTCTAATTTAAAGAAGTGCAGGTCCTATCCCTGCTGAATTTAACATCTTGTAACATGCAGATCTCAGAATTGTATTTTATATAGATAGGTAAGTGGGTTACTGCTTTTGACACACAGATCTTTTTGTCACTTCCATTCTTAGTATAACACAGTGAGCTATGAACCCACATCAAGGAGCTGCATACAAACTACAGGTCATAGGAAGAGGTCCTTATTGTTTTTCTCAGTTTATTGTTTTAAAAAAAAAATTCGTTATTGATTTTCGCAAGACTCGAACATCGTATGACTACTATGACTACAGTGCTTCGGTACTTACACACATTTTGCAATAATATTTTGCTCAGTAACAAATCCCCAACTCCTCCACACCCCCCAATGCTTCTCAGTTTTTCCAGGATCCACAGTGCAATTATGGGCGATCATCATTCCTAGGAGCAATGGTCTAGACCAGTGGTTCCCAACCTTTTGACTTCTGTGGACCCCCATTTTATCAATACTGGAGCCCGGGGACCCCCACTGAATCCTTATTGGAATCCGGGGACCCCCCACTGAGTCATTACTGATAGGAACCAAATAATATTAAATTTTCTAAGCAGTCGCTGACCCCCTGCGGAGGCTTTGCGGACCCCCAGGAGTCCCCGGCCCACAGGTTGGGAACCACTGGTCTAGACAGTAGCTGCACCTCCCAGGTCGACACTCTGCCTACCCAGTGTTATGATCTGAGTCCGTTCCCCCCTGGTGGATTCTCTACCTCTGTTCAGTCCAATGAAGCTGGACTGGGATCCTGGGATGATCACTCCCCCTCTCTGTCCTCCCTAAGGCTCTCAACCGTACTAGTGGTTGTTCCCATTTCTCCTGCTTCTCCTATGTTCGCATTAGTGTCTGCCATTTCATGTAACACGCAGGATTGGCGCCCATGCAGCCAAGTCATCTTTCAATTTCTCATCCCTCTGTACGTTTCATCCTGATTTCCTCTGCCACTGGCCATTTCGACATATATCTGAGCCAGTCAGCATAATATCAAAGGGGTCTCTGTCCACTTTTCAAAAATTTAATTTTCAGGGCATTTGTAAACATTAGTTCCTTTATAGCATATGTGTGGAAATTTATGAGGATCTTTTTGGGCTTGTTTTATATGGGCTCTTTCTGAAAGGGACTTGATGTACCCTTTGAATGTCTCTGAAAATGTCCAGGTTGGAATCCTCTGTTTGAACCCCTGCTTTAATTAACTTCACCACATATGCTTTTAAATTGTCACTTTCTGCTCTTTCCGGGACATTTAATATTCTTAGGTTAATCCTTCTTAGATTATTTTCCAAGGCCTCTAGTTTCTCCCGACACTCCCCTTCACTCGTCCTCAGGAGCCGGATTTCATCCTTGTTGTTCTCTATTGTGATTTTCAGTTCATTCACAGTATCCTCAAGAACACAAGCCCTAGCAGCCAGGGAATCTAACTTCTTCTCAAGAGTCTCACATGCTTCTCATATTTCTTTCTGATTCATTCCGGAGACCCCAAATATATTTCTCATTTCTGTGGTAAGAGCATGTATCATCCTCACCCACGCTCACAAAGCACTGCACAACGCCGGACCAGAACACCTCAACAGACAACTCACATTCTACACCCCGACCCGCCAGCTTTGCTCCGCTGACCCTGCCCTTGCCACCATTCCACACATCCCTAGAACAACTGCCGGTTGCAGATCGTTCTCCCACCTATCCGCCAAGACGTGGAACATCCTTCCTTTCCACCTGTGACAGACACAGGACCTGCTAACCTTCAGGAGCACCTCAAGACCTGGCTGTTCGGGCAGTAGTAGCACCCCCCAGAGCCTTGAGACCCTCATGGGTGAGTAGTGCTCTTTATAAATGCTATGATTGATTGATATCATCTATTCTACTGCCGCATTTGCAGACCCCTCTCTTGCAGGCACATCATCTATCCCCATAGAAACTTGAGTACAGATTTGGGGATTTTCCTTTGGGAAACTCGTCATTGTGTGTCTGAGGCTCCCCTACCACCATTAAAAGATGATGCACTGGGCTATTTGCCTCTTACCCCTCTGCTTCCTCTAGGACTTGATACCTATTTGGACCGGCCAAATTTGTGATCCCACAGGCTGCCATGTTTTCTAAACTGAGACTCTATCTTGGGAACTCAAACCTCTGATCCGGTGTCCTCCCAAGAGTGACTCTCTATGCTTCTCTTATTGACTCACTAGTAATAATTGTCTTGGGCTGGATTTTGAAGTATGATCGAAGTGAGGGTGTGATTTTTACTTTTTGCATTGACTGTCTAATCTTTGTGGGTCTACCCTTTCCTACCTGAATCCTATCAGTGGTCACTATTGTTTTTTGCAGTAACTGTGAGGGAGTTGTGCTTAGTGGCTTACTGCTCCTTAATCTCAATCTCTGCATCTTTATAGAGTGGTGACTTTCTAGCAGTTTTAGAAACTACTTTTGGGATTTCCTTGCAGGTCCTCCTTAATGCATACCTAGCCTTCTTTCCCTGGACGCTCCCTTGTCCCTCTGGTCTGCCTTCTTAATGTCTGACCCAGTTTCTCCAATAGCCCTCTGGCTCTTTACCCGTGTGTCCTCCCCTTCGCTCTGCCTGGATTCCAGGACCGTGGTGGTTTGTACCTTCATGAGATAGCCATTTTCTGCCCTTCACTCTCCCACGCCGCCAATATGCACTGTTGCTCCTTTGTGATCACTGCCATTGCCTCTCCCTGCTTTCCACTGGAAGGGAATCCTTGCAGACGCTCTCCACCCTCTTTGTAGCTTGAGTGCGGCTCTCGACCAGCACACCGCATTAGGCTCGTAACCCGATGTGTCCGCCGTGGTTGCAATGCAGGCGCCGAGCCAGGTGACGTTTAATCACTGAAACGCTGAACCTGGTAAATTGCATTAAAGTTCCTCACAGCAATATGAAGCCAGAACATGTATTTTTCTTTCCTCCTCCTGTACGATTTAACAATATGCAGTTACAAGCATCTCCGGTGCACCTCCGGTAGTGGGCATAATCGCGACCTGCCTCTAGCCGACCGCCACGTTCTCCTGGCTAGATCATTGTTGTTGTCGAACTAAATTGGAATGGATGGTTTGTTGCATTGTTGGAATGGATGATGCGTGCTTGTGATATGATTAGGTGTGAGAGTTGATTTTAATTTATGGGGGTATGGTTGGAACTGCTTGAGGATATTTCTTTGTTTTGTTAGTATTTATTGATTATGTATTGAAATTACTGTTTTATAAAACATACACATATGTGTAATGTAACCTTCATGCTCTAAAAAATTTAGATTAAAAAAATAATATATAATGTTTTTTCATGGAAACAAGCCTATTCAGTGGCATGAGTTATTGATTTTTATGGCTCCAATGTTTAGTTTAGTTTAAAAGATTTATAAAGCGCATGGCTACCCAAAGGCCTCCCAGCGCTAAAAGGAAGTGACAGCTTCTGATGCAAGGAATATTGACTGACAAGGAAGAGAGTTAACTCGGATAAAGGGCAGTTTTTAATTTTTTCCGGAACAAAGGTTCTGAGGGTTCTTGCCGGAGTTCTAAGGGTAGGGCATTCCAAAGGTGCGCTGCTTTAGCTGAAAAAGATTTACCTCCCCATGAAGACCTCTTAAACCGAGCTATATGTACTAACCGGGTAGTGGAGGATCTCAGCGTTCTAGTGGGGACATGAAAGAAGATGCTTTGCCTAAGAAAATAGGGTCCCTTGTTGTGCAGGGCTTTGTGAATAATACATAAGGCTTTAAAGTGAATGCGCTGTTTTATTGGTAACCAATGGAGTGATGTCTCTGTAGGTTCATAAGTAGTCTGGCGGCTGCATTCTGTGTGACCTGAAGTTTCTTCACTACATAATCAGGGGAGCTAAGAAAAAGAAAGTTGCCGTAGTCAAGTCAAGAAAGTATCATGGCCTGAATAAGAATTATTTTGGCTAGAGGGGGTAGCAGCCTAAAGATTTTCCTAAGGGTTCTAAGGAGGCCAAAGCAGGAGGAACAGATCTTTTTTGACTGTTGTTCCATTGTTAGGCGGCAGTCCAACCAGAAGCCAAGGCTCTTTATATGATCCTTGGTAGGAGGAAAGTTGCTAAAAGCCTCTGGTTACAGTGCCAAAGGATTAGAAGGAGCGCCATTGCCTACGATCATCACCTCTGACTTCCCATCATTGAGTTTCAATTTGGACAGGTTCATCCATTTACCGATGTCCGCTAAGCAGAGGGAACGGTTAGTTAGAGAAGGGCCCCTGATATTGGAAAGGGATACTATTAATTGAGTATCGTCTGCGTAGGTGACCACTGAGAGGTCATAAGGTTTAACTATTTTAGCTAGGGAGGAAATATAAATGTTAAAAAGAGTAGGGCTTAGGGAGGAGCCCTGGGGAACTCCACAGGTCAGGGGGAAAGATATCAGGCAAGAAAGAACAATCTAAAACTTGAAAGGTTCTTCCTGTAAGGAAAGACGAGAACCAAGCTGGTGCTGTACCTTCTATCCCTATACTGGAGAGCCTATGACAAAGGGTTTTGTGATCCACAGTGTCAAAAGCAGCACTGAGATCCAATAGGATAATGGCTGCGTGACTTCCCTGATCTAAACGTTGCAGAGTAGACTCAGTGTAATAGTTGAAGCATAAACAATTAGGATTGATACCATTGTTAAATAAATCAGAGTTGGCAGTTTTGATTTGTTGTTTCTCATGTATTTTCCGCATTCTTGTAGTCAGGGGCCCTCTTTTGCTTCTGAGGTCCCACAACCACACCATAAAATACACCCCATTTCCTCACATTTAGTATACTATAGCTGATGAATTTTAGTGTTTTTGTTTTTTTAAATGTTAGTTTTGATCTTATTTCAAAACCTAACTATAACCTCTCTTCATCCTGTGTTTTTTTCAGTGTCACATTTAATTTCTGACACTAATGTATTTTAGTGCATTTTACTGCATACCTGCGAGCAGAGTTATATATCATGCATGTAACACTTTTTAAGCTTGACAAATAATTACTTTAAAACAGTTATTGTTTATGCTCCAAGGCATGTTTTCCTTGTTGGCTGTATTTACTGCATTGTCTACAACACTGTGGGGCATATTTACAAGCCCCTTGCTTCACCCTAGCATCAATTTCTTATACACTAAGGCAGCGCTAAGGTGACCTTTTCCCCACGCCAGATTTACAAAGTGGCATAATGCTTGCATCGTGCCACTTTGCAACCCCTTGAGCCACTTTATGGCTGCGTCAGGCATAATTTATGCCAGAGGGCGTTCCATTTACAAATTTACAACATTTCATTGTGTCATATCTTCTGTCGTTTGTAACGCTTAAAGGAGAGAACATTTTACATGTTCTCTCCTTCAGTTCCCTGTACTAGTCTCTAAACAAAGCAGTTTTGCAATCAGAAACGCAATTAAGGCAGAGGGAAGACAGTAGACGAAGAGAGAAGCCGATGAATAGGAAGATAGGAAAGAGCATGGGATCGACAGAAAATTAAATATAAAAGAAGGGGGCAATGTAAAGAAGAGGGTTGAGGCTAGAAATTAGAAAGCTAGGTGATCTAATGCAGTGTTCAGTAGTTGGCTTGTGGGGATTAATTTCATCCTTTCACTTTGCCTGACGGCAACCTTGCTGTGGCACTGTTTATTTCAATACAAGGGAAGTGTGCCATTACAGCTGTAGGCTTGCAAAGTCTGTCCACTACTGAATATCTAGCTAGATGATCCTTTCAATTTGTATAATCAAAACATTGAAGATTCTGACATTTTTGTGCTTCTATCAGCTTGTTAATGTCCCAGCTCACTCACAAGGAGATTGTCACGACTTATTCTCCATGATTTTAGGCGCAGTCACCTGTTGTTTGCCTACGAAAGAAGCCTGTTGAAGTCTAATCTTAAAGTAGACCATCACTGGTTGTAGATACTACACCATGATCCAACCCCCCATCCCCCCACTTGGCAGGGTTGGCATTATTTATTGATTACATTTATATAATTCCTACTTATCTGCTCTTACGGCTATACTGGTCAGATAATAGTTTCAATAATTTGTCCTCTGAAAGCGAGTTACTGCTTCTGGACTGACAGGGCCCTTTTTTGAGGCACCCGAGTGAATTTAATCCAAAAACAGTTCTTGTGCATTAGCTATTCTTGCCACACCAGCCTAATCCCATAAAGACCAGTGTGTTCACAAATAATGTTTGCCAATTGAAATGTCAAGGCATGCCACTGAAAAGAAATTGGGATAAATAATCACTAGCAGAGTGCACTCTAAGGCCTGTGAATCAGCTTGCACCAGTACTAAAAAAAATGCTCCCAAACCCAGATTAGTGAGTCAGATAATTCAACAAATGAACTTTTTCGTACTTACAAGGAGATGCCAACTTATTGTGTAATGACAGTTCTCTTGCTACCCTAAAATGAGATGTGTGACAACCTCCTTGTCTTTTCCACCCAAAAAAATTGTTGCTCCAAGATCGAGCACCTCTTCCACTAGTTTTGCCCAATAACCCTCAACCAATACTACTTGCCTGGTTCACCCCTCATCATACATTCTTGCCAGTTGCTGATGATTTCAGAATAATCTGGACATCTTCCAAAAATCCTCCATGTCACAAGATGTTCATAATGTAAAAGTGGTTAATGTGGGTTTCACAGCAGTGTTAACTTTCAACAACAGACTAATTAATCACTCCCTTTTTATGGAATCAAGACCTGAAGCGTGTCATCATTGCACCTATTGTAAATAAACTGTCTGTGGTTCTATGATAGCTTTCAATCTACATAACTGTGGGACCTGGCCCTCTGGTCCTTTTTGCAGGGTCACCCCCAAACATTTTGCCTCCATCCTCCTATTTTTTCTGACCAGTTTTTGTTGGCCTTAGGACCCTGGGCACTTGACAACTCCTAACCAGTGCTAAAGTGCATATGCTGTCTGTGTAAACTGTGTGTGTAATTGGCTTTTTCCATGATTGTCATATTTGATTTACTAGTAAGTCCCTAGTAAAGTGCACTAGAGGTGCAGAGGGCCTGTAAATCAAATGCTGTTAGTGGGCCTGCAGCACGTACAGTGCCATCCACATGAGTATCCCTGTAAACATGGTTCAGACCTGCCACTGCAGTGCCTGTGTGTGCAGTTTTAAACTGCCAATTCGGCATGGCAGATGTACCCACTTGCCAGGCCCAAACTGTCCCTTTTTTTTACATGTAAGGCCCTATAATGTAGGCCCTAGGTAGACCCATGGGCAGGACGCAGTGTATGTTAAAGATAGGACATGTACTGGTGTGTTTTTACATATCCTAACAGTGAAATACTGCCACATTCTGTTTTCACTGTTGCAAGGCTTATCTCTCCCATAGGTTAACATGGGGGCTGCCTTTAAATAACTTTTAAGTGCAGTTTCCCTCTGGGAGGAGATAGAGATTTGGTGTTTGGGGTCTCTGAACTCACAATTTAAAAATACAACTTTTGGGAAAGTTGGTTTTTAAATTGTCAGTTTGAAAATGCCACTTTTAGAAAGTGGGCATTTTCTTGCTTAAACCATTCTGTGACTCTGCCTGCTTGTGTATTCCCTGTCTGGGTCAGACTGACAGACGGGCTGTTTGTGAATCTCTACTAGAAGGTGACACAAAGGGAGTTGGGGTGTAGCCTGCATATCCTGATGGGTTTTCTGGGCTCGAGTGGAGGGAGGAGCTGACAGTTACACCTGAAAGAGCTGTGTTGCCCTCATACAATGCAGTCTCCAACCCCCTGGTGTGTGGCTGGAGCCAGGCCTGGGCAAGACAGAATCCTGTAAACAACAGAGACTTTCCTTTGAAGTTTGCTAACTTCAAAGGCAGAAAGGGGTATACATAGTACATAGTGGACGTCAAACCCCAGATTTTTTGATTACTTCTGGACTCAAAAGGAATCTTTGCCAAGGAGGAGAGCTGGAGGAGGAGTACTGCCCCCTTGCCTGTGACTGTGCTTTGCTGGGTTGGACTACAGTAGCTGCTTCTGCCTAAAAGAGGACCAAGACAGGACTCTGTGGTATATTCCTGCTTGCGAAGTGCCTCCAAGGGCTTGGACTGAGCTTGCCTCCTGATTTGAAGTCTCAGGGCCACCGAAGACTTCCTCTGTGAGCAACTGGACTGTCTGCTGAGACTCCTACCCTGCCAAGTGGTGCCCTATCCAGCCCCTGGCCCTTGAAAGGTGAAGCTGGTAGAACAAAGGTAGAAATCCACATACAGGAGCCGTGCAGGGAAGATTTTGACGCACCACCTGCATTGCGGCTGTAAAAATGACAAACCACTGCATCACGGCTGAAAGCAATGCACCACCTGCATTTTGGCTCGGAAATCGACACATCACCTGCATCGCGGCTTGCGAAATGACGACACACCTGCTTGCAGCTGCAGAAATCGATGCGAACCCCACACAGCGCGGATTCTCATCCTAGTGTGGCTGGATTTCGCAGGCAACCTCGCTGGGCACCAAAATCAACGTGAACCTGCCTGGACCTGAGGAGCCCGTCAGGAAATTGACTCATTGCTGTTTTGGGAGAGAGAAAAACTGCTGTGGTGTCCATTTTTTAGTGTTTTCACTGCATTATTGTGTGTTTTTGAACAAATACTTTACACATTGCCTTTGAGGTAAGCCTGACTGCTTGTGCCAAACTACCAAGGGGGTGAGCAGGGGTTATCTAAGTGTGTATCTCCATTGCCCTGACTTGACAGGGTGCACACTGACTGCCAACCAGAGACTCCATTTCTAAAAATAACAATCTCATACTTTCTTTGTGTATAAAAGGCTCTTGAACAGTGGTCTTCTGGCAACTTTCATTGCACCTGCAAGGAAATGGTCTTCTCAGTGACTTTCCATCAGCCCTTGGGCTCCTCAAGGGCACTCAACATGCTAATTATGAGGGAATTATTATGAATTAGCCAGGATCAAGTTTGAGGGAAGGACTGTAAATGAAGGGGAATAGTGACGAGCCCCCTAGCACCTCCTTGCGCCACATTAGGATAATTTCTTTTACGCTAATGTGGTCCAACAAGGCCAAAATCCCAGCTCCATATTTACAAAGTGGTGCAATGCATGCATTGCGCCACTTTGCTACCCTTTGTGCTACATTGTGCATGCGCCAGGTATAATGTTTGCAAAGGGGGTGTTCCCCTGTCAGGGGGGCCGAATAAATGGCGCAAAGAAATCTAACAGATTTTTTTGCATCATTTTATCTGCACTTTAAAAAAGGAAGTGCACCATTGATTACAATGGACCTCAATGAGGCTTGCAGGATTAGCATCAAATGTTTTGACGCTAATCCTGCAAAGCTCTGGAATAGCCTAAAAAGCTAGTCCCCTAACTACCACCATGGTGCACCGTATTTTAAATATGGCGCACACATGGTGGTGTTATGGGGGCGCTAAGGGGCTCAAGAAAAGTGGCGCTGAACTGTGTGCCAATCCACATTTCTTAAATATGCCCCCCTTAAGATTAAAAGGTATTAGACATCTGGCAAGAAAATAGGGGGCAAACAACCTTGACAGATAATGCCAGGTCAGCCATTAAGACTTTGTGGATGGGGCAAATCAATATGAAATTTCACCTTTCCTTTATAGAGAGCCAGTGGGGGTGCCTTCAATGCAGGCCTGGTGCAATCATGTTCTGTTAACCAAAAAGAAGACGATAAGGATGGTTCTGGACTGTTTGGAATTTGAATATTTATTTGCAAGGGAATCCGTGTAGAGGCTATTGAAATAGTGAAAGTGAAAAAAAAAATTGATAAAGAGCTGAGTGATTTTCTCTCCCAATAAAAATATTTTTCAAAAGATTTAAAATCTCTAGCTATGAAAGGAAGAAAATGCATATCAAGCAATAGCTTGGTTGTTTTCATAGCTCTGCAACTCCTCTACTACCGTATCAGGCGCCCACATGATAGAACCTGAGAGGCGGTCAGTATCTCTCCCTTCATACCTCTGCAGAGTTTGCGCTGCAGAGATAAGTGACCACAGCCTGCTTCCCCAGTTGACCCAACCATCCAGATCCAGCTACTTAGCTGTTGTTGGCACTTCAGGTGTGTTTTGACATTGGTGCATTCAGTGCCTGCACAACTAGGAGCAGACTAGATTTGGAAAGTGGGGATCTTAGGGAAGGTATGTCTGAATCAGGCACAGTGTGTCAAGTGCTAGTTGATTCATTTTCAGATCAAAATTGCACCGTCTGCCACAGAACATTGGATAATACATGATGCAGCTCTTTTTATACCATGTGAGACATCCACCCCGTGCTGTTCTTTGCCCCCGGTATGACCCACTGTTGCATGCCTGGGCTGCCTGCTTCCTAGTCTTTATGTTTGCAACACTGTCCCACACAATCACAATAGCGGCCCATGCATTCACCTTTAGGATTAGCCCATCTAGCACTACCATATTGTCCTATAGGCTAGTCCGAGCCTATCTGCCTTCCCCCATTCAAGGAGCCATTTTCCAGTGCATGAGGGGACATCTTTTTTGTTTTAATCTGTTTGTTGTTTTTCAGTAGTGATATTGCATGTTACATCATGTGTATGAGGAGACATCTTACAGTGTATTAGGAATTCATTCCTAATATTCATTCAGTCAACCTCGCCAACCTCAGCTTTAAGCAACTCGTCACATCGCCCACCCACACCGCAGGACACACTCGACCCCATCTTCTCAGCCAGCAACCACGTCTCCTTCAGCCACACCACCAAACTCCACTGGACAGACCATCCCTGCATTCATTTCTCCTTCCAGAAGCCGGTCACTCACCACCACACCACTCAACCCCCCCCAGCTGCTACTGGAACAAAATCTCGACAGAACAGCTGATCTCCACCCTCGCCCAGGCACCACCTCCTAGGACCCGGGACCCCAACTCAGCCACCACCAACCTGCATCAATGGATAGACGACTGCGCCAACACCCTTGCGCCACTCAAACAACTCTCAGACATCCACCACAGAGCCAAGGCCAGCTGGTTCACCCCAACCGACCTACAGGCCTCCAAACTGGAATGCCGAAGAATGGACAAGACCTGGCGCCTTGAACCTACCGAATCGAACCACAACGCCCTTAAGACTGCCATCCGCAAACATCACCAGCTGATCCACACCACCAAAAGAACCTACTTCAAAAGCCGCATAGACACCAACGCTCACAACAACAAAGAGCTCTTCGTCATCATCAAAGAGCTCTCCAACCCCAGGCCCTGCTCCTACGAACCACCGCCATCACAGGAACTCTGCAACTCCCTCGCCACTTCCGTCGAAAGACTGAAGACATCCACAACCGCTTCAACCCCTAGACCAACCAGCCAACCATAGACAGCCACGACCCCAACGCACCAAGCGACACCAACCTCCTATGCACCTGGACCCACTTCAACAATGAAGACACTGTCAACACCATGGCCTCCATCCACTCCGGCTCCCCCTCGGACCCTAGTCCACACCAGATCTTCAATAAAGCCAGCGCCATCATCGCCCCCCCACCTCCGCGCCATCATCAAAAGCTCCTTCGAGACAGCCACCTTCCCGGAAAGCTGGAAACACGCCGATGTCAACGCCCTGTTGAAGAAACCCAAGGCGGACCCAGATGACCCCAAGAACTACCGGCCCATCTCCCTCCTCCCCTTCCCAACAAAGGTCATTGAGAAAATCATGAACAGCCAACTATCCCGCTTCCTGGAAGACAACAAAGCGCTCAATACCTCCCAATCAGGATTCCGCAAGAACCACAGCACTGAGACCGCACTCATCGCTGCTACAAACAACATCAGGACCATGCTCGCCGAAGGCAAAACCGCAGCGCTCATCCTCCTGGACCTCTCCGCAACCTTTGACACCGTTAGTCACCACACCCTTCGAACACGCCTCCACAATGCCGGGATCCGCTGCTAGGCCCTCAACTGGATCTTTTTGTTCCTCTTCGGCAGAACCCAGAGAGTCCACCTTCCGCCTTACTGGTCCGAATCCTCCAAGACCTTTGTGGCATCCCCCAGGGATCCTCCCTCAGCCCAGCGCTTTTCAACGTTTACATGGCCCCTCTCGCCAACACCGCACAAACTCATCACATCAACATGGTATCCTACGCAGACGACACACAGCTGATCATCTACCCCACGAAAGACCCTAAAACCACAAAAAACAACCTCCACAATGGACTTCACGCCATCGCCAACTGGGTGGAATCAAGCTGCCTCAAGTTAAACACCGACAAAACAGAGATCCTCACCTTCGGCAGCAACCCCTCCGCCTGGAACGACTCCTGGTGGCCTACCTTCCTAGGAGCCGCACCCACACCCACCACTCAAGCACAAAACCTGGGAATCACCCTGGACTCAGCACTCAGCATGACTCAGCAGGTCAACGCAATCTTCTCTTCCTGCTACAACACCCTTTGCATGCTCCGCAAGATTTTCAAGTGGATTCCTGTCAAAACCAGAAAAACAGTCACACACGCCCTGATCAGCAGCCGACTGGACTACGGAAACGCACTCTATGCAGGAACTATGGCCAAACGACAGTGCAACGTATCCAAAACGCTTCCTCCCGCCTCATCTTTGACGTCTCACACCGCGACCACATCTCTGCCCACCTCAGAGACCTACACTGGCTACCCGTATTGAAGAGGATCACCTTCAAACTCCTCACCCACGCACACAAAGCCCTCCACAACACAGGTCCGGCCTACCTCAACGACAGACTCACCTTCCATACCCCCACCCGCCATCTCTGCTCTGCCAGCCTCGCCCTTGCCTCCGTCCCCCACACTCACTGCATCACCGCCGGAGGAAGATCCTTCTCTCGCCTCGCCGCCAAGACCTGGAACTCCCTACCGCTCCACCTACGCCAGACCCAGGACCGCCCGACATTCAGGAAATGCCCCAAGACATGGCTATTCGATCAGTAGCCCCCTCCCCCCACCCAGCGCCTTGAGACCCTGATGGGTGATCAGCGCGCTTTATAAATTACTTGATTGATTGATTGATAGTGTAGCCGGATTTGTTTTTTCTCTTGTGAAGATTCACCTTTGAACCTATTTGCTACCTCTTAGCCTATGATGGCCCATCTTCTGCTGGATTCACAGGATTCGGCTCCTTGCATATAATAGTTCATCTTCCATTGTATGAAGATTTTATATCCAATATGTGAGAGGTCAGCTTCATGTGTAGAAGGATTGCCACAGTGTACAATGACTTATCGTCCAGTGTTTAGGAATTCAGTCTCCACAGTACAAGGATTCATCACATCTCAGTGCATAAGGATGCATCAACAGGTATATTTATATATATATATATATATATATATATATATATATATATACACACACATATATACACACATATATATATATATATATATGTGTGTATATATGTGTGTGTATATATATATATATATATATATATATATATATATACACACACATATATACACACACACACATATATATATATATATATATATATATATATATATATATATATATATGTAAAGTAGAATATATCTCTGTACAAGGATTAATCAGTGTATGATGAATTACGTTCTGTGAAGTTGATTTAACAAATCTTTACTGCAATTTAGATAAAACAATAAAATATATAAATTAGGAAGAAGAGAGCTGGTAATTTCTGGGTACATTTTTAATGTGTCAGAAAGGAAGGCTAGACCAGTGGCCCGGTAGGGTTAACAAAGTGTCCCCTTATGGAGATGCTTACAACTGGAGCACGGGTGTATGCAACATTGACTGCAGAACAGCCTGATGATCTAGAGAAGCATTGCAAGAAGTGGGAAGCGCGCTTAAATATTGGAGAAGCTGAATTCTACGAATCCCTTGAACTAGGTTGTAGCATTCTGATTTCATCAGCACTTCAGACACAGCATTATAAAACAATATCTAATTTATATTTTACCCCAGATAAAATAGTCAAGTGTGGGAGGACGGAGGGGACGCACTTCAGATGGCAGACATTCGGGGCAGACCTTATACACATGTTCGCTTCATGAATAAGACTAGATACACTGAAAAGGGATATTATGCAGTTTTTAAAAGAGGTTGTAAAACAGGATGTGGAATTAATTCCAGATATCATGGTCTTAGGTGTATCAGAGGTAATAGGAACTGCAGGACCAAAGATCTCTAATTAGATTTTTGTCTCAATGGCTATTTATCGGCTATGTATAGCATCAGCATGGCTGGATTCACAACCTCCATCATTCCATCAATGGTTGGGACGCCTCCTTTCTATATATCAGCTAGAGTGCTCACTGTAACAATGGAAGGGGAAGGAAGCTAGATGGAAGGGGCAGGTAATAGGGGGGCTGTTCGGAGATTGGGACATGTCCAAGCAGTTGGAAGTACGGAATAAAACTGAGGTAGAGAGTACTACAGCATGATGCACTTTATTCTCAAACACAGGGTAGCGTATGATTTGGAGGCATAACTGCACCCAGCACTTTATGTATTTCTCTCTGTATTTAGCATTTTTTGTATAATAACATTCTGTAGGAAGTTGGCTCTGTATATACTATCTCAAAGTGAGAGATAGTGTGCACAGAGTCCAAGGGTTCCCCTTAGAGGTTGATAGTGGCAATAACAGATAATACTAATGCCCTATTTGTGGTAGTGTGGTCGAGCTGGGGTGGGCTTATCAGAGGGTAGTGTTAAGCATTTGTTGTACACACACAGGCAATAAATGAGAACACACACTCAAAGACTTACCTCCAGGCCAATAGGTTTTTATATAGAAAAATATTATTTTCTTAATTTATTTTAGAACCACAAGATTCAGAATTCAAGTAAGTACATAAATTGTAAGGTACTTGGCATAGGTAAATATGAAACTTTGAAGTAAAACAGTAATGTACACAGTTTTGGCAAAAATGGAGATAAGCTATTTTAAAGTGGACACTGCAAAATTCAACATTTCCTGGGGGAGGTAAGTACAAGTTAGATTAGCAGTCATAGGCAGCCCACCATTGGGGGTTCAAGTCAACCCCAAACACCCAGCACCAGCAGCAGAGGGCTTGTCAGGTGCAGAGGTCAAAGAGGGGCCCAAATAACATAGGCGCCTATGGAGACTAGGGGTGCTCCAGTTCGAGTCTGCTAACAGGTAAGTCCTGCGTCCTTGGGGAGCAGACCAGAGGGGTTTTGTAGAGCACTCGGGGGGTCACAAACAGGCACACAAAATACACCCTCAACAGCACAGGCGGCCAGGTGCAGTTTGCAAAGTAGGTGTCGGGTTTTATGTTGCTTTCAATGGAGGAACCCGGGGGTAACTCTGGCGATGAGGGCAGGGCACAGGGGAGGTGGGCTTCTCGGACCAGTCATCGACTGGGCAAAGATGAGGGCCGTCTGCTGGTCACTCATGCACCAGTAGTTGGTTCCTATCGGGCCTGAGGGGCTGCGGGTGCAGTGCTTCTTCCAGGCGTCGGGTTCTTTGTTACCAGGCAGTCGCGGTCAGGGGGAGCCTCGGGATTCTCTCTGCAGGCTTCGCTGTGGGGGTGAAGGGAGGTCGACTCAGGGTGGCTATGTCGTGGGAGTCACCTGGGGGTCCTCGCTGCAGTGTTGGTTCCTCTGGACACGAGCCGAGGGCATCGGGTGCAGAGTGTTGAGGACTCACACTTCAGGAGTGAGGTGGGAGTCCCTTTAAAGATGGTTTCTTCTTTGTTGTTTGGACAGAGCCGCTGTCTACGGGAGTTTCTTGGTCCTTTGGGCTGCAGGGCAGATCTCTGAGTCGGTAGAGGTTCCTGGTCCCACTGGATGCATAGCTGTTGCAGGATCTCGGAGTCTGGAGACAGGCCGGTAGGGCTGGGGCCAAGTCCGTTTTTGTCTCCGTCTTCTCTGCGGGGCTTTCAGGTCAGTAGTCCTTCTTCTTTAGGTTGTCAGGAAATCGGTTTTCCTCGGTTCAGGGTCGCCTCTAAATACTAAATTTAGGGGGGGGGGTTAGGGCTGGAGGGCAGTATCCAATGGCTACTGTCCCTGAGGGTGGCTACACTCTCCTTGTGCCTCCTCCCTTTGGGGAGAGGGGCACATCCCTAATCCTATTGGGGGAAACCCTCAAAAAGAAGATGGAGGATTTTCTAAGGAAGGGGTCACCTCAGCCCAGGACACCTTAGGGGCTGTCCTGACTGGAGGGTGACTCCTTGTTTTTCTCATTATCTCCTCTGGACTTGGGGGGGCTGTGTCTGGGGGACGGGCATCTCCACTAGCTGGAGTGCCCTGGGGCGTTGTAACACCAGGCTTGAGCCTTCGAGGCTTACCACCAGGTGTTACCGTTCCTGCAGGGGGAGGTGTGGAGCACCTCCACCCAGGACAGGCTTTGTTCCTGGTCACAGAGTGCACAAAGGCACTCACCCCATCTGGCCAGAAACTAGTCTGGAAGTGGCAGGCTGGCAGAGACCGGTCAGCCTAGCACTAGCAGTTGGGCTGGCATGCAGGGGGCATCTCTAAGATGCCCTCTGTGTGCATTCCTCAATAAACCCCACACTGGCATCAGTGTGGATTTATTGTGCTGAGAAGTTTGATACCAAACTTCCCAGTATTCAGTGTAGCCATTATGGAACTGTGGAGTTCGTGTTTGACAGACTCCCAGACCATATACTCTTTCTGGCTGCCCTGCATTTACATTATCTAAGAATTGGCTTAGACACTCTAGGGGCATAGTGCTCGTGCAGTTATGCCCTCACCTGTGGTATAGTGCACCCTGCCTTAGGGCTGTAAGGCCTGCTAGAGGGGTGACTTACCTATGCCGCAGGCAGTGGGTTGTGGGCTTGGCACCCTGAGGGGAGTGCCATGTCGACTTAGGGCCTGATTATAACTTTGGAGGAGGTGTTAATCCGTCCCAAATGTGACGGATATACCACCAGCCGTATTACGAGTTCCATAGGATATAATGGACTCGTAATACAGCTGGTGGTATATCTGTCACTTTACCGTCACTTTTGGGATGGATTAACACCTCCTCCAAAGTTGTAATCAGGCCCTTAGTCTTTTTCTCCCCACCAGCAGACACAAGCTGTGAGGCAGTATGCATGTGCTGAGTGAGGGGTCCCTAGGGTGGCTTAATACATGCTTGTAATAATATGTTCTCTCCCTTTAACACTCCTGTTCCATTTTGTTGTGTATTTGTTCCATGACTGCGTCAGTGCTTTGTAAGGTTCTAGAGCCAGCTCTTGACAGTTGGTCACTGGCTTGGGACTTGACAGGGTGCTGCCTGCCGTCGTTGATCTTTATTTTGAATAAAGTGACTACACCGTTTTTCTTGGATTATATTTGGATTCTTTTATTACTAATTAACCTGGAGCCTTCAGTCTTTCTTACATTTTTTGTACCAGGAGTGGGGTAACATCTATTCTGTGATCCACCGACCGGCTGCACTGCGTATTGCAGTTTGAAGAATTCTTCGCCGTACCTTGTTTGAAGATTGACCTACGCCCTGCGCTCTGTCTACATACTCTATGGGCGAAGAGTGTATGCTTTGAGAAGTAAGGAGAGATCGGGAAGCGCTCAAGCGTTTGGGTGATTAATTTTGAAGGCTCGAGCGCGAGTTCATCTCAGCGCGTGTACGTGCGTGTGTCTTGATATTGCCTAGCAACTAGCGACGCTGTTTACTTGAGGACGCGTTCATTCTGGTGCGTGTACGCGCGTGTGTGTCGGATGTTGCCTACAACGAACAACGCTGTTCCCCGGCCTGAGAACACGTTGTCAGACGTTGTTTGCTATCCCAAAGCAACGTCGTTTCCGGCACTGTGGATGCGCAGACGTTGCCTTCTTTGATCAAAGCAACTTTGTTTCCTGGCAAGGAAAAAAAAACCTCTAACTTCGGCCTGGCAACATTTTTTACAACTTTCTGGCTTGTTTTGTAACACGGGCATATTTCATTGCAGCACCGTGTATGTTCTCCAGGTTCTTCAAGAGCAAGTGAACTGTTTGTGTGGAAGAGGTTATTATTGCAGGACGAGGTGGTAAAGGTATATATATATATATATATATATATATATATATATATATAGTAAACACTCTCTGATATGGCTTCGAATCAGCTAGTCATGCAACCACCTCCTTTCTTGCAAAAGGCTGGTAAACCCGAAATTAGATGGAACGAATGGGTGAGAATTTTTGAAAACTATTTGTCAGCGATAGACGCCATTGGATTCTCATCATCTAGGAAGTTAGCGCTTCTATTTAATCATCTGGGAATTGCTGGTCAGCGCATATTTGACAATTTGCCTACTATTCAACCTCCTTCTGGTGACAATGTGATGTGGGATGTTTACATCGAAGGAAAGGAGAGGATCAAAAAACAATTCTCTGATGACTCAAATGTTCTACTGGAGAGATTTAACTTTGCTATGTGCAGGCAATCTGCAGATGAATCTGTAGACAATTTTTTAGCTAATTTGCGTGTACTTGCAGCAAAATGTGATTTTGGCAATATTGTTGATATGTATATTAGGGATCAATTTGTATTCTATTGCCATTCGAAGAACATTCAAGAACGCCTACTTGCTTGTCGCAACCCATCCTTGGATGAAGTTGTGGATTTAGCTAAGGCGATTGAGAGATCAATTGTTTCATCCAAAGTTGTGTGTGGGCAGAATGTGGGGTGTGGACGTAATGATCATTTGAATGTGAATCAAGTGGGAGATGAAACAACTGTAAGTTTTGTTAGAGAGAGACCAACTAAACAGAAGAAAATACCACTCCAGTACGGTAGAGTTTGCTTCCGTTGTGGTTCTCATAATCACTTGGGGAACAATCCTGTTTGTCCTGCCTTGGGCAAAAAATGTTTGAAGTGTCACAAAATTGGCCATTTCCAAGCTGTTTGCAAACAAACAAATTCCTACTCGAATTCTGGGTCCAAAATGAGAATCAGTAATGTGTACACTGAGAATGCGGAGGAGGAAGCTTATTGTGCTAACCGACTATCTAATCTTGTTCTTACTGTTGATCTTCCTATTCAGTGCATAAGGGCTGTGGATGAACATATTAAAGGTCCTATATGTGATGCAAAAGTAGATTCTAGGGTGTTACCTCTAATGGCTGACTCTGGTGCTCCCATCACTATTCTAGCAGACAAAACATTTTTTTCAGTTATGGCCTGACACTAAGAAATTAGAAGAAGCTGATATTGCACCCAAAGCATTCGGAGATCAAGATATTGATTTGTTGGTTTTTTTCTACGCTGAATTAGAAGTGATGGGAAGGTATACGTTTACTAAAATCTACGTGGCTGTGAAGGGGAGGAACATATTAGGCTGGAAGGACTTAGCATGTCTAGGCATTATTCTGTGCCCAGGGCAGGAGAATCCTATTAAGTTAGGAGAGAGGCCATACATAGATGAAAGTGAGTCTGTGTTGCAAATCGTTCCTAATAACATTGTTCCAGAACATTATATTCGTAAGTTTCCCAACATTTTTGTTGACAGAGTTGGGAATGTCAAAGGCTTTGAGCACACTATCAAACTTAAGGATGGTGCTGTTCCTGTCTCTCATAAAGTAAGACCAGTTCCGCTGTCTATCAGACACCAACTTGGTAAGTTACTTAAAAAGTTAGCGACAGACAATATTATTTCTCCCACAAATGCCTCTGAGTGGGTTTCTCCGATTGTAGTTACTAAGAAAAGAAATGGAGATCTTAGGTTATGTGTAGACCTGAGATCTCTCAATAAAAATATTTTAGTGGATTGTCACCCCTTACCCCATATACAAGAACTAATTACCACAGTGGGAAATTCAAAGTTCTTCTCGACCATTGACTTACATTCGGCGTATCATCAAATTCCTCTTAGTAATGATTCCCAAGATCTAACCACTTTTGTGACTTTATTTGGTGCTTTTAAATTCCTCAGATTACCTTTTGGTCTTGCCTCAGCGGCGAGTGTCTTTCATAAAATGATGGACACATTGTTTGGACACATTAAAGGGGTGTGTGCATTCCAAGATGACATTCTAATTCACACAGCAACTATAGAAGAACATGAACATACTCTAAATGAAGTCTTTGGCATACTTCAAAATTATGGTTTGACTATTAAAACTGAAAAATGCAACTTTTTAGTTAGAAGTGTTGACTACCTTGGGCATTCTATATCTGCTGAGGGCATCAAACCTAAGATGTGCAATCTGGAAGCTATTATGAAAGCCCCTTATCCGTCCAACAAGGACGAGTTACGTTCCTTTCTTGGACTGTGTGAATATTACTCCAGATTTGTTAATGGTTTTGCTATAATTATACCTCTTCGGTCACTACTGAAGAAGGGGTGCAAGTTTGTCTGGGGCAAGGAAGTCAATGATGCGTTCGAGAATATCAAGAAAATTATCGCATCTGGCCCTAATTTGAAATCTTATATTCCCAATTGTAAATCCTTTATAACGGTTGATGCTAGCCTTAAGGGACTCGGAGCGGTGTTTGGACAGTTGCAGAATGGCCAAGAATGTACAATCGCTTTTGCCTCCAGGTCACTTTCGAGTGCTGAGAGTAACTACAGCACTATTGAAAGGGAAGCCTTAGCTTGTGTTTGGGTGGTTCAAAAATTCAAGACATATATTTGGGGAACTCATTTCGAGATTTTTACTGATCACAAGCCGTTAGTATTCCTATTGAGAGGCAATGGTCTTGGTAAGGCATCTGCTAGATTAGTGCGACTCCTGTCAAAATTGCAAGAGTATAATCTAGAGGTCAAGTACATTACTGGAGGGAAAAATGTGAGAGCAGATTGCTTATCAAGACTTCCTTTACCACACACTACTAGTGTGGCGGATGATCGAGATGTGGAGTGTGTGGGGGAGTTCTAGACCTTGTTTCTGATTCGGATGGGTTGTTCACACAAGAGGACTGGGAGCTGGCCATGGCGAATGACGTGGTTCTTTCGCAAGTTCTTTATTATGTCAAGCATGGTTGGCCGAATAAAAAGAAATATAGTGGCGAAATGAATACATACAAGCAACTTGCTATGGAATTATCATGTGAGAATGGCTTTTGTATGAGGGAGTCTGTGTGCGTACCTCCAAATGATTTGAGAATACGATTAATTAAGATAGCACACGAGGGTCACCTTGGAGTTTCTGCCACTTGCAGAATGCTTAAAATGAAGTATTGGTGGCCCAATATGGATAAAGAAGTGGCTGAGTTTGTCAACTCTTGTTCTTCATGTGTGGTGTCTGACAAACACTGGAAAAGCAATATTAAACCGTTGCATACTGTTATTCCACCATCCAAGCCATGGGAGAAAATTGTGTTTGATATTTCTGGTCCGTATTTGTTGTTGTCTAGAGATATGAGGTATCTTGTGGTTGCTATTGACTACTTTTCAAAGTGGATATATTATTCATTTGTAGAGAGCACAGATACTGAATCTGCAATTAAATATTTATCCAATTTGTTTGATTTGGAAGGTGCCCCATCAGTGATAGTGACTAATAATGGTGTACATTTCACTTCTAAGAAAATGGCAGATTTTTTAGGAAAGTTCAATATCAAACATCTGCAGGTTGCTTTGTACAGTCCTGCCTCGAATGGTTTGGTGGAGAGAGCCAATAGAATTTTGAAGGAAGGTATTCAGACAGCTGTAGCTAGTAATTGCGATGTTAGAGATTTCCTCAAAGAAAAAATTTGGGCCTATCTAAATACACCTCACTCTACCACTGGGGTTCCACCTTTCTGTCTCCTCAGAGGTAGAGAGTCAAAATCCAAGCTTTTACCTACTTGGTTAGCTAATTCGCTCATGGATGATTTTAATAAGTCTAATGTAGCCATAAGTGATGTAAGGAATCGGGTATTGGGGAAACAATTGATGCAAAAGATAAATTATGATAAAAGACATAAAGCCAAGGACAGGGAGATAAACGTCCTTGATTGGGTTCTGATAAGAAAACCTCAGAGAGTTGCAAAAGGGGAATCGAAATATTCTCTACCAGTGCAGGTATTGAAAGTGACAAAAGCCTCTGTTTTGTTGGAGGGCAAGGGGTGGTGGAACCGTAACAGTATTATTCCCATCACTAACAGACAGGCACAGATATTCAAAGAAGTATATTTGAATAGGAGTGATGATATTGATGATATTGTTTCCAACGGTTTGATGTATCATGATGTTCCTGCATCTTCTCCTACAAGTGGAGGTACTCCTATGTGTTTCAGAGATTTTGATGATGGACTACAAAATGAAGTAGTGGACGTTACAAGAACAGAAACTTGTATGTTGCCTAATGAAATGACCTCACGGGGTACCAACACAAATAATTCAAATTTTGGTAATTCATCTGTGCTGAAGTATAGTCGTAGCAATAGAGCAATCAAAATGCTGTCCAGGTTTGATGATTATATAATTGACTAATGTTAAAGTTGGTTTGTTTTGTTTTATTTTGTTTGTTTTGTTAAAGGGGGAAGATGATGTAATAATATGTTCTCTCCCTTTAACACTCCTGTTCTATTTTGTTGTGTATTTGTTCTATGATTGCGTCAGTGCTTTGTAAGGTTCTAGAGCCAGCTCTTGACAGTTGGTCACTGGCTTGGGACTTGACAGGGTGCTGCATGCCGTCGTGGATCTTTATTTTGAATAAAGTGACTACACCGTTTTTCTTGGATTATATTCGGATTCTTTTATTACTAATTAACCTGGAGCCTTCAGTCTTTCCTACAATGCTGCAGCCCTTAGAGACCTTCCCTGGTCACAGAGCCCTTGGTACCAGGGGTACCATTTACAAGGGACTTATCTGTGTGCTAGGGCTGTGCCAATTGTGGAAACAAAGGTACAGTTTTAGGGAAAGAACACTGGTGCTGGGGCCTGGTTAGCAGGGTCCCAAAACACTTTCAATCATAACAAGCATCAACAAAAGGCAAAAAGTTAAGGGGTAACCATCCCAACAGTGGCATTTTCCTACACATTCCTATTCTCTCTCTCTAAGATGTTGATGTATGCACTAGATTGTATATATTAAGGCATGCAGTGCTTTTTTAATATTTTGAAAAATTAAGGTTGTTATATTATTGTATTGGAGATCTTTTCCTTCTTTAATGTAATCAATGTAATGAACTGTGTCTCAGACATCCAATAAAAAATATATAAAAAAAAAAAGAAATGATGGCTAGAAATTTAGAATCATTTTTAATATCTCACTAGCTTGTTTTTGTGCAAGCCTTGGGGATTTAGGGTGTGATTTAGAATTTGGTGGATGGTGTTACTCCGCAACAAATGTGACGGATATCCCATCTGCAATATTACGATACCATTATATCCTATGGGAATCGTAATATGGTGGACGGAATATCTGTCACGTTTGTGACAGAGTAACCCCATCTGCCAAACTCTAAATCAAGCCCCTTAGTCCTTGCACTAAAATGCAATTTTTAATTAAATCAGAGTATTCTCAAATGAAAACCTCAATTTCAGTAGAGCAGAAAACCTTGCAGGGAGTCCACATGGGATGGCTGGTAATCCCTTTTTGCTACTGTTTTTGTAGCGTAGGCGAAGTCAGTATGTGTGGCTCTAATGTGCTAAGCAATATCTGTGCATGCAGTACATACAAAGTCCATTTGTGGATGTCTGTGTTTGCATGTTTTAGCACTTTAAAGGTATATGTATTAGTTTTGCCAGTGTTTCTTCTCTAAGGTGAGACCTTTCCCTTCAATAAGGTCCTAGTGCTGTTCAGATTCCTACATAAGTGAGCCACATCCCCAGCTTTGTCTTGGAGGGCAACAGTATTACTTCCTAGCAAATAAGGAAAGGGGAAGTTGAGAGGATAAATTGGTTGTCAATCTCCCCAGAGTCAATGAGAAAGCACACACTGGAGGAATGAAGATTAAAGACTGGCACGCAAGCTGCCCCAACTGTGGCGGGTGGGGGTCGGGGGAAGGACTGGTGGTTGGTCAAACAACCACACCAAAAGCAGCAGTTGACACGGTGCCCGGTCTTAAGAGTACACTACACAGGCATGCACTGACCTTTGTTAGCAGCGGCAGCAGATGGTTGCATCAGAATATCGAGGTAAAACAATATGGACTATGGAATATCTACTCGCCCAATTCATCAAGGTAACTATGCATAGGTAAGTATAGAAATACTCTATATCTAGTTAACTTGACAATAGTAAATGTGGATATTGCTGATTTACTATTCGTAGCTTTTTATTGACTTGCCTTGATGATATGCGTACATATTGTCAAGATACATTGGTGAGGAACAGTAGATCTATACTTACCTGAATGTACGTACCTTGTCATGTTGATATTCTGCAGTCAATTCATTTCAATTAATCTTTATTTAAAAGTCTGGGACATACATAAAAGTACATGAAATACCGAAGATCAGCATGAAAATCTGACCACAAAGTCCAAATTTACAATTTGCCATTAGTAAAGTGCAAAACGCCAAAACGCAAGATAAAGTGCAAAGTTTTTTTTAGAAAATCATCGTTGTCAGGCTGTACACAGCAGCTTTAAGGGGGCATCCTACTCTAGAACAATTATCCTCCTCATTAAACAATTGCAGGAAGCTGAGAGCAACTGTACAATATTCACATCTAAGCTTCATTCAGCAGCCAATCCTGTTGCAGCTGAATATTAAAACCTTGTTATTGTTCTACAACACCGGCCATGTCCCGCTCTACAAGATGGCTTTTGGTCACAAAAAATCCCCGTGAGGGGAGGTGGGTAGGATAAAAGTTGGTGAAGGGTTAACAAGCTACCACCACCTTCTGACTATTTTGTCTAGCAGGAGATAGGCAGACATATAAGAGGGTAAACCTGTGGCACCCATAGACTTCTTCATCAGTATGAAGTCTCTGGGGCGGACCTTGTGCTGATCTCTGGTGTCTTCATCACCATCCAACGGTGTACTGATATCACTCATATTCATTGGAGGGCTTTGTCTCCGTGCAGATCCATTAACAGAGGGACTGGCTCTGAGTCTGCATGGTCTGTCACCCTATCACGACATCAGACTCAACCTCTCCAGAAACTGAATTCTCACTTTGCACTGTTTTTGCCTTCCTCCTTTCAGCTAATTATCCACACTTTTATAAATTCCACTTCCAACATGAAGGGCCCAATACAATTAAGTGGTTTCATGGACATGAGGGAGCTAAGAAATGAAGAAATGA
This sequence comes from Pleurodeles waltl, assembly GCF_031143425.1. Classification (NCBI taxonomy): domain Eukaryota; kingdom Metazoa; phylum Chordata; class Amphibia; order Caudata; family Salamandridae; genus Pleurodeles; species Pleurodeles waltl. The sequence goes on along the minus strand of NC_090450.1, from coordinate 581,371,421 downwards.
GGACACAATCTGAAATAAGTTGATTTGTTCAGTCAGGCCAGGCAGCAATAAGCAGAGAAGCTACACCAGCAAGCACCTGTCTCTGTCTCCAGTGAGCCACTCACTATTGTTCTTGACTCTACTTTCAACTCTCAACTTTCTATCTCCAGACTGGTTCTATATTGTTCTAAGCAGGTCTTTTGTTTTTGTCACATTACATCCTTTCAACTAGTGCATCAAGAAAGTTGTCTATCAAGACTTCACTTGGATTCATCTTGTGGGATCTGCTAATACCTGAATCCAGCAGGCGAATGAAAGATGTATTTGCCTGTCACAGAGGCCTTCCTGGACAGCAGGCCAGAACCTCGCTATTTTATGCAGCACATCAAACACAGCTTCCCATAACACCAAACACTATCAGAGGTTCAGGGTACACAGATCAGGTCTTATGGGAAGATCAGAAGCCAGAGGGTCAGTGTTAAAGCTTCTTTCCATCTGCGCACAACATCAGCTTTATGTTCATGTGAAGGGCAACCCTCTAGTACCCCTCTTCCGCCTGCTGTCCCTATTTCAAGACTTTGTGAAACAGAAACTGCAACAATATTAGGAAATATAATAAACTTGCAAAGCCTGCAGGAGTTTACTCTACGAGGTCCATATCTGTACCCAAAGAGTCCATTCGTCTGTCAGAGGTGCTGCTGTTACTGTCTGTCCAACCAGGTTTATGCATTCAAGCAGACTCTGTTGTCTTAATTTATTTACTGCCCTATAAAATTCGGTCCAGAGCTATCCTAGGCCTAACCTGGCCTTCTCTTACTGATACCCAGGCCTCTTCTCAAATCAAATACAAGATTGGACATGCTGGTATAAAGTTAGATGACTTTAACTCAACAGAATCATAACAACCATTAAATCGTATATACATCATTAAGGCTAGCTCATCTATGTTCCATGCCCTCTTGCTTTGTGCTAGAAAAATAACCATGCACAGCTGGAGCCATGCTACAGAGGCCGCAACCTGACAACAGCCCACATCTATAGAAGGCTCGTACATCCTAGAAACCAACACTCTACCATTAACAACTTGGTGAGCTAAATAATTATTGTCTGCGGTGATCTGCAAGCCATGAGTTGGAATTGCGGCAAGGCCAAAAGGGCCTTCCATTGAGCAACCATGGAATTGTGTAATAGTACTTCTAAAAACGGAACCATTCAAATTGGCCTTTTACTAATTAGTAATATAGTAACAGTATTCAAGAAATACTGATGAGTCCAAACTCCCAATCTGCAGGACTCTAACTACGCATTAGCATCCTCAGAACTAACCACAAGGAGGCTCACAGTCAGTCCTATATAAAGCTCTAAGGGCCAGATGTATCAAACGTTTGTGCATTCGCAAATGGTGTGAATTGCAAAATTCGGCCATTTGCGAATGCAAAATTGCCTTTCACAATGTATGAAAGGCATTTGCAGTACAATTTTACAGAATTGCAAAAATAGCGATTCCTTAAAATTGCGACCCCCTGTTTTGAGAATCGCAAATTGCGATTCTCTAAATAGGAAATCGCAAATAGAGAATTCCTACTTGTGATTTCCAAAGCACATGTATCAAGCATTTCCTAAATACGAATTGGGCATTTAGGAAATGCAATTACCACAAATTCAAGTTTGGTGGCAAGCATGTGCAAATTTTAAAAATGCATTTTAAATGCATTTGTAAAATTCACATGTAGCGCACACATGCCCCTAAGGCATGTGTATGCTTCACATGTCCGCAAATATTATTTTGGGGTGCATCAGAGGGGGCCTTAGGCCCCCAGCAACCTGGGCTTTGCATTACCTCATTTGCGAATTCCTAACTTGAATTAGCAAATTGTGAAATGCAAAACCATTTGCACCTATGGGCCTACAGGCCCATAGGTTTGAATGGAGTCGCATTCTCTATTTGTGATTCAAATTTTAGGAAATCGCTATTACCGAATCGCAAAATTCATACATCCCATTTTGCATTTCTTAAATAGCGATTTCTTAAAATTCGCTATTTAAGAAATGCAAACCGGATCTTTGATACATCTGGCCCTAAATGTAATAATAAATAACACCAGGGTGTTACAGAGATTAGAAAAAATTAAAGTGTTGTATGAAGCCTTATGATTTTTAAAGACAGGTTTGCAGCTCCTTAAAGGCATGATCGGATTAACTAGATGCTGCATTTACAAATGGAACATGCTAAAATCACTATAACATCCCAGCATTTGTGGATATCAGTAAAGGTACACAGTGGACAAACGTCATGCTATAGATGATTTTAACGCGGTCAGCAGATCTGAGGCACTTGGGAGTCACTTTGGAGCATTGACTATATGTGATCGAAAATGCTGCCTTAAGTGAGCCTTCTGTCCCCTGGCCACCCTTCCTTCAACAGTCATATCCTTGCCATAGTAACAGGGTCATGCTCAGAAAACAGCACCCGATACCGCAGAGGAGAACTCTCTTGCACATGTGAGTTTGCCAACCGGACTATGAAAACGGTGCAATAAATTAACCATAGAGGTTTTGGGCTATAGCTTTATGAATGAAAGCTGAGCTTGGTTTTTGCCTTTAGCTGCTCCTGGATTTGGGGTATCCAAGGCCAGAAGCATGCTCTGTTCACTGTTGTTTAGTTGTCCCAGTTGCTCCTTGCTGTAATAGCTTGTGTGTATACATATAAATACATGGCCTGAAATCTCTCATTTCAAACAGGTAAGCAGCTCTTACCCCACTCATGGTACATCAACCTGATTTATTGTTTTGGGCATTCATGTCTGCAAGGAAATGTAACAAGCAACATGGACAACAAGAGAGAAATATAAAAAGTGCTATGACGCATCCAGTGCTGGCTGTGTCATAGTGTTTTTTCTTCTTATGGTAGTTGTGGGTGGGCAGCATAGAGAATGGTAATGGGAGGAAGGGTGGGCCATGAAGAAGCAACATAGGCAACAAGAGGGTGGGAGGTAGGAGGGAATAAACAACATGGATAAAGGGATGGTGGGAGGGAAGAAACAATATGGACAAAAAGGTAGGAGGGAAGAACCTACCATGGTCAGCGGGACAGTGAGATGGAAAAAGCAACACAGACAACAGGCGGGCATGAAGGAAGAAGCAACATGGACAACTAAGAAGCAACATAGACGAGAGAGTGGGAGGGAAGAAGCAACACAGATGTGAGGCGGGGTACAAGCAACAACACGTACGGCAAGAGGAAAGACAGTACCTCAATCCCAGAGTGAGGAGCGGAAGGACATTAATCAAAATGATGCAATCGGTACTTTGACCATGCTGCACAGAAGGAAGAAACAAAAGAAGAGTAACTGAATCCGGCACACGCCAGCCAATAAAGCAAGTGAATGGTTAGATGTGGAGGAACACCAAGTCCCTGTGTAAACAAAATGCTTCGCATGCAACTTGTGCTGTATCAGGCTAGACCTAAAAGTAGGGTAGTGCAAATATTTCAGATGTAAGCAGTGTGAAAGAATTCAGAGCCTTGGGGACATCTTCCTTTTTTTCACCTATAGTGTTACAGAATGCTAGAATAGAAAATATATTCAATTATTTACTTTTTTTTTTAAATGATTTTAAGGAACGTATATTAAGTATTGCTAAGCAAAACACAAAAACATTTCATAAGCATGGTTAGAATTAAAGAGTACAGATCATAAGTACAGAGAACTCAGTAAAGTTTTCCTTAGCGTTTTTCGATTCCTAGTGGTTTTTCGTTTTGGATTGTTTCCAATTCGGATTTTGGAGCTGGATGGATCTGAGGTGCTTTGTTAAAGTTTAAAAGGAAATGGGATCATCAGGGATATTGGGACGGAAAAGTCCCTCGCATGGTGACGGACTTGTGCCACAGCTGAAAAGATATTTTGATCCCTGGTGCTGATTTGTGTTGTCATGGGCATACACAGATCATGCGTGTGCGCCATGACATAGACTTGTCTCACAGACAAGTGTCTGTTTGGTCTTGTTAGACAAGAAGGGCACACCAAGCGCTACTCTAATGCTGGTGAATGGCTAGTGTCTTTACCAGCAGTTAAGTGGCAGAAGATCCGTAGTGGCAGCACACTGTGTAATGTAGTGCTTGAAATCGAACTCATGGTAATCCAAACAAAGTTGTACTGTCTTCCATTTTGAAGTGATGCTGTACCACACCACGTGATGATTGTTTTTGTTATTTCTCAGTTCTAAATAAAGAATTGGAATCTTCCCACTAGAAGACTGCAATGGTTCCCAGAAGCTTCTCACCATGCTGAACCGAACCAAGGACATCCCAGCTGTCCGAGGCTATAATTCATATAGTATGTCGACTATTGTGCTTGAACAAAGTGTGCGAGCGACTGAATTTAATGTAATAGTATTATGGCAGAATCCTTGAATGTGTTCTGTAGTAAAATGTTTCTTCTTGTTTGTGACTCATCAGTGCATATGCTGAGAACCATGTACAGGTTTAGTAATGTATGAAATTCTTTGTTTGAAGGCCTGTAAAAGGATGTAGTTTTCCTCTGTATCTAGGATCCGAATTTCCCAATTGTAAGGCAAAATCTATGCTGGATTTTTGCACTGAAATTTACCAATCACTTTCAAAGTCAGAACAATGAAGTGCATTTGTCAACATCATTAATACCAAGTGCATGTTTCTTGGTAAAAACAATAAGCCTGCTATTGTTAAGGCATATAAACTACAGTATAAGTATGGCTACAATGTGTTCCACGTATAAGCTAGCCACAAGGGTCCATAATTACTGCAGCTGGCATGATGGAATGCAGTGCAAAGAGGTGCAACTGCAGCAACTATCAACAGGGGCGGCTCCTCCGCTAAGGCGGAAGAGCGTCACCCCACTGGTTTTCCCAAAAAGGAAAAATATAATGATAAGAACGTTCATTACGTTATTATCTTTTTATTTTTCATTGTAGGGCCAGGCAGGGCTGGGCTAGAGCGAGGGGGCCCAAGGAGGGCTATGTGCACTCAAAGTGTGCATGTCTTTTTGGCGGGCTGTGTTCAGCCGGCCAAAAAGACATGCGTACTTTGCATGTTCTCTACTCAGCTGAATAGCAAAGCCGGGTAGAGAACATGCACAGGCTCCCATTGCCAGTCTGAGCAGCGAAGCAGGCCGCTCAGACCAATCGCAAAGCTGTTTCCAGCAGCCTTGTGATTGGCTAGGAGCCTCTGCAGCTGGAAGAGGACAGAGGAGAGAAGAACACATCTCCCCTCGAAGGTAAGTGTTTAAAAAATTTTTTTTTTTATTTATTTGACAACCCCGCCCCCTGGCCCTTTTCACCCGCTCCCCTAATTCTTTGTTTTTTATGAATAACAATAATTGTTGTTTAAAGATATGAATATGATACAAACATCTCCTATGTGGATTTACAGTTAAAGCACTGCCAATAACCACATGTATTGAAAATGAAAGGATGACTAAAGTACATTTTTATTTTCTGTTGAAATTATTCACTATTTTATGTTCATCTATGTGTATTTTATTTGTTTGTATGATATGTAATATGTGTGTAGAATTATTGTAACATGTTTAATGGAAGCTATGTTATTGTTTGAATAAAATAATATGAAAATAAATATACAAACAAATGATTATTTTTGCAGTGATTGATTCATAGTTTCACCGCTGTAGTAAAATATATATTGTTTCCTACTATTGTACCAATATTTTCTATTTTGGCCCTTATTCAGTGGCAGCCGCCACTGACTATCAACTTTCATGTGCAAAGATATTTTGAGGCAAATGTTCAACTGTCGCACTGCACTCAAACATCTTTGTGCCAACCCCCCGGAAATGTATGTAAGTGGTGACAAGTCTCAGACCATATGTTTTGGCACAAAGCGAGATCTACTAAAGTAGCGTGTCCTTACTTTGCCCAAACTCTCATACCTAGTGAAACATGGTGCAGGTAAGGTGTTATGTGTTCTATCACCTGATACACCTATATGTAACATGTATCCTTAGCACAAAATCACCCATTTTACATGTCAGACCTTTGCCTGGTTGTCTACACATAGGAATATGTACAGGAGTGTGTACATTGAGTACAAATCCTAGGCTAGACACAGGTGACTCACCTTTGAGCCATTGTGCAAGGCCAAGATTCATGCAGAGCAGGCAGCTCCAGCATAAGCGCCACAGATGTCATAGTTGAGTCTGTCATCGCCCTGTTTCATATTCTTTGTACCCCACAATGCTGAAGTTTGTCACGCAGCCCTCGACTGCATAAGGGATAGTAACTCTGGGTCCAGAGGTCTAGACTTGATCTTTCATAAAATAGGTCTGTGCATTCTGGGAGGAATATGGTTTGTAAAAGTAAAGCCCAGGAATGGATGCCTGGTCTTTCCGGGTCTGAAAATGTGTTGTCTTTGTGTCAGTTGACCTGTATGCACAGCTGTTTGTATGTCTATTAGTTTGTGTGTTTGACTGTCTCTAGGTGTGTGAATCTGTGAGGATGGATGCCTAGTGTGTTGTAGGTGTGTTGCTATTTTGCACATCTCCAGCGTGCAACATCTATGGAGGAATGTGATTATGTATGCTATGTGTCTCTCTACACAGGCATTATAGAAAAACTTTTGTCAATGCTGTTCATACTTTTTCACTCTGTAGAACTCTTGGTGGAAACAGAAACATTTGTTCCTGTTCTTTTCCACATCCTCTTGGTACCCTTGTACGGTTTTATTCAAGTTATGTGTGCTGTGTGAGATCCAATGCCTTTGTCCTTTTCCAGATTTCTAATCTGATCCCCTCCTCGGAGGATCGCCACCTTGAAGTGGTCAATAGACATGCATGTCTCAGTGTCCTGGAAAACTATGCTAGCAAGAGCTTAGTCTCCTTGAAGGCTTGCCCAAACTGGACAGGTCAAAGGATAAAGACCAGATGAGGTGCAATCCACTGGTCTTCCAAGTTAGTGTTGGGCACAAGGCTAACAACTGTGTCCCTTAAAAAGCATTTGTTATGAAACAGCAGCAAGATCCACTAAATCTTCTGTGCATGAGGGGCTTCCAGTGTCTATGCATGAGACATGCATTTGACAGTAGTCAAAGCCACAAGGAGACAACTGACAAGATAACAGAAGTAGTGAGTGCCAAAGTGCAAGACCAGAATCGGTTTCTGGAAGTTTGAAACCATGTATGACACAGGAAACCTGGCTCAAGAAACATCTGAGACGAGACACTCTACCCTATGAAAAAGAGACAAGCCAGACAACACCTAGAGGCAAACTGTTGAAATAGAAATGAAGACCCTGAACCACAGCTGGGCCACCATGTAGAAACTTGCCCAATACAGACAGAAGTGGAGGTTGTTCGTTCCTGCCCCACATACCAAACGGTCATAGCAGGCAGCAAGTAAGTAATAAGATATCAGGGTTAAGCGGAGGAACTCTTTAAAGGTGAGCATGCATACATTTCATCACATCAAGTTAAATATACTTTGCACTAGTGCATTAATACAGCAAATGTCAATTTTCACTAATTTTTCAGCTTTTGTGAACGCAAATGGAACACATATTTTGCTCCAATACATGGTGCATACTTATTTTTGCATGAGGTAACAACTGGGAAATCAGATTGGGAAACAAACATATCTGACATATTTTGCTTATTGCATATTTTATGTCTATAATTCATATTTAGCCAAAATAAACATGAATAATGAATAATCTGCCTGACAATATATATACAGCAACCTAATTTGTACTTTTTATGCTGCATTCGTAATAAGAAACCATATAAACTGATTTTGCATCAAATTTAGGGCCAGATTTACAAGGCCCTAGTGCCTCCTTGCACCAGATTAGCGTCATTTTTTACACTAGTGTGGCTCAACGAGGCAAAAGTCACCACACCATATTTACAAAGTGGCGCAATGTATGCATTGCGCTACTTTGCTACCCCTTGCGCTGCATGATGCCTACGCCAGGCATAATATATGCAAGTGGGGCATTCCAGCGTTAGGAGGCCCACAAAAATGGCACATTGAAATCTACAAGAGTTCATTGCATTATTTTTAGTGTCATTTTTATCGCCTGCTCAAAGCAGGCTTTAAAAGGACGCACGCATTGAAATCAAAGGGCCTCCTTGCACTTTGCTGCACTATCATCAACATTTTTGACGCTAGTGCTGCAAAGCGCAACAATAGCGTAAAAAATGTTGACACTATTGGCCTAACGTGCGCCATGACACACCGTATTGTAAATACGCTGCACCCATGGTGTTATTAGGTGGCGGTGGCGGGCACAAGAAATCTGAGGCATCAGTACTGATGCGCCAGATTCTTGTAAATCTGGGCCTCAATTTCATCTTTCACATTTTAAAAGTGAAGAGAACTGTATTTGAACAATTCCTTATTCTGTAATCACAGTAAAAGTTGAACAATGAAAGTTTGCACTTTTTTTGCCGTGGTGTGAGAAACAATAATGGAACTAAGCTCCATTCCCTTTAAACAAGCAGCAGAAATTTGACAAGATAGTGATCTTTTTGCACTAGTGCATAGTGTATGCGAGCTGCTCCTTATCAAATCACCTCTTTCTTCAGATAACGTCGATGTAGAGCTGGCAGTCTGTTGAGATCCAACTCCTGCCATCTCTTCGACCGTCTTCCCACAGCCACATATAAATCTGCACTATGATGGCAGTGACCTGAAGACACAGGTCCTGATTTAGATCTTGGCGGAGGACATATTCTGTCACAAACGTGACGGATATCCCATCCACTGTATTACGATCTCCATAGGATTTAATGGGATTGTAATACAGCGGACGAGATATTGGTCACATTTGTGACAGAGTATTCCCCTCAGCCAAGATCTAAATCAGGCCCTTAGACACATCTCCAGTGTACTACAGAGTGCATTGAGTTGAAAATAAGCACTATAACACTTATTTATTGCGGGGTCTCGACTTTTAGGATCTGAACATTCTAGCGTGTATTTGGCCAGATGTACGATGCATTTTGCCGGTCACAAACAGCCTGTTGGGTGGTTTGCAACTGGTAAAATGCATTTCTCTATGTACCAACCTTATTTTGCGAGTCGGTACCTATTACCGACTGCCAAAGTAGGGCTTGCAAGATGCTATTAGGAAGGGGCATGTAATTCCATTAGTCCCTTCCTAATAGCGAGCTACACTGGAATGTATGAATATTTTGCAACCAGGAATGCTGTCTCAAAACATTTATACTTCACTAACTCCTTGAAGGAGGCGGTAACCCATTCGCAAATGGCAAACTTCCCTTTTGTGAATAGGGGTGCCAACATTTTTTAAGGGCAAGAGTGGACCACTGCCCACTCTAAAAAGATGAAAAAAAAGTTTCATTTTTATTTTTGAAATACATCTTGTTTTCCTTTTAAGGAAAACGGGTTGCATTTAAAATTTTAAAAACAAACTACTTTTTTTATTTTTAAATCAGACACAGACCTGGTGGCCTGCTAACCCAACAGGCCACCATTCTTGTGAGTGCCGGCCATTCCCAATGGGTCGCAAATTGAGACCTGCCTCATGATCTTATATGAGGCAGGTCCCTTGCGACCTATTTGGGAATCACAAACGGTGTCTTAGACACAGTTGTACATCAATGTTTGCGACTTGCAATTTGCGAGTCGCAAAAAACAATGCAAATTGCAAATCTTATACACTGAGGGTTGTACATCTGGCCCCTAGTGTCTTCATTGGTGAATTTATGAAAGTGGGCGTGTGCAACCAGTTCCTCACCCATCATGACATAGTTCCATCTCTTACTTGAAAGTGTATTTTTTATTATCACTCTTTGCCTGATGCTAATAACGATCATTAAGCATTTCAGTAGTCTTTCGTAGGTGGCAACGTCATCAGAATGAAAGGTAACCACATAAATTGTTTACATCGACTCCTAACAATCCTTGACCAGTTCATCAGCGTCATTCTTGCCTATCACGTAAAGGTATTTGTTAAATGTCCCCCTCCATTTTGCTGACCCACAGTTTTAGTCCTCCATCTCAGAGTGCGGGGGAAGGTCTAGGATAGTCTTTGGAGCCATTTATCAAACCTGGCTGGTAACTGAGAATGTAATGGATAGAAGAAAGACGGAAATATGGTGAAAATTCGTACTAACCAACAGTACAATGCCTATGTGCTCCAGCAATCTGCACTTCGGTGGTCACCGACGGTCATGACACGCCAGCCACAAAATGGGCCCTGTCCAGTGTCCTCACTGCAGGTACTCTGCAGTGTTCGGCAGTTTCAGCATGAGGTTGAGCGCATGCATGGGGCCAATGTAGGATATGCATTGTTTGGCCATTGTACGCATGCACCCACCGCACACCATAGCATCACAGGCATATGGATCTGGACATCTGGGATTCGACAGAGCTGTTCACTCCTTCCAGCCCATCCCCATACCGCCAGCAACAAAAAGTGCCTTCAGAATCGTGGTAGTGGGGCTGCCTGTCGATTGTCAGTATTTTCCAACGTGCCTGTTTGCTTTGGGTATGTAATACATGCTTAAATTTCTGAGGATCTAGCTGAGTTTTATAATAAGTTGTACTTTCTAATTACAGGTGTACCTACTATTGGTAGCTCTGTTTTACAAATAAAGGCTCACAAAGATGTTTTACTGGTTATGTCTTGTCTTAGGCAGTCAGGTGGTGTGAACTCTCTCCCCTGTGCGCCTCATTTTCATTACATCTTTTAGGCGTTGGTTGAGGAGAAACAGGAAACTTTTAATACAAGCATTGACAAAGCTAATAGGCCTCAGCTTTTGGTCCTATGGGCTCTGCCAATGTGGTTGCCGAAAAGCGTTTTTTTGCAGAAGCAGTGCAGCATTAGTCAACTTAAAAAAAAAAAAAAGCAATAAAGTTTGATGATGCAGCTCCTGGCTGCATTATTTCATATGCACAGGCACATATGATAATGTAAACATGCATGCGTCACACAGAAGCATGTGCATTTATTACCACGCATACATGCGCCTTGGAAATGATGTCTGTGATTTTTTTTTACCATTCCCAATGGATTAGTAAATAAAACAAACTAACTTTTTACTAGTGTGAAAGTATTCCTTTTTTTTAAGACCGAGTGGCCGGAGTCAGTTTGCTACCTGACTTCCCAAAATTAAGTATAAATATATATATATAAATTTCAATGCAACGAGTCTCGCATTTGCTCGAGTTAGAGCTATTAGAGTTGTAAACTCCTAATCGGACTTTTCTTGCCACACAAATTAAAAGAAAAAAAAACGCGGCGCAATCACACTATTTAAAATGCAGCGCAATCGTGCTGAATTTAAAGCAGAAAAACCGAGTACGATTGCGCTATGTAAACCCCAGCGCAATCACACTGTGTGGAAAATAAACAGATAAAGTAGTCCAGAAACCATGCTGAAAATATCGAGTCTCGTATGATTTTAGTAGTTTATCGTGTAGGTGGGCTAAACACCGGAAAAAGCATGACGTTTGAATGCCTTTCACAAATGAAAGCAAGCGGAATTTAAAAGGCAAGCCCACGAACCAATGAAAGTGACTGACGTGACATGGGCGTGGCTGGAAGCCCAAAGAGAGATTACTACAAGGGACGTAGCGCTTTGTGATCGCCCCTAAAAAGGACCAGAGAGTTGGGGAACAGTGGAATAGTGGGGGGGGGGAGCAACATCAATGGGAGGGATAAGGTAAAAAGAAATCAAGGTTAAGGGGCAGAGGCAAAGCAGCACACGAACAACAGTATAACACACAGGACGGATAAGAAGCACAGTAGAGAAGCACATGACAGAGAAACCAACAAAGAGCACACAGAAGCTAGAGTTAGTTTGGAGGGGGAGAAGCACACATTAGAGAAATCAAGCAGCAAACGAGTGACATAGTAATACGGGCGCAGGGGCAGGTATCTTTTACCGGGAGAAAAGTATAGAAAGGAGAGAACTGGAAAATGTATGCACTTTCATGGAGCGCTTAATTAAAAAGAAAAAACAAACTCTCTAAAAGTGAACAGTGGAAGGATACAAGTCAGCAGATCAAAAGGAGGGTAAAGAGGCTGTACTCGGGGGAGGGAGAAACACAAGAAGAGAAAGGAAAGCTTTTGAAAAGAAGAACGATGACTGCGACACCAACCAATATTAGGAAATGGGCAGGCCACTGGACGTTTTGGTATGCTATTTTGCAACCAAACAGTTTGCCCTGTCTGGTAAGTGAGGCCTAAAAATAGAAAACAACTAGAACACGATTAACATTCAGCATGTGTGTGACAGGATGATGGCCTTGTGGAAGTCATGGTATACAGCCAAGTCTGTAAGAATTGTTTGCTGTTAACAAACAAAGGGGCTTAAAGCACCAGAGTCTGATACACAGAGGGCAGATATACAACTATAGCTGGGCTGGAGCCAAGAGACAGTGACCTTCACAACAGACTGTGTACTTAGTGTTCAGGCACAGTGCTCTGTGGAGAGACTTGGAGTGCAGAGTGTTTACGATGAGCTTACGTAAACTGATACAAATGCAACCTGTACAAAGCTGGCCCTGTGTGTTGTATGTGAATACCATGTAAGGAGTCTAGGGGTACCCAATGAGTGGACACGGCTTGCTATGCAATCCCAAAGAGCTCTATTTGGAGGTAGTATGGTTGAGCAGCCTTAGGCTTGACACAGAGGAGTGCAAGGCATCCACAAATGCACACAATAGTTAATAAATGAGACACATGACTTAAGAAGGCGATCCACACCAATTTATAACAATAGGATGTAAATTTATATATGTTTAGGCATCAGAGGAAAATCATTCAGATAAGGATGTTTTTAAATACAAATTCTTTTCACTTTAAAAAGTGGACACAGTGCAATTTCTGAAATCTGTAATGTTATCCTACTGGATGAAAAACAGGTTCTGCATTCAGGTACTGTTTGACGACTTACAGGACCAATCTCTGAGACTTAAGGTGAGAGTTAGGCAAAGTTCAGAACCACACCAACAGGTCACTCTGGGCAGCACCAGGGCGGTCGGGTGCAGAGATGTAGTATGGCGTTGGATGCTCAATGTATTTCAATGGAGATCGGTCTCTGTGGGAAAAGGCTGCAGGCTCTGACCAGGAAGCCAGCTGAGGTCAACTAACAGATAGGTTACAAACATGAGTTGCTCAGGGACATAGGTGCACCTTTGGTCTTCTCCCACGGGTCAGTGGCAATGGGTGCAGAGGTGTCCTTTTCTGTCTGGTTTCTGTGCCTGGGAGCTCCCGCGGATGAGGGGTCCTGTGATCTGAGGCTCTAGGCATCATCGGGACATCCAAGAGGGGTGAAACCACAGTGGACTCGAGCTCAGGAGAGCTGGGGGACTTTGTTGACACCAGTGCCCACTTCAACTCAGGTCAGAGACGACAGGTGCAGTGGCTGTTTTAGGAGTCAGGTTTCTCTCACCACAGAAGCCGCTGAAGATGGGGCCTGCATGTAGAGGCTGCAGGTGACATCAGGGAGTCCAGAAGGGGTTAAACCAGGATGGACTCGGACTCCTGGGAGCTGGGGTACCTTATTAGGCACTGGTGGTGCAATTCACCTTCGGTGGGGGATGGTGGGTGCAGCCATGACTGCAGATGTCAGCTTTTGGTGGTTCCAGAGGCTTCAGAATCCATTCTCTGTAGGTTTTTGGAGAACAGGACCACTGTTCACGGGAGGTGTTAAGTTCACTTGAAGGCAGGCAGTCCTCCTTGGTTTTTGGAATCACACCTGCAAGATGAGCCAACTTCGGTGCAGATTTCATCAAGGGGTGCAGACAGGCTGGTGGGGTTGGTACCAAGTCAGCTGCTTATTTTCTCCTCTTCTGCTATCCCGGCTCTTCAGTGTCTTCTTAGGTCATCAAGATCAGCTTCTCTGGTGCCAGGGGCTCCTCTAAATACTGAATTTTGTGGCATTAGGGGTGTGTAGGCTAGTAGTCAACAGGCTATTAACCTTTGGAGTCACTATGCCCCCTATGTGACCATTTCCTAAGGAAGGTTGGCATAACCCTATCTCAGAATTCCTAAGTATGGAATCACAAAGATAGCTACTTTGAAAAATTATGTCCACCTCGCAGTAGCCCACCTTAGGGTGGTACTAGCCTGGAGGTGGCAAGCCTACCTGACTAGCTAATTTTCCCACCTCTCCAGGTGCCAATTGGGCTCCCAAACCCGATAGGGTTCCGGAACTTATTCTGTGGGAAGCAAGCAGTTATTTGCCTGTGTGTATTTTTATGATTTTTCTTAACATATTGAAGGCTAGATGCTAATGTTACCTTGAGGCCAGACCTAATAAAAACAACCCACAATTCACAAAAGCTCATGTGTTTCTCAACTGTAGGCCTTGCACAATGCAGTTCACTCGCTCTTACCACACTCCACCTCTCTCGTTGCCATCTAATGGTGCTTCCTGTATTCTTGTTCTCCTTCTGTTTCCTACACCCTCTTTCGTTTGGTTGTATTTGGGGCAGCTGGGAAGGAGTTGCTCCTATTGTTTGCAACCTGATTACAGTGAAGCGTCAGGGGATGTAGCTGATGAATCTGTTGCAGGGGCAGTAGCTTGACCTTGATGGTTTTGAGGAGTGGGGGGGTTAAAGAGTATGGGGGCGTGAGCTGGAAAGCTCTGAGTGGGGAGATGGAGGGACAACAGGGGTGGTTCGGATAGAGCCTGCAAGTGGAAGATTCCAAAGGGGAATAATGGCGGGAATGCTCTGACTGAAGGACAGCTGTTATTTTTGGGGCGCAGGAGCTACATTTGTTGAGGCAGAAACTGCAAGCGTATTTGGCCAACAGCTGCATGGTTTTAGGGGTCAGGAAGGTTTTCAGTGGGCAGGAGTGGGAAGGTTCTGGAGGCAGAAGATGGAAGGTTCTGAATGTAGGAGCTGGAAGGCTCTTTGGACAATAGCTGCATAGTTTCAGAGGTCAGGAAGATTCTGCGTGGCAAGAGCTGGAAGGCTCTGGAGGCAGGAGATAGAAGTTCCAGGGGCAGGAGGTGGAAGGCTCTTTGATCAAGACATGTATGGTTTTATATGTCAGGAAGGTTCTTAGTGTACAGGAACAAAAAATGCTGGAGGCAGGAGCAGGATATTTATTTGGATATGACATGGATTGTTTTGGGGTCAGGCAGGTTCTGAGTGGCCAGGAGCTGGAAGGTTCTGGAGGTAGGAGGTGGCATGTCCTGGAAGAAGGAGCTGGGAGTTTCTTTGGACAAGAGCTGCAGGGTTTTGGAGGTCAAGAAGGTTCCCAGTGGGCAGGAGCTGGACATTTTGAGGCAGCAGCTGGAAGTTTTTGTGGGCAGGAATATTCTTTAAACAAGGGCAGAAAGGTTTTAAGGGTTAGGCAGTTCTTGAGAGGGCAGGAACTGGGCATTTTTGGGGAAGCAGCTAGATGTTTTTCTGGGCAGGAACTCGAAGGGTCATAGTACAAGCACAGCATACAGTGCATGATTCTGTAAGATTCTGAGCGGAGGAGGAACTGGAAGGTTGTGAGTGCAGTATGAACTGGAAGGTTGAGATGCAAGAGCTGGAGGTAGAAAGCTCTGAATGAAGCACAAAGTTGAAAAATCAGAGGAAAGCAGGACCACTAAGGTTCCAAGAAATGGATCTAGTAGATTATTGGGAAACAAGAGTAGGAAATGTCAGAAGAGGGTTAGCATGGCAGGACAATATATGGATGGTTCTAAAGGCGGTTAGGAACAGGAACCTTCTGATGTGGAACCAGAGCTAGAAAGCTCTAAATGAAGCAGAAGCTGGAAGGTCTTGAATGGGACGGGAGCTCAAGAACTCCAAGTTGGGATGAGGAGCTGATGTTTCTTATGGTAGCATGAAATTGTTGAATCCGAGAAAAGCAGGAACTAAAAAGTTTGGGAGCAGGAGATGGAAGATTCTGGCGGGTATGATCTAATAAAGGTATGGTGGAGATGGCAGGTTCTACATGGGTAGGCGCTCGATGGTTCTAGAAGTACAGCATCTGGAAGTTTCAAGTGCACAGAAGCTGGAGAGATCTTTGTGGCGGGAGCTGAAAGGCTTAAGTAGCAGGACCTA
The DNA here is from genome assembly GCF_031143425.1 of Pleurodeles waltl. NCBI lineage: Eukaryota > Metazoa > Chordata > Amphibia > Caudata > Salamandridae > Pleurodeles > Pleurodeles waltl. The sequence continues at coordinate 581,355,414 of NC_090450.1, read as the reverse complement.
AACATTTCTAGGGGGTCAGTGTAGGAAAGTACCATCTTGCCTGGCATGTTACCCCCATTTCTCACTGTATATATGTTGTTTTAGTTGTATGTGTCACTGGGACCCAGCCAGCCAGGGCCCCAGTGCTCATAAGTGTGCCCTGAATGTGTTACCTGTGTTATGACTAACTGTCTCACTGAGGCTCTGCTATCCAGTACCTCAGTGGTTATGCTCTCTCATTTCTTTCCAAATTGTCACTAACAGACTAGTGACCAATTTCACCAATTTGCATTGGCATACTGGAACACCCTTATAATTCCCTAGTATATGATACTGAGGTACCCAGGGTATTGGGGTTCCAGGAGATCCCTATGGGCTGCAGCATTTCTTTTGCCACCCATAGGGAGCTCTGACAATTCTTACACAGGCCTGCCACTGCAGCCTGAGTGAAATAACGTCCACGTTATTTCACAGCCATTTACCACTGCACTTAAGTAACTTATAAGTCACCTATATGTCTAACCTTTACCTGGTAAAGGTTGGGTGCTAAGTTACTTAGTGTGTGGGCACCCTGGCACTAGCCAAGGTGCCCCCACAATGTTCAGGGCAAATTCCCCGGACTTTGTGAGTGCGGGGACACCATTACACACGTGCACTACACATAGGTCACTACCTATGTGTAGCTTCACAATGGTAACTCTGAATATGGCCATGTAACATGTCTATGATCATGGAATTGCCCCCTCTATGCCATCCTGGCATTGTTGGCACAATCCCATGATCCCACGGGTCTCTAGCACAGACCCGGGTACTGCCAAACTGCCTTTTCAGGGGTTTCACTGCAGCTGCTGCCAACCCCTCAGACAGGTTTCTGCCCTCCTGGGGTCCAGCCAGGCTTGGCCCAGGAAGGCAGAACAAAGGACTTCCTCAGAGAGAGGGTGTTACACCCTCTCCCTTTGGAAAAAGGTGTTAAGGCAGGGGAGGAGTAGCCTCCCCCAGCCTCTGGAAATGCTTTCATGGGCACAGATGGTGCCCATTTCTGCATAAGCCAGTCTACACCGGTTCAGGGACCCCTCAGCCCTGCTCTGGCGCGAAACTGGACAAAGGAAAGGGGAGTGACCACTCCCATGACCTGCACCTCCCCTGGGAGGTGCCCAGAGTTCCTCCAGTGTGCTCCAGACCTCTGCCATCTTGGAAACAGAGGTGCTGCTGGCACACTGGACTGCTCTGAGTGGCCAGGGCCAGCAGGTGACGTCAGAGACTCCTTCTGATAGGCTCCTTCAGGTGTTGCTAGCCTATCCTCTCTCCTAAGTAGCCAAACCCTCTTTCCTGTCTATTTAGGGTCTCTGCTTTGGGGAATTCCTTAGATAACAAATGCAAGAGCTCATCAGAGTTCCTCTGCATCTCTCTCTTCACCTTCTGCCAAGGAATCGACTGCTGACCGCGCTGGAAGCCTGCAAAAGTGCAACAAAGTAGCAAAGCCGACTACTGCGACACTGTAACGCTGATCCTGCCACCTTCTCGACTGTTTTCCTGGTGGTGCATGCTGTGGGGGTAGTCTGCCTCCTCTCTGCACTAGAAGCTCCGAAGAAATCTCCCGTGGGTCGACGGAATCGTCCCCCTGCAACCGCAGGCACCAATGAACTGCATCACCGGTCCTCTGGGTCTCCTCTCAGCACGACGAGCGAGGTCCCTTGAACTCAGCAACTCTGTCCAAGTGACTCCCACAGTCCAGTGACTCTTCAGTCCAAGTTTGGTGGAGGTAAGTCCTTGCCTTCCCACGCCAGACTGCATTGCTGGGAACCGCGTGTTTTGCAGCTACTCCGGCTCCTGTGCACTTTCCGAGGGAATCCTTTGTGCACAGCCAAGCCTGGGTCCACGGCACTCTAACCTGCATTGCACGACCTCCTGAGTTGTCTTCCGGCGGCGTGGGACTCTCTTGTGCAACTTCGGGTGAGCACTGTTTTACTCCACTTCGTAGTGCCTGTTCCGGCACTTCTCCGGGTGCTGCTTGCTTCTGAGAGGGCTCCTTGTCTTGATGGACGCCCCCGTCTGTTCCCTCATGCAATTGGTGACATCCTGGTCCCTCCTGGGCCACAGCAGCATCCAAAAACCCTAAACCGCGAGCTTGCAACTAGCAAGGCTTGTTTGCAGTCTTTCTGCAGGAAAACACTTCTGCACGACTCTCCACGGTGTGGGACATCCATCCTCTAAAGGGGAAGTTTCTAGCCCTTGTCGTTCTTGCAGAATCCTCAGCTTCTACTGCCCAGTAGCAGCTCCTTTGCACCCACAGCTGGCATTTCCTGGGCATCTGCCCACTCTCGACTTGATCGTGACTTTTGGACTTGGTCCCCTTGTTCCACAGGTACCCTCGTCTGGAAATCCATCGTTGTTGCATTGCTGGTTTTGGTATTTCCTGCAGAATTCCCCTATCACGACTTCTGTGCTCTTTAGGGAACTTTAGTGCCCTTTGCACTCACTTTTCAGGGTCTTGGGGTGGGCTATTTTTCTAACCCTCACTGTTTTCTTACAGTCCCAGCGACCCTCTACAAGGTCACATAGGTTTGGGGTCCATTCGTGGTTCGCATTCCACTTTTGGAGTATATGGTTTGTGTTGCCCCTATCCCTATGTGTCCCCATTGCATCCTATTGTAACTATACATTGTTTTCACTGTTTTCTATTGCTATACTGCATATTTTTGGTCTTGTGTACATATATCTTGTGTATATTTGCTATCCTCATACTGAGGGTACTCACTGAGATACTTTGGCATATTGTCATAAAAATAAAGTACCTTTATTTTTAGCATATCTGTGTATTGTGTTTTCTTATGATATTGTGCAAGTGACACTAGTGGTACTGTAGGAGCTTCACTCGTCTCCTAGTTCAGCCTAAGCTGCACTACTAAGCTACCATTATCTATCAGCATAAGCTGCTAGACACACTATACACTAATGTATACACTCTGCCTTGTTAAAGGCCCTCGCCTTCGGCTCGGGCCTTTAATGCGGGAACGGGCCTTTAATAGCCGGTAGAGCCCGCCACGGCGGGTTCTAAGGCTATAGTATATGTATAGTGGAAGGCAGTAGAGAGCGGTAAATAGTGTTGAGGGCAGATATAATAAACTCTGTACTGTGGTACACCCAAGGAGTGGAGGACAATGTGAGGAAAAGGAATCAGTGATGTGGGACACATGAGGCCAGGGAAGAGACAGCAGTAAGACCTTGAAGGTGTGGAAGGAGTGCGTGTATCATGGTAGATGTTAAGGTCATATGAGCACTGTGAGTGAGGCAGTGGGGGCCATGTAAGTACTAGGGAAAGGTAAGAGTTTAGTGCTAGCTGAGGTCAGGGGTGAAGTCTGCATGAGGCCAGTTGATGAGGGCATGGGGTGGGCCATTGGAAAGCACGGGGAGAGCATAGGGGTGCAGGCCAAGTGAGACCAAGGGATGAGGGCAGGAATGATGTGCACGTGAGGCTGGAGGATGAGGGCCATGTGATGACGGGGTGGGGTCAAGAGTTGGGAAAAGTGCCAAATGAGGTCAGGGTTGGGGGCCAGTTGAGGCTGGGGGTTGAGGCCCATGTCTTGCCAAACGATGAGGGCAGAGGCGAAGACCATACGAGGGCAAGATGAGGGCAGGGATGAGGGCATGTGAGACTTTGGACTCCAGCAGCGATGATGAATGGGTGTGAGTGTCAGTATGGGGCGGCAAGGGCCTATGTGTGCTGGAGGTGAGGGCAGGCGCCATGATTGGGTTAAAGCTGGGACTGGAGAGTGAGAAAGAAAGTTGTGCGCTTTCCTGCCTGGACTAAAACCTCACAATATATCTTGGGTCTTTCACCGTCAGAGCGAGGAGCAATGCCACCCGATGTCAGAGAGTTCCTTCTGCTTTTCTGGGTAATTTGATTCACTGACTTCCTCTCATCAGATGGGGTCACTTCTGGGAAAAAGAGCCACTGAGGAGGAGGATGTAGGGGAAACTGAAGAAAGTGAGTTCGCATAATTACAAGTCAACCAGGGCCGCACAGGTCGAAGGTTATGCATCTGGGCAAAAATTAGATACTTTGCTAACTCTTACGAAAGATCCCCCATTAACGATCTGCAAAGCATCCAAAATCTCCGCCTCTGTAGGATGCAAGACATCACCTGATTTACCTTACAGTGCTTAATTTGAGCCGGTGGATTCCGATGGTGGGCACCGAAACTAAGGCCCATATTTATACTTTTGTTGCGCCGCATTTGTGTCCTTTTTTTACACAGAAGCGGTGCAAACTTACAAAATACAATTATATTTTGTAAGTTTTCGCCGTTTTTGCATTAAAAAAAGACGCAAAATCGGCGCTGAAAAAGTATAAATATGGGCCTAATTTTTTGGGGCCGGCACTTATTTTTCTGCATTAGACATTTACTGTGAGCGAAAAACACATATAGGAAAGACGGTGCAAAGAAAGACTGAAATGCGTCAGAAAGGGGAAAAACGGAAAGCTGCAAGAGTGAGCCGGAAGGACGGGGGTGGCTATAAATGGTTTAAAGAGGCCCGAGGTGGCTTCAAGATTACGTTGCATCAGTATTGTGTGCACTCACGTTTAAATGCAGCAGCCGCGTGTTCCAGAGGAGAGGCTTGAGCCCCGGCAACAAATTAACCACTGTCTAGTTATGCAAACGGAAGGAAATCTCACAAATCATGAAACACAGTTGTATAGAAATTAGAAGGGTTTTATTTCAGCGTTTTGCTGCCTTAAGGATTCTGACGATAAGCCTAAAACTAAAGTCATTATTGCAAACTTCTGTCTGCTGTTTGGATACTGGCTACACAAGTTAGCTTTTAACCCGTTAAGCGCTAAATCAGCTTCCCGCCCTATGTGGAGCTCTTTATTTCATATTTGGGATTTAGAAGGCACCAGGATTTACGGATTTCTCTGGCGGGCACCGAGAATATGGCCAAAATGTAGCAAAAAGTGTAAAAAAAAAAGAAAAAAGTGGGGTGCAATAAAAGTATATGTTTTTCTCATGTAAAAATGGCATCAACAAAAACAATTAAAGTATATAAGAAGAAACAGAAAAAGGTGCTAATGTTTTCCGCTGTAATGTTTTGCCCCGATAGCCGAGATACAAATGTAACATGCCATTACCTCTGTCAGACTGTTCTGGTCCCAGACATAGATACTGTGTGTTGCTTGCCCAAACACAAGCTATACCAACAGTCATCAAGTGAGCTGCAACTTATATTTTTTTCATTGTGTACCGCCTGTGCATCAGTCTAAAGGGTAAAATCTAATGAAGGAACAATGAGTAAGAAGGGAAGCTATGCATTTTTAAATTAGTCCTAAGTACCTGAGTTTAGGAACAGTGTTTTTTGTACTCTGAATTTTGGGTTAATAATATCATGTAATTCAGAGGGGGATTGCTAAATGTGTTCTTTATTCCTCACTTACATTTAATGAATTGAAGTTCAATAAATAACAACACATTGTACTATTCTGTGATTCCATATTTCTCCTGATTAAAACAGTACACCAGCTGAGTGGGTGAGCTAATCACCCTGGACAGGAAAATCCCCCAGATGTAAAGTGCAGACCTCAAGATTTTTCCTTGGAATTTAAATTCTGGTAATGTGGGTATCTGTGTTATTGGCACCCTGAAAAACCTATCAATCCCTGCCCTTTCTGAGAACAAGGCACCCGGAAGAGTTCGGGTTAGTCTGACTTAGATTCCTCCATTTTTTTCTTATTCAGAATTACATGCAAACATCAAAAGTTTCGGATATTTCTTTGGTATTTCAGATCATCTGAGGATGTGGCTAGCTAGCCGTTAGTTTACTGACAACCTGGAAAACCTACCAAAACCCAGATATTTCTGAAAACTAGACATGCCGGGGAGTCCAGTCTGGTCCATTTTATGTGGATTCCGTCACATTTTCCTTCTCCAGAATTTCCTGCAAAACCCAAACTTTGGCTACAATTACAGATTCTTCTCACTTTTTTGATAGGGAATGTTCTAGAATCTGCAGTAATGCACAAAAGACCTATCACAGAGGGCTCCAACACTTAAAAATGCACCCTACTTCTGTGGAAGGGCCAATCACCTGCAAAAGGAAAGGTCCCTAAATGCAATGTGAAGACTGCAATATATTTCCTTGGACTTTCAGTTCATCTAGTGATGTGGGTAACTGTTGAATCTGGCCTTTGTTGGCTAACCCTATCCATTTCTGAAAGTTAGACCACCCGAGGGAGTCCAGAATGAGACATTTTATGCATATCCCACCACTTTTTCTTCACCAGTATTCCCTACAAACTTCAAACCTTAGCTAAAATTACAGATTTCTCTCACATTTCTGAGGGAACGCTCCAGAATCTTTAGTGATCCATAAATGTCCTACCAAATAGCATTCCAACACTTTTCCTGATAAATATGGTACCCCACTTGTGTGGCTGGGAAGATAATTTGCAGCAGAAAAGCCCTCAATTGCAATGTGGAGATATCAAGATTTTCCCTGGAATGTCCAAGCTTTCTAGGGATGTGCCTAGCTGCAGAATTTGAGTACTGGTCACCAGCACCTAGTGAGATCTCGCAGTCCCAGACATTTTTGAAAACTAGACACCCAGGAGAGTTCAAAGTGGTCTGGCCTATGTGGATCCTAATACTGTTTCCTACCCACAATGCCCTTGAAATAATAAACTTTGGCTAAAATTACAAATGTTTCTCTTTTTTCTGAGAATGAATGTTACGGATTCTGTGGTATGAAAAAAAGTCCTGCCGTCCAAGGGTCACATACATCTCTTGATATAAACTGTACCACATTTATGTGGCTGGGGTAATCACTCACAACAAGAAATGCCCCCAAATTCAACTTCCTTTGAAGTTCAGCCTCTAAAACTGAGGGTAGCTGCTGTATTTGGGCCAAGGAAATGGCAGCACCTAGGAAACCTACTAAACCCAGACATTCCTGAAAACTAGACACCAGGGGAAGTCCAGAGTAGTCTGGTTTACGTGGAACCCACTACTATTCATACTTAGAGTTCCCTGCAGCAACAAACTTGGGCTAAAATTACAGATTCTTGTAATTGTTCGGAGAGGGGATGTTCTGGAATCTGCAGAGTTCCAAAAGTCCTATCACATAGGGTTTCCACACTTCTCCTAGTAAAAATCACACCTCATTTTGTGGGTGGACCAATCACCGCCAAAAGGAGGGGTCTCCAAATGCAAGGTAAAGACAGCAAGACTTTTCCTTTGAATTTCCAAAACCTCATCACACAAGAGAGTCCATGGTGGTCCAGCTCACATGGATCCCACCTCTTTTTTGTATACAGAAGCCCCTGCAAATATCAAACTTTGTGGTTAATATTACAGATGTTTATCTCTTTTCAAAGAGAGAACCTTCCAGAATCTGTAGGGATCCACAAACGTCCTGCCAAACAGCATTCCTACACTTCTTCTGATAAATATGCTACCCCTCTTGTGTGGCAGGGCCTATCACCAATGGCAGGAAGTCCTCTATTCCAATATGAAGACATCAAGATTTTCCTTGTAATGTCCGTCTTTGCAGAGATATGGATAGCTACGTTATTCGGGCCTGGGCCGACCAGCACACAGGGAGACCTACCAACTCCAGACATTTCTGAAAACTAGACGCTCAGAGAAGTTCATAGTCTAGCTTTTTTTCCTTATCTACAATGCCCTGCAAACAACAAATTCTGGCTATAATTACAGATTTCTTCTCACTTTTCTGAAAGGGGAAGTTGTGGAATCTGTGGAAATCTACAAAAGTCCTGCCACTTAACTTTTCCACACTTCTCCCCATAAAAATGGCCCCCAACATTTGTAGCTGAGCCTATTGTACTAGACCTTAGATATAATGCAGGACGCAGTTCATCCTGAGAACACAAGACTAAAGATTATTAACTTCAAACCACAATAATCCTAGGCAAATGCATGAAATAATTTACATCTGAAGAGTACAAGTGGAAAACATAATTAACAAATTAAACAAAGGACTAACCACTAACTCTGGGTTCCCCGAGTACAGTGATGCTATCCCGAAAGTGCAATAACATCTCATCAAGGATAGAAAGTGCTGTATAGATGCAATTACAATACAATATAATTTGAAAAGAACATGTCCTACTAATTAGGGGAGCTGGATAAACAAGATTTGTAAACAATCCCTTCAAGTTGGATTTTTTAATTTGCAAAAAAGTATAAGATAATCCAATACAGTTAGGAGAGATAGGCAAACTAAGTTTGTGAAAAGCTGTGGGACTCACCTTTGAAGCTATGTTTCGAAACCAGCATTTAAAAAAGGCAATGTATTGGACCTGGCCCTTTTTGCAGGGTCATCCCCAAACCTTTTGCCTTCCTCCTCTTACTTTTCTGACCCATTTTTTGTTGGCTTTAGGACTTTGAATACTTTATCACTGCTGATCAGTGCTAAAGTGCATGTGCTTTCCATTCTAAACTTGGTATGATTGTCTTACACTGGATTGGCACATTTAATTTACCTATTAGTCCCTTGAACAGTGGCATCTCCGATACCGAGCACCAGCAGAAGTAGCCTTTCAAATCTGTCTCAAGCCTGCCACTGCAGGGCCTGAAAGAGCAGTTTACTGCCACAGTGGCTTTGCATCTAAATTTACTTGCCAGGCCTGGAACTCTCCTTTTACTACAAGTAGGTCACCCCTAAGGTAGGCCCTTGGTAGCTCTATGGACAGGGTGCTGTGTAGGTAAGAGGTGGGACATGTTCCTTAATGTGTGGCCTGTCCTAGTAGTGACAATCAGCCTATTTGGTTTCAAGCTGCTGTGAGTGCTGCCTCTCTCATAGGCTTTCATTGGAAATGCCCTTTCATATGGCTAAGTGGTATTTTCAGATTTATGAAGAGTAGTGTGGGCATGTTTGGTATGGTTGGAACGGTAGTGAGAAACACTGCTCACTGGTGTGGGTGGATTTTTTATTACCATTGAAGAAATGCCACTTTTAGGAAGTGGACATTTCTCGGTGCTTATGACTCTTGTGCTTTGCTGCTTGACTCCAATCTACGTCTGGGGGTGGAGTGACAACTGGGCTTTGTGCATACTTTCCAGACAGCGAGGGTGGAGGTATAAGAGGAGTACATCTGCATACTGAGTGGTCTTCCTGGGCTGTGAGAGGTAGAGGTGGGGTGCACCTACGTTTGTATAGGCGGTGCCCTGCCCTCACACAAAGGGCTTGTTTACCCCTACTGAACTCTGGAGCCAGTGTGAAGGAGAAAGGGCATTCCTGGAACTGGTTAGAGCTGGTTGGAACCTACTCCCAACTTCTAGAAGCTGGTCAAAATGAGTATAAGCACAGGGGTTGTTCCCCATGTTTGGTAGACACTGGGAGCACTGAGACACTGCATGGATCTGTACCCAGATACTGGTGGAGGGAACTGCCATTAGGACGGGCCTGCTGCAGTGCTGACCTGTGGCCTGCTGAGACTGCCTCTGCCTACCAGGACCCTGATGTCCTGGCCTGTTACTAGCTCCACGCATCTCCTGCCCCCCCAGTTGTTCTCCAGGGGTTGGGTAGTACAGGTTACCCCAACCTCTGTTTTGCTGTAAGGTCTGCATCTAGCGTGAGTTGAGTGCCGCACCCCAACTTGGTCTGAATGCGCTCCTGTTCATCCTTGGAATGGTGCCCCTGATAAGCGCTGGGCGAGCGTTGTCCCATTTACCCAATGATGGCTCCTTAACGCATGTTGAGCGCTTCAGGCTGGGAGGGAGTTGTGTGTGCCAGGCGGGCCCTCCAGTCTGGGCTGACCAAGAGCCCTTTGCCCAGAAAGTAAGGGGAGTGCTGCCCTCTGTGTTTCCTGGAGCATGTGATGAGAGCAAGTCCTGGATCCCATTCTAGGACGTTCCCCCAGCAGAGGGGGTGCTGCGACAGACGACCACTCAAGACCCGACAAGGTCTCCAACATGACTGGCACTTTCCTGTTTTCCCCTGTAGTGCAAGGGTTGGAAAATCCCCAACGAGTTTCGGGAGGCTGGCACCAGTGCCAGCAGAGACGCTGCTGGGCAAACCTGATGGATATGCAGCCCACCTGGCAGGCGGAGGCCGCCCTCGTGCAGCACAAGTAGGAGCCGAGTAGCTCTGTGGAGGCAGCCACACCGTGTGTTGGGAATCAGTGGCATAAGATTATTTTTAAGGGAGTCGGAGGTGTATTGAGTGGCCCTCCCTCATGTCCGTGCGTACCCTTTTGAGAGGACACTGGTACGCCTGGTTGTGGCGGCCTCTCTTTGGGGCCAATTCCGATACGGCTTGCAGGATGGGGAGGAAATCCTCTATGGGGCTGCTGTGCCTGCTAAGCCCCTTTTTTTGTTTACTGTCCTCATTGTAATTGGAGTGCAGGAGCTCCTCTGGGAGCGGAGTGCGTCCCGGTTATCACATCTCAATTAAAAGGAGCGCAGACGCGTTGAGGTTTCATGTAGGTGTGCTTAGTGATTATCTAATGTTCTGCATTTCCCTAATATGTTTCGTGCCCTCATATTCCTTGTATGCTGTGTGATATGACCGGGAGTAATTTATTGTGCCCATTTGCGGTGGTGTGATAAAGTGCTTTTCAAGTTCTATAGTACCAGCATCAGGAGGGAGGGGTATGTGATGACATATGCAATGGGAGAGTAATGTTTTGTTTATGATACGTGCAAGATGGAAATGTTTTCCCTTATGTTGAATTTATGATGGTGACTGTCTGACAAGTGCCTTTTTGGCACAATATTACTGATTCATATTGTTTTGGTCTATGTTTTTTATGCAATACCATTTATTTTTATACAACTTGATGTGGAGTTGCCTTTGTGGTGTATTTTCTGTGTCACTGGGATGTGCGTGTTGTGCAAATAAATGCTTCACATGTTGCCTCTGGGATAAGCCTGACTGCTCATGCCAAGCTACCAAGGGGGTGAGCAGGGGTTATCTTAGGTGTGTTGCTCCCTTGCCCTTACTAGAGTGGTGGTTCCTGCCTGGCTTAGTTGTCTAGCCGAGCCAACCAGGAACCCCATTTCTAGTACAAAGCTTTGGGCTGTTGCATAGGGAAAAGAATGGATGCCCATCACGGGTCCACAATAACTGTATCCATTGCAGACTTTTAGGATTCCCACAAAACATCTAGTCAGATACATTTGATCTAAATGGAGGTCATTTACCAAACCAGGTTCCGCAGGAGCTTTACACACAGAGCCACTAGACAGAGCATGGTGAGAAAAGAGACCAAAAGAGCAAGCTTTGCTGGTGCTGAAGCATTTCAAAGTCATCAAAAATGTTCAAACTAGCTCCATGCTGCTATGGTCCTAGTGTAGTATTAGGCAGTAGCGGCATAGTTGAGTCTTTTCAGCCCACCCTGTGAAAGCAGCCCCATAGTCTCTAGCCTAATATGGGAATTTGAGGGGGACCAATATGATACAGCCACAGGGATAGCAACAGGAATGTTGTGGTGCAGGCAGAGCGATATAAGCAGCTGAAAAGGAAGATTGTGTTACGGGATCGTGATTTGGTGTAAATAATGCAGAATCACTGGGAGCTTTTCTCAGGTGCAGATCAGTTACATGTGTTTCATGTCAGGTGTGCATAGTTCATCTTCTTGAGTTAACATTATCATGTACTTGTGATTTTACACAGTGCATCCTTACCCTATACCAACCATTCATGCAAACCCAATCAGGTGCTTCTAAGCACTACTTATGGCTCCACCATGCAGAACCGAAGCATTATGTTTGTGGAAACTAGTTTGGAAGGTCGCACAGGACCTAATGCTCCTCTTTGTCTCTTTTCATATAGGACACAACCGATCTGCACACACTATCAACCACACATGGCATGTCCAGGCCAGCAGCAACCAGACAAGTGCTGAGGGGGCCACACTTGCGGTAGCAGAAAGACATCCAAATGCCTGAGAAATTAAAGCAATAATGACAAAATAAATATTTGTTGAGCTTCTGCACCTGACAGAAGGTGCCTCAAAAGCCCTATCATCAGGGCCACTGAATTTATGTGGCATCAGAACACCATTATTATGGAGGAGGGTTGACTAAATAATTCAGCAAGGAAAGTCAGATATAATGCTGCCCATTCTGCGGCAGTATGTTTCATTATTTTGTCATTTTAATACCTATTAATACTTTTGATCTGCTTGAACTAGAAATATTTTTTGGGGAGAAATGTGCAAAATGGCTAGCAGATAGTCGATCTGGCAAGTTTGGTAAATCCCGAAATATGCACCAAAAAGCCGCTGCACAGAATCGCATTATTTCAGTTGCCCTGCTTATAGTCAGAGATAAAACAAAATAGAATAGTGTTGCACAATATGACACATCAAGAGATCTAACTGTTTCCTCAAGTCCAACATGCCTAGATCATCCCGTCCTGCCACTACTAGTGCATGCAAAGCATTCTTACACGGACTGTAATGCAGAGACCCTTCCAGGCGTCCATGGGACATCCCCAACACTAGATTTGCCTTGCAATGTTTGTAATCGCTCATTCGGCAAATGTATTTTTCAGACCACTCCCAGTGCTTTATTTGTGTCGGTGGTTGCAAGCGGTGGGCACCAGTACTCATTTTTTGGGGTCCAGAGCTTATTTTTCATCACCAGACTTTAACCTAGAAAAAAAAGAGAAAGAGAAGAGAAGAGGAAAGCAGAAAAGGGAAAAAAGGTGAAGACAAAGGCTGGAAACAGTGACAAAGGGAGAGAGCTGGGATGACATAAAAAGTACTTCTCATGAGTTAATATGGAGAAGGGAAGTGTAGGGACTGGAAGATTCAACAGCCTTGGTATTCAGCAGTGCCAGCTGCAGGTTCCTCCGACAAGAACCTCTGGCTCCTTCACTTTATTTATATTTAATTATTTTTTTTACAAATTAAGCACTAATCTAAATCAGCTTTTTTGCCTAAGGCGTGGTTTTGGCCTGTTTGAGGCAAGCTGCTTTTATGTAATTCTAAAATAAGGATATTTAGCAGGTCGAATAAACAGACATACGTTGTGTTGGGAATGGAGCTGAACACTTTCTAAAACGCTAGAAGACAGTTTGTGTGATTCGGTGAAGGTTTGGATTTCCTGGAGGCAGTCACGTGTTTTGGTTGACTTTGATAAGCAGATGCTCACATTCCGGTGCCAATGACCCAACAGTGACCATTACCTCCTTCCCCGGCCAGTCCTCCCGCTCAAACACAGCCTGGGGCCTTCAGTTTATATAAAATGCTGTAAATCAGGAATGAGCTTCCAACGAGAAAGAGGCGGGCACAGTACTAATGTCATTGACAGCGTAGTGCGAGCCGCCTCCTGATGAACGTATGTGCCACCTGCCGCCATCTTGTGACAGTCCTCCCCATGGGTAGCTAATGGATGGGTGGGGGTGAAGAAGATTAGGTTGAAGGAAGGGACTGACTGGGAAATTAAAGGGGAAGTTAGAGGAAACACTTCCATCTGGAGGCCCGGTAAGTAGACTGGTAAATGGAGACCAGATTCCCTTCAGCCCAAAGGCTATGAATACCTGTAAGATGTGGGAGTCTCATGAACCCCTCTTCACATTCTGCAGGTGAGGGCCCATTATTTTGCGTTATGCCACCAAGTAGTTTCGATCTGCCGTATAGAGCAATCCGGTAGTACCTGAAGGGCTGTCTTTGTGGGTCCTGCTTTTTGTGGGCCTGTTGTATTGCTGATGGGCCGTGTTTTTTTACTGTTGACTACCCTGACATTAAACCAAACATTGCTTGCAATCAGCACAAACACATTAAGTTTCCCATAACCTGCAAAACACATAAACAGCATGTCTTTACAAGTTCAAAACTGCCCTGATTTGTAACCATGCAGCACTTTTGAGCTATCTAATTTGCTAATCGGGGGCATTCTTTATTGGTCCCCTTACCCATTTTCTATCACAGCAGAACCTATATGCCACTGCCCAAACTAGTACTTTTTCTGGGGATGCTGGTAGCATAACCCCCTGTCATGGAGGCATTTGCTGGACAATGACTATAAAAATTCAGCACAAAAAGTCAAACCTCTGTAAAAAATAAAACCGTAGGATAAATGGTCAATTATACAGACACATCTAAAAAGATCATTCAGTAACTTAAAAGTGGGTAGGTAGAACACATGTACAAGTCAAAATAAGTGGATAATTATTTGGTTTGTATAATACATAGCAGTAGTGAGCTAACATTCACATGTAGCTGGACTTATTAAAGGGATTAAAAAATAGCAAAAATATATAGCAAGCAGAATGTGACAGTTTTATGCCCTTTACTTAAAAGGGTGCCCATTATAGTATGGGGATAGTGAGGCCAACCTTACCATACACCATGGCATTTCTGATGTGGGCTACAGGCACCACAACAAACTACTGCCTTCAGGGATGTGTGGGCTGACATCAAGCCCTGAAAGCTACCATGGCACCACTGCCAGTTTGTATTACATGCATGTTGCCTCTAAACCAGTCTTCCCTTACAGATAAACCGCAGTAAGTAGCACAAGCTTTTCAAATTTTTTGGCATTCGTTTATTGAGGCGATCAAAGCCGGATCATGTGTAAGTTTACATCTTTAGGCAGGTGTAAGTGGACAGAAATGATTGTATTTTGCTTTCACCCAGGTTGGTAAACACAGTCTAATATTGTTCTCCAGTATTTTTAACACTCAGAGGTTTTGTGTGCTAGCACTGGACTGCCTATTTTTTCAGGATAATCTGTTCGTAGATATAGTGTCATCATAATTTACTATTTATCTGATTATTTTTTCTGAATTCCAGGTAGAAACATAAGGTTTGGAACTTGGTAGCTACTGGTATCTGGGGTTTTGAATGGAAAAGTCTTCCAGCATGTGACTAGCATGCTTCCTTCCATGTTAATATGTTTCTAACCCAATTGGGAAGTTTATACATGACTGCACTGTCCACAGTCCATAAAAATACAGACTGGAACACATTTCTCAAATGACTTTATCTGCAATATTTAAATGCATGGGCATCACCCAATACTTCTGACATATAGATGCAATCTAGCCATGGTGCACAATTTTCTTTACTGTTATGCACTATCTTTTCTCCCAGTTGTACCCCACATCTCTGTTCACTATAGACAGTTCTCTGCTCCCTCCACTTTGCAAAAGAGGGCATAAAGTTTCTGATACTGTGGAACTCAAAAAGGGTCTTAAAAACACTTAAGGGTGTGATGCTTCCACATTTAAACGTCAGTCACAAGTGATTTGAACATGCACCGACAACACTGCCATCATAGTTTGTGATCTTTAACCCTTCAGAAGCAACCAGGACTAGTATAAAAAGCCTTATCTGATAGAGACATCTAGCCAAAGATTCCTTACATTTGAATTTCCCAGGCGTCTGACTGGCACTGGAATTTTTTTCGGGAGTAGTAGCCCTGTGTGCCAGTAGGCGGCTTTGTTCATTTCCGCTCAGCGCATCTGCGTTATACGCGCCTGAAGTAATGTCATGGTCACCTATGTATACGCTATCTTGGCATGCAGACGTCAGTTCGTTTCTTTCCGTGCCAGTTAGCACTGATCTGGAGAAGAGCTACCCCTCTGTTGGTTTTTGACAGAATTCTTTCGATATTTTGTTTAATTTTTATCTCAGTGTGTCAATGATGTCTTTGAGGAAGACAGGGTTTAAGCCGTGTGGTGCCTGTCACCACACCATGTCAGTTACAGACCACCATTTGGTCTGTTTATGGTGTCTCAAGCAAGACCATGACTCCAAAATGTGCTCGGACTGCCAGGCCATGGAAATGAATTCTTTGGGGGAGCGTTCCCTGAAGCTGCTAGCGACCCGGCAGGCAACACTGCATCGTGGGACACCTCAGGGGTCTCGGTCCCAATCGAGGAGAAGGTTGTGGGAGTGTTCCAGAAGAAGTCATTTTTGTCCCACTCAAAGTCCTCTGAACACTTTGGGAAGAGGCACAGGAAACATAAGTAATTGAAGCGTGCTTCCACTTTTTCTCAGTCATCAACTGGCGCAGCGAGTAAGGAACATCAGTGTCCCTGACACAGTTCTGTGGAGCCGTCACCTGGGTAGACTTCATGCCTGCCTCGTTTCCAGGAGCCAGAGCGTCCCCCACTTAGGCAGAGGAGTGTTATGAGGCCATGTGCCGCACATTTGAGCAGGCTGAGCCCTCTGGAGCACCTTCAGCCCCCGTGGGCTTGGAGGGGGCCCCATCCGGTTCCATGCAGGCAGTTTTGGCCTCATCTCTGATGGGCCCCCGTGGATCTGATCTTGGATCTGAACTGATCGCGCACTGCAATCTTCCTTGAGCCAGTCCCGATGCCACCAACGCACACCAGCAGAACTAGCCTCATTCAGATCACAGACAACTCAGATTCGGAAAGACGTCGCACAACACTGATTCTAGTGCCAACAGGACTCATGGGTCCTAGTTTGCCGCCTGAGCCCTATTCTGAAGGGCTAGGCATGGATAAAGAATCGGAGGGGTCACTGGACCCTTTGGAATACCAGTTGGAATGACAGGAGTCAGTGGATTTCTGTGAGGAACTGGGAGAAACCAGAGGACTGGAGGCCTCTCCAGATACCGGCTTTCTGTAGTTACAGAGTAGGGAATATCTTATGCAATGGTGATGAAGAGGACAGCGGAGGTCCTCAACCTCAGACAACCCTCAATGGCAGTCAAGACTAACATCTTGATGGAAGTGCTTCAGTCCTGGCCTTCCTCTTCTGAACCACTGCTCCCCTTTAACAAAGTACTTACAGATGTCCTGCTGGTAACCTGGTCCAAGCCCAGCACAGGGGCTCTTGTGAACAGGATAATTGCCAGCCACCATCGCCTCACCCCAGGGAACCTATCTTTCCTCACCCAACACCCCACTTCGGAAACCTTGGTAGTCCAGGCTTCCATTTCCCATGTGCTTTCCCTGCCCCTTCCCCGGACAGGGAGTCCAAGTGGCTGGATACATTAGGTAAGAAAACATTTTCTTCTTCTACCAGCCCTTTATTGCGGTTGTGAACACCACATGCCTCTTGGGCCGCTACTCCCACACAATGTGGGGCACGGTTACGCAAGTGCTGCCACAGGTTCCAGAGGAGGCCCGGGCCATTCTCTCCAGAGCAGTCAAAGACGGGAGAGATGCAGCCAAGTTCACCACCGCCTCCCTGGGTAGAGTGGTTTCATTGACGGTGGCGCTTTGATATCATGCCTGACTGAGGACATCTGGCTTTTCAGGGAATGTCCATGCAAACCTTATGGACATGTCTTTCGATTGTGCTTGTCTCTTTGGAGTGGAGGGAGACTCAGTGCTGGCATGTTTTAGGGGCTAGGGCCAAGTCCTTGGACCTCTCAGTGACCACGTATCCCCAGCCTGACTTTTGCCCCTTCCATGAATAGTTAAGGCGTGTGCCACCATGCCAACCTTATACCAGCCACTGTCCTGCACAAGCTTTCCAAGCTTTGTGTGGGAACAGTGCATACCACCCTCATGGGTCAGGTAGCCAGAGGTCAGCCACATCCACCAATCTCCTGGTGGCTTTTAAACCCTTCCTAATCTGACTAGTTGGTGGGAGAATTTGTCATCATCTCCACAACTGGCAGTACATTATATTGGATAGGTACGTCTTACAGATCATTCAGAGGGGCTACTCCCTCCTCTTTGAATACTCCCCTACCTCTACACCTCCAACACACAATCAGTTGATGGAGGATCATCTTTTGTTGCACCACAAGGAAGTCACAGCTCTCTTGGCCAAGGGAGCCATAGAGAGGGTTCTGATATCAGAAGTAGGCAGTGGTTGCTATTCCTCCCTACTTTCTGTTACAAAAAAAACAAGGGGCTTCAGCCTATCTTAGACCTTCAAACCCTCAATCTCTTCCTCAAAAAGGAGAAATTCAAGATGCTCACCTAGGCTCAGTCCTTGTCTGCCTAGACCAAGGAGACTGGATGAAAGTGTTGGACTTGTAAAACGTGTATTTCCATATTACCATCCTGCCTGCCAACAGATGTTACCTGCGGTTCAAGGTAGGCCACAAGTATTTTCAGTTCACTGTGCTTCCCGTAGGCCTTACCAGTGCCCCTCAGGTGTTTACCATGGTGAAGGTGATGGTCGCAGCTTACCTGTAGAGATTAGGGGTTTCAGTCTTCCCTTACCTTGATGACTGGCTGATGAAGGCAGGCTCAACCCAGGATGTCGTCTCCCACCTCCAGACTATGGCGGACCTCCTGCATTCGTTGGGGTTCACTATAAATGTGCTGAAATCACTCCTGATTCCTTCTTAGAGGCTCCCTCTCATCTGAGCTGTTCTGGATAGAGAGCAGTTTACGCTTATCCCCCTGCGAAGCAATTCCAGAAAGTTCAGGCTATGATACCAATGTTTCAGCCTCTATCCTGGATTTTGGTGAGAATGACTCTGAGGCTGCTAGACCTCATGGCCACTTGCATCCTGCTAGTGACACATGACAGATGGCATATGCAGGCTCTGCAATGGGACCTGATGTTCCATTGGGTGCAGAATCAGGGGAATATCTCTGAAATGTTCCAGATCTCGGAGAGAATTGCAAAAGACCTGCAGTGGTGGCTAACGAACCACGACTTGGTCAGAGGCAGACTCATTACGCTTCCCCAACCAGATTTCACAGTAATGACAGATGCGTCACTCCTGGGATGGGGGGGGCCATCAGGGAGAGGTGGAGATCAGGGGACTCTAGCCACCAGCAGAATCTGGACTCTCTACCAACTTGCTGGCACTATGAGCGGTCTGGCTAGCATTGACAGCATTTCTTCCTTTTATTAAGGGAAAGATATTGCAGGTGTTCATGGACAACACAACTGCCATGTGGTACTGCAACAAGCAGGGTGGGGATCGTTGACCCATTGTTGAGAGGCCCTGTGCCTCTGGACGTGGCTGGAACAGCAGGACATAACTCTGGTGGTTGAACACCTGGCAGGTTCTCTGAACTCCAGGGCAACGAACTCAGCCGCCAATGCCTAGCGGATCATGAGTGACATCTTCACCTGGAAGTGATGCAGGGCCTCTTTCAGTAGTGGGGAGAGCCATGGTTAGATCTGTTCACTTCCAAAGAGAAAGTGCAATGTCAGCGATTTTGCACATTGGAATTTCCAAGGCGGCTATTGCTCCAAGTCTCTTTTTTCTTGAGTAGAATTCATACCTCCTGTACACCTTTCTGGCCATACCACTCCTGCCTAGTGGTCTCAAGAAGATCAAGAACAACCAAGCACAAGTCATCCTTGTGGCTTCGGACTGGGTTTGAAGAGTTTGGTATCCCATGCTTCTGAACATAAGCACAAATCCTCCGATCAGGCTGCCCCTTCAGGAGGATCTTCTGTCGCAGAAGCCCCCTTCACCCTTCATTATGCTTCAGTGGAACCTCACTTTGGTTCTCACCTACCTAACATGTGCTCCTTTCGAGCCTCTACATAATGGTCCCCTTCAGCTGCTAGCCATAAAGGAAACATTTGTAGTGGCAATAACGTGCCTGGAGAATGGGGGAACTGCAGGCCTTATCTTCCAAGTCTCCATTCCTGCCTGTTTTCCAGACAAACTGGTGCTTCGCACTAGGGCCCCTTTCCTTTCAACTCTTCATGTGGTATGTTGGAGCAAAGAAAGGTTGGGTAGTACAGAAGTGAACCATTTCACACTGGATTGTTCTCTGTATAACAATCTGCTATGCTTTGGTTAAAAAACAGCCTCCTGGGTGCCTGAGAGCCCATTCCACCAGACCAAAAGCTGCAACCAATGTGTTACTACGTGGAGTCCCAGTCTTGGACATCTGCCATGGGCATGCCCTCACACGTTTACCAAACACTACTGTCTAGACAGTCAGGTCTGCAGGGATGGGAATTTCAGCTGTTAGGTCCTGCAGGACTTTCTAGGTTAGAAACATTGTCTGCAGCCCTCCACTAGGGACGGTATTGCTTGGGTATCTATTCAAAGGTAAGGTATCTGTGGCTAGATGTCTAAATCAGATGAACAAGTTACTTACCTTCAGTAACAAATTATCTGGT
The DNA here is from genome assembly GCF_031143425.1 of Pleurodeles waltl. NCBI lineage: Eukaryota > Metazoa > Chordata > Amphibia > Caudata > Salamandridae > Pleurodeles > Pleurodeles waltl. The sequence goes on along the minus strand of NC_090450.1, from coordinate 581,335,442 downwards.
AGACACAATATCTAGCTGCAGAATCCCTAACGACTCACCCATCGTCCCTGTTCTGTGGACAGATTTCTAGTGTTAGGGATGATCCCTTTCAGGGCCCTAGTTTTGACACATCAATGTCAGTGCACCTCATGGGTTCTCGTTCCTGGGGTGGAAAGTTGTGAAAAGTAACAGACGTCCGTGCACCGAGGTGCCGTATATATAGGTGACCATGACGTCACTGCTGGCGGGCACAGCACTGCGTGGAACTGAACAAAGCCACCTACTGGCACGCAGGGGTACTGCTCATGAAAAATCTTCTGATTCCAGTCTGATGCCTGTGAAATTCAAGGGTAAGGAATCTTTGGCTAGGTATTGGGCCTGAATTAATACTCGGCAGAGGGGAATACTCCATCACAAACATGACAGATATCCCATCCACCGTATTATGATCCCATTCTATCCTATGCGGATCGTAATACAGAGGACGGGAAATCCATCATGTTTGTGATGGAGCGTTCTCTCTGCTGACATTTAAATCAGGTCCATTGTCTCTACCAGATCATTCGATATCGAAGGTAAGTACCTTGTTCTGTACAACTGGCTGCATTTTCTCCAATTCACACCACAAGCATGTTGATATCTGCTGAAAAGTTTTTGTTGTTGTCTCACTGTGAAACTTAGTAAATATGAATTTGTTTGTGACTACTAAATAACTGGCTCTTCTAACCTCCTAGCACTAGTGCATGTCCATGACTCTTCTGTGCCATTGTAGGAGGAAACCATTGTCCACAGGAAAGCACAATACTGGGCCACATCTCCAATGTACTGAATATCAAACAAACACCCAAACAGGGACGCACTGTATTGATGATGAACAGTACTTTTTATTCATTCTTTGAATCCACTTCCATCATATTGTGTATCTCTTACAAGTTCTTCATCCACACTGGGGTTCCAACCATTAATTCGTTTAACAAGTGGAAGGCTGACTTTCTTTTCTGTGTGTTGAGTATGAGGTTTAATTTTGGGATCAGTGACTCAAGCAGTACCTTCATATTTGTTTACTTTAGACAACATTTGTATTGTGATGCCCTAAAAAGTTATGGGCTCAACAGCCAGGTGAACTAGGGTGAAAACAATCCTGGGTTGCTTCTGTTCCTGTTCAGGAAGGACCTGGCTTGGCCGTTTGGGCTGTACTGTACGTATTGGAGAAGGATCAAGACTGATTTGTATACAGCCGGGCCCAAACTGAGGTGGCATGGTGTGAAAAAAAATGTATTGGGATGCGGCCCGAGTAATTGCAGGGGCTGAGATTAATGCAAGCATTCCATCCATCAATGTTTTGTATATTTTATGAGGGGGTTATTTTCCTTTAACAGTCTTCTTCAACAAAAATAATACTTTTTTTCATATAGCGCTTTATGCAACATATCAGCCAGAGTTAACTAACTGAGCCACAGTATAACAGGCATTTGCACAGCTAATAGGTCTCACCTCTTGACTGCCAGGCCAACCCTATTGGCTTTGCTAATGAAGTTCTTCATTGACAAAAAGAGAAAATAATGTTTTATGCCAATGCTACAGGGCATCAGCAAATTTTTTTTTTTAAATGTGTGAAGAAGTGTATACATTCACGATTCATCACGCTTATGAGTGTATGCATCATGATGATACTACGGCCTAGGTTAATGACGTATATATACTCACATGTATCACCGTGCATGCATGTGCTTACAACATGACTTTGACACAATTTTATTTTTCGTAATAGAAAAAAAATATGCTCTAAATGCACACAAACGCACATTTTCAAAAGGAGCTGATCATCAGCAAACTGCACATGTAGAGCCCAGAAAATAAAAAAGAAGTAACTGGGAGGGTCGGAAGAGCAATGGTGGTGTGGGTGGGGGATTAGTGGAAAGTAAATGCAACTGAGTGGTAAGACGAATGGGGACCAGCGTAGGAGGAGCAACAGAAGAGGTAGAGGGGACTTTAAATATAAAAATAAAACAGAAAAATGTAAAAGAAGACGTTATGGAGATTTCTGAGATGAGAGGTGGCGGAAAGTAACTGATGAACTTGGTGTGGAGGAGGCTCCATGAAGAGAAAGGCAAAACATGGGGAAGAAAGTAAAAAAAACATGTATATTCACATGGCGTAACAAAGGCAAAAGAAAAAAGTAGTTCCCTGAATGTGAGCAGACGAAGAACGCAATTGTTCCATTCAAAAGGATGGTAAAGAAGCTATGTTCCAGGGTGAAAGGCAAACTCAAGAACAGGAATAAAAACTACTGAATAAGAAGCAAGCAAATAAGAATGACAAGAACACTAACAAGTGCCAATCAGTGGGTTGTCCCAAAGCCCACTGTAAGTATCGGTATTGCCCACAATAGGAACTAGATAACAGCTGAAAGCTGTCTCCAGGCCATACCTAAAAGTAGTGATTGCAGGAACTATAAATTCAGGGTCGAAATGAAGATTCCAAGGATGCACAAGTACAACGTGAAGCATATTCGTCAAGAATACTGAAATACAGCGCCCAGGACAAGCCTTTAGTATAGAGGTGAAGCCCCATGTGCCTGCCTGCTAGGCCCACACATTCACTGCCCATCAGTGCTTAATTTGTAAATAAAAAGGTGCCGGTCCCCAAAGCCCTCCTCTTAAACATGCAGCTGCTGCAATTAAATGTGGGAACACAAAATACTGGTGGCGTAATCCTGAAGCCATCTCGGGCCTCTTCAATCCATATAAAACCACTCCCTGCCCCTTCAGCTCACTCTTGCAGATTTCTACTTTCTCCCTTTGAGACGATTTTTGTTTTTCCTTTCCTCCGTCTTTCACATATGTCTCTTTTGCTCGCATCAAATGCTTGAGGTAGAAGAATAAGCCCCGGCCCTCAAAAATAAGTGCCGGTGCTCAGCACCGGAAACAACAAGCACAAATTAAGCACTGCAGCCCATATTACACTCTGTGGAGACTCGGCCTCAAACCATGCAACACAAGTTTAGAGTCAGCTCCTCTAATCTCCTGGATCCATCATCCTGTTAAAGGCTTTACCTGGAAAAGCAGCATTTTCACTTTCTGCGGCTCCTAAGCTGCTCAGCTGTCGCAGCACCAAGTCCGTCTGCAAGGAAGACACCGTGTCCGCAGGAAATACAGGGGCCTCTGCGGGAAAGCAGGGCTGTCTGCAGGGAGCAGAGGTGTCTGCAGGGATCACAGGGGCCTCTGTAGAAAAGCAGGGCTATGCAGGAAGGAGAAGTGAGGGCAGGAAATACAGGGGCCTCTGTAAGCAATCAGAGGTGTTTGCAGGAAGCAGGGGTGTCTGCTGGGAACAAAAAGTTCCCCGAAGAAACGCAGGACTGTATGCAGGAAACAAGAGTGTCTGCAGGAATTAGCAAAAATGCAGGGTGCCTGGGGGAAGCGTGAATGTGTGCAAGAAAGCCAGAGCTGCCTGCAGACTGGCCAAGTGTATCAGCAGGAAATACAGGGGCCTCTGCAGGAAAGCAGGGCTGTCCGAAAGAAGTGTTGGCAGAAGTAGAAGACAAAAGGGGTTCCCTGATTTAATGCACGTAGCTCAGACAGGGAAATAACTACTGTGGAGTAAATCTGAACAAAGAGCTACAAAGAATGACTTATAGAATCGATATTCTTTCCAGTACCATGTCGATGTACATATTAATGACTATAATTTTGTATGTCGTAAGCCAGTGGTTCCCAACCTGTGGTCCGGGGACCCCTGAGGGTCCGCGAAGACCTCTCAGGGGGTCCGCAACGGCTTAGAAATTTAAATAACATTAACAGATTAGGTCCCCAGCTCTCAGTAATGTCTCAGTTGGGTGGGGGGGGAGGAGTCCCTGGATTCGAATTATAATTCATTAGGGGTCGTCAAGTACCAGTAATGATAAAGTGGGGTTCCACAGAAGTCAAAAGGTTGGGAACCACTGTCGTAAGCAATAACAGCCCTAGAATACATGGTTCAGGCTGAACAACAGGCTACAGAAATGAATAGAATTTTTTATCGACAAAATATAAATGTATTAAATTAATTTACAAAATAAGAGATTCATAAAACCAAATACAAAAGAGCAATAACATAGACCTAACTCAATCATTCCTCATTCACACCAGATTAAATCAAAAGAATAGAAAATACAAAAATTACAAATCCAATTAACTAGAGTAATCCTAATATAAAACAACAAGAATAAAGACAAAAATAACTTCAAAACAATGCATTCTGTGATGTCGTATAAAGGAACTTTAGTTGATACAAATCTAACAGTGTTGATACTACAATCTTATGCTTTGATACAGTACAGATCTATGGCTAAGAGGAATGATAATAATGCTGTAATCGCGAATGAGATACAGAAGGAACCAATCGCCTACGCGCGTTTCGGTATTCCTCTATTACTGAGACCACCTTCTTCAGGGCAGTTCCCAGAGCAATAGTCCGTTGCTGGTACAAGCCCAACAGTCGAACATTCTGATTGTTTCTTGTGCCATACTCTGGATGTATAGCAAACAAATACGCAATATCTATTACAAAAAAACATATGCGAATAAAACTTATAATTCGGGAATTATTGGCTTTAGATCTTCATATTAATACTTAGAGACCCATAGTTGGTCTCTAACTATAGAGTACTAGTACTTAATGATATACTGGACACCAGAAGTGAGCAAACCATAAGTACATGCAATCTGTCTCCGAGCTGGGTGATACCGAAGGAATGGTTGCTAACTTGCACTAACAAGGATATTTGAAGAATTCAAAGACTGGAAACATGAGAGTAGTTAATGGAGAGTGAATGAAATAATAATTGTTGAATAAAGATACCAAGCACTAAGTTGGTTTATTTTCCTTATTCCAAAGTAATGAACAGTACACCCATGTGCTCTGTGTAATTAGTAATACCAAAATATTGTTTTTACTTTTATATGTAATACCTGTTACATGGATCTAGTGTAGTTACCAATATAGCGATGTTCCATTTTCACACATGCTAGAGAGGATATCCTTTGCTGTCAATAAAGGTTTACCGTTCTGGTAAAGAAAGAGACTTAAATGAATACTCGGACATTCAAGACTCAAATGAAAAAGAAACTAAACTACACTAAAGTCAATTATGAGTTTTAAATCAACTAAAATAAGTAAAATTACCTGCAAAGCAACGGTTGGTAATCAACTGAGGTCCAAGTGGACAGTAAGGGTCGTGCAATGGATGTTGCTGTGGGTGTGCCTGTAGGAGGCTCGACTGGCTTGTAGTGAGTACCAAGGGGTACTTACACCTTGCACCAGGCCCAGTTATCCCTTATTAGTGTATAGGGTGTCTAGCAGCATAGGCTGATAGATAATGGTAGCTTAGCAGAGCAGCTTAGGCTGAACTAGGAGACGAGTGAAGCTCCTACAGTACCACTAGTGTCACTTGCACAATATCATTAGAAAACACAATACACAGATATACTAAAAATAAAGGTACTTTATTTTTATGACAATATGCCAAAGTATCTCAGAGTTTACCCTCAGTATGAGGATAGCAAATATACACAAGATATATGTACACAATACCAAAAATATGCAGTATAGTCTTAGAAAACAGTGCAAACAATGTATAGTTACAATAGGATGCAATGGGGACACATAGGGATAGGGGCAACACAAACCATATACTCCAAAAGTGGAATGTGAACCACGAATGGACCCCAAACCTATGTGACCTTGTAGAGGGTCGCTGGGACTATTAGAAAATAGTGAGGGTTAGAAAAATAGCCCACCCCAAGACCCTGAAAAGTGAGTGCAAAGTGCACTAAAGTTCCCCAAAGGACATAGAAGTCGTGATAGAGGAATTCTGCAGGAAAGACACAAACCAGCAATGCAACAACGATGGATTTCCAGTCGAGGGTACCTATGGAACAAGGGGACCAAGTCCAAAAGTCACAAGCAAGTCGGAGATGGGCAGATGCCCAGGAAATGCCAGCTGTGGGTGCAAAGAAGCTGCTACTGGACAGTAGACGCTGAGGATTCTGCAGGAACGACAAGGGTTAGAGACTTCCCCTTTGGAGGACGGATCCCCCATGCCATGGAGAGTCGTGCAGAAGTGTTTTCTCGCCAAAAGACCGCCAACAAGCCTTGCTAGCTGCAAGTCGTGCGGTTAACGTTTTTGGATGCTGCTGTGGCCCAGGAGGGACCAGGATATCGCCAATTGCGTCTGGGGACATAGGGGGCGTCGAGCAAGACAAGGAGCCCTCTCAGAAGCAGGCAGCACCCGCAGAAGTGCCGGAACAGGCACTATGAAGAAGAGTGAAACGGTGCTCACCCGAAGTTGCACAAAGGAGTCCCACATCGCCGGAGACCAACTTAGAAAGTCGTGCAATGCAGGTTAGAGTGCCGTGGACCCAAGCTTGGCTGTGCACAAAGGATTTCCACCGGAAGTGCACAGAGGCCGGAGTAGCTGCAAAAGTCACAGTTCCCAGCAATGCAGTCTGGGTTGGGGAGGCAAGGACTTACCTCCACCAAACTTGGACTGAAGAGTCACTGGACTGTGGGAGTCACTTGGACACAGTTGCTGGATTCAAGGGACCTCGCTCGTCGTGCTGAGAGGAGACCCAGGGGACCGGTGATGCAGTTCTTTGGTGCCTGCAGTGGCAGGGGGAAGATTCCGTCGACCCACGGGAGATTTCTTCGGAGCTTCTAGTGCAGAGAGGAGGCAGACTACCCCCACAGCATGCACCACCAGGAAAACAGTCGAGAAGGCGGCAGGATCAGCGTTACAGAGTTGCAGTAGTCGTCTTTGCTACTTTGTTGCAGTTTTGCAGGCTTCCAGCACGGTCAGCAGTCGATTCCTTGGCAGAAGGTGAAGAGAGAGATGCAGAGGAACTCTGATGAGCTCTTGCATTCGTTATCTAAGGAAATCCCCAAAGCAGAGACCCTAAATAGCCAGAAAAGAGGGTTTGGCTACTTAGTAGAGAGGATAGGCTAGCAACACCTGAAGGAGCCTATCAGAAGGAGTCTCTGACGTCACCTGCTGGCCCTGGCCACTCAGAGCAGTCCAGTGTGCCAGCAGCACCTCTGGTTCCAAGATGGCAGAGGTCTGGAGCACACTGGAGGAGCTCTGGACACCTCCCAGGGGAGGTGCAGGTCAGGGGAGTGGTCACTCCCCTTTCCTTTGTCCAGTTTCGCGCCAGAGGAGGGCTAAGGGGTCCCTGAACCGGTGTAGACTGGCTTATGCAGAAATGGGCACCATCTGTGCCCATGAAAGCATTTCCAGAGGCTAGGGGAGGCTACTCCTCCCCTGCCTTCACACCATTTTCCAAAGGGAAAGGGTGTTATACCCTCTCTCAGAGGAAGTCCTTTGTTCTGCCATCCTGGGCCAGGCCTGGCTGGACCCCAGGAGGGCAGAAACCTGTCTGAGGGGTTGGCAGCAGCAGCAGCTGCAGTGAAACCCCTGAAAAGGCAGTATGGCAGTACCAGGGTCTGTGCTACAGACCACTGGGATCATGGGATTGTGCCAACTATGCCAGGATGGCATAGAGGGGGCAATTCCATGATCATAGACATGTTACATGGCCATATTCGGAGTTACCATTGTGAAGCTACACATAGGTAGTGACCTATGTGTAGTGCACGTGTGTAATGGTGTCCCCGCACTCACAAAGTCCGGGGAATTTGCCCTGAACAATGTGGGGGCACCTTGGCTAGTGCCAGGGTGCCCTCACACTAAGTAACTTTGCACCTAACCTTTACCAGGTAAAGGTTAGACATATAGGTGACTTATAAGTTACTTAAGTGCAGTGTAAAATGGCTGTGAAATAACGTGGCCGTTATTTCACTCAGGCTGCAGTGGCAGGCCTGTGTAAGAATTGTCAGAGCTCCCTATGGGTGGCAAAAGAAATGCTGCAGCCGATAGGGATCTCCTGGAACCCCAATACCCTGGGTACCTCAGTACCATATACTAGGGAATTATAAGGGTGTTCCAGTAAGCCAATGTAAATTGGTAAAATTGGTCACTAGCCTGTTAGTGACAATTTGAAAGAAATGAGAGAGCATAACCACTGAGGTTCTGGTTAGCAGAGCCTCAGTGAGACAGTTAGGTATCACACAGGGAACACATACCTATAGGTTACAAACTTATGAGCACTGGAGTCCTGGCTAGCAGGGTCCCAGTGACACATAACAAACATACTGAAAACATAGGGTTTTCACTATGAGCACTGGGCCCTGGCTGGCAGGATCCCAGTGAGACATTGAAAACACCCTGACATACACTCACAAACAGGCCAAAAGTGGGGGTAACAAGGCTAGAAAGAGGCTACTTTCTCACAGTGCCACATTGCATTTTGACGATGCCCCATAATCTAATGCCACTCCAGGGGTGGCGTTAGCATGGCCCAAAGAGAAACGCTTTTCCTTCTTTTTTTCTCTTTCTATGTGTGCTGCATTCTGCAGCGCACATAAAAAAGCAAATCGTCATTGAAGAATGTTTTGTGCAGGAAGGTGTCCCTTCCTGCACAAAACAATCTCCCCTGCAGCACAGCCATCCTTGCACCATGGCGCAATGGTGGCTGCATTGGCACTCGGCAGCATACTTAGGGCCGCATTTATACTTTTTTTTAGCGCCACATTTGCGCCGCTTTTTGACGCAAAACGGCGCAAACCTACAAAATACAATGGTACTTTGCAAGTTTGCGCCGTTTTTGCGTCAAAAAACGACGCAAATGCGGCGCTAAAAAAAGTATAAATACGGGCCTTAGCTTCGTCGCAGGGGCAACACAGGGGTGCGCCGTATTCTATTAAATACGGTGCATCCCTGCGTTTTGAAAACGGTAGAGCATGGTGCTGCCAAATGTGGCGCAGCATTGTGCTCCATCATTTTCTCGTAAATCTGTGCCTTAGTCATTCATCCTTCTGAGGTCAATTAAATGGGTACCCGTGAGTTGGGTAATAAAAACCAGGGGGCATATTTATGAAAGACTGCTGTCGCCCTTGTGCCACACGACGGGGCACAAGAGTGTTGCAACTTTTAAGTTAGATTTAATGTCACTGGCTTGAAGGGACACCTTCTGGCACATAAACAATCATCCATGGCATTTTGCTTCTATTAGTGCTGCAGAATGCAGCACACATAGAAAAAGCAAAAAACAAGGAGGAATAAAAGCATTCCTACTCGTTTTGTCATGATAACGCCAACCCTCGGGTGGGGGTAAGATTTTTCCTAAATCTGGGGAAGCGTCAAAAGCAATGGGGGTTGCAATGGAACGCCCACTGCAACACCCATTGCACGCCCCTCTGACGCAAAAAACTGCATCAGAGGGGCCCATATTTACAAAGATGCGTAGCATCACAATAAGAGGTGTTACACCTCCTTATAAATATGGAGCAGTGGTTAGCGCCACCAGAGCATCTCAAAAAGTGATGCTTCGGTGGCATTAGGGCCTTATAAAACTGGCTCTAAATGCAAGCCTAATTGTCGGAAAATCTGCAGCACACTTAAAAAGAGCAAATCGGCATTGAAGATTGTTTCGTGCAGGAAGGTGTTCCTTATTGCACAAAATAATCTCCCCTGCAGCGCACCCATCCTTGCACCATGGCGCAATGGTGTCTGCATTGGCACTCAGCAGCAAATTTAGCTCTGTCGCAGGGGGCAACACAGGGGTGTGCCGTACTCTATTAAATATGGCGCATCCCTGCATTTTGAAAATGGCAGAGCATGGCGCAGCCAAATTTGGCGCAGCATAGTGCTCCATCATTTTCTCGTAAATCTGTGCCTTAGTCATTCATCCTTCTGAGGTCAATTAAATGGGTACCCGTGAGTTGGGTAATAAAAACCAGGGGGCATATTTATGAAAGACTGCTGTCGCCCTTGTGCCACACGACGGGGCACAAGAGTGTTGCAACTTTTAAGTTAGATTTAATGTCACTGGCTTGAAGGGACACCTTCTGGCACATAAACAATCATCCATGGCATTTTGCTTCTATTAGTGCTGCAGAATGCAGCACACATAGAAAAAGCAAAAAACAAGGAGGAATAAAAGCATTCCTACTCGTTTTGTCATGATAACGCCAACCCTCGGGTGGGGGTAAGATTTTTCCTAAATCTGGGGAAGCGTCAAAAGCAATGGGGGTTGCAATGGAACGCCCACTGCAACACCCATTGCACGCCCCTCTGACGCAAAAAACTGCATCAGAGGGGCCCATATTTACAAAGATGCGTAGCATCACAATAAGAGGTGTTACACCTCCTTATAAATATGGAGCAGTGGTTAGCGCCACCAGAGCATCTCAAAAAGTGATGCTTCGGTGGCATTAGGGCCTTATAAAACTGGCTCTAAATGCAAGCCTAATTGTCGGAAAATCTGCAGCACACTTAAAAAGAGCAAATCGGCATTGAAGATTGTTTCGTGCAGGAAGGTGTTCCTTATTGCACAAAATAATCTCCCCTGCAGCGCACCCATCCTTGCACCATGGCGCAATGGTGTCTGCATTGGCACTCAGCAGCAAATTTAGCTCTGTCGCAGGGGGCAACACAGGGGTGTGCCGTACTCTATTAAATATGGCGCATCCCTGCATTTTGAAAATGGCAGAGCATGGCGCAGCCAAATTTGGCGCAGCATAGTGCTCCATCATTTTCTCGTAAATCTGTGCCTTAGTCATTCATCCTTCTGAGGTCAATTAAATGGGTACCCGTGAGTTGGGTAATAAAAACCAGGGGGCATATTTATGAAAGACTGCTGTCGCCCTTGTGCCACACGACGGGGCACAAGGGTGTTGCAACTTTTAAGTTAGATTTAATGTCACTGGCTTGAAGGGACACCTTCTGGCACATAAACAATCATCCATGGCATTTTGCTTCTATGTGTGCTGCAGAATGCAGCACACATAGAAAAAGCAAAAAACAAGGAGGAATAAAAGCATTCCTACTCATTTTGTCATGATAACGCCAACCCTCGGGTGGGGGTAAGATTTTTCCTAAATCTGGGGCAGCGTCAAAAGCAATGGGGGTTGCAATGGAACGCCCACTGCAACATCCATTGCACGCCCCTCTGATGCAAAAAACTGCATAGGAGGGGCCCATATTTACAAAGATGCGTAGCATCACAATAAGAGGTGTTACACCTCCTTATAAATATGGAGCAGTGGTTAGCGCCACCAGAGCATCTCAAAAAGTGATGCTTCGGTGGCATTAGGGCCTTATAAAACTGGCCCTAAATGCAAGCCTAATTGTCGGAAAATCTGCAGCACACTTAAAAAGAGCAAATCGGCATTGAAGATTGTTTCGTGCAGGAAGGTGTTCCTTACTGCACAAAATAATCTCCCCTGCAGAGCACCCATCCTTGCACCATGGCGCAATGGTGGCTGCATTGGCACTCAGCAGAAAATTTAGCTCTGTTGCAGGGGGCAACACAGGGGTGCGCCGTATTCTATTAAATACGGCGCATCCCTGCATTTTGAAAATGGCAGAGCATGGCGCTGCCAAATTTGGCGCAGCATAGTGCTCCATCATTTTCTCGTAAATCTGTGCCTTAGTCATTCATCCTTGTGAGGTCAATTAAATGAGTACACATAAGTTGGGTATCAATAAAAACCAGAGGCATATTTATGAAAGACTGGTGTCGCCCTTGTGCCACACGATGGGGCAGAAGAGTGTTGCAACTTTTAAGTTAGATTTAATGTTGGTGGCTTGAAGCGACACCTTCTGGCACATAAACAATCATCCATGGCATTTTGCTTCTATGTGTGCTGCAGCACACATAGAAAAAGCAAAAAACAAGGAGGAATAAATGCATTCCTCCTTGTTTTGTCATGATAACGGCAACCCTGGGTTGGGGGTACGATTTCTCATAAATCTGGGGCAGCATCAAAGGCAATGGGGATTGCGATGGAACGCCCACTGCAATACCCATTGCACCCCCGGTGATGCAAAAAACTGCATTGGAGGGGCCCATATTTACAAAGATGCATAGCGTCACAATAAGAGGTGTTACACCTCCTTGTAAATATGGAGCAGTGGTAAGCGCCACCAGAGCATCTCAAAAAGTGACGCTCCGGTGGAGTTAGGGCCTTATTAATCTGGCCCTAAATGCAAGCCTAATTGTCGGAAAATCTGAAGCTTAACCTCCCCCCCCCCCATTTTACAGAACAGGTTACAGCCCTGCGTTTATCATGAATAACTAAAGAATTTTGCAGCTATGTTCGTGGTTTGACTACAGTATAGTGGTGTATTGACCAAAAAAAGAAAGACCCAAAAAGAGGAATGAGAAAAGCAAAAAAAACAAGCATTGTCAAAGACAACAGGTCTTTTCTTGACAAGCATGATTTTTTAAAATTGTCTGTACATGAATGCTTTATGCAAAAAAATTGTCAAAATATGAAGAGTATTAAAAATAAAGAAACAGCTTAGCAGGCAGAGTGCACCAGACCTGCCGATGAAGTGCATAGCTTTTCTGGATGTTATGATTAAACAAAGTGCTATCACTCACAGTGCAAAACAGCCAATGGATGAAGTGGGAAGTGGACTGCATGCCATCATGGGTAGAAGCATATTGTGAATGACACTTGAATAGTCCAGTGGATGAAGAAGGGTCAGAACTCGGCTGCCAGACTACTCTTACATGTAAAGCCACAAGCTCACATCTCCCCTGCCTTGAGGGTCTGACGTTGCTTACCGGTTGCCAGAACATCCACCTTCAAGCTGCTCTGTATCATCCATAAACCACTACATGGAACAGGAGTGCTGTATAAAATCACAAAATACTTTCAACAAAGAAACCTCCGCTCAGGATTGGCATGACGCCTCAAAACATCACCACACAAGAAAAAGACAATAGGTGGTACATCGTTCTCTGTTCAAGTGGCCAAACTATGGAATTAATTGCCCCCAAATATAAGATCCACAGATAACTGTCCTATCTTCCGAAGACTACTCAAGAGTTGGCTCTTTCCTACATAACCACCATACTCAAGTACCAATGGACAGCATATCCCTGTGTATGTATACATTTATAATTTGATTATATGTATATATCGAGATATGTGCATTTCTTTGTACAACTATGTATAATAACTATTTTATCTTAAAATATATACACACTCCTTAGCCCTGTTTAAACAAATGTATATTTTCTTAGGGATAAATATATATATGTGTGTTTGTATAGGTGTATGTATGTGTATATATGTTATATATATATATATGTATGTATGTATATATATATATATATATATATATATATATGTATATATGTATATGTATATTATTCTACGCTTAACATGTTCATGTGTCAATGCATAGTTTCTATATAAGTTGATTGATTAGATGCTTATGAGTCTCTGTTTTTATTTTATCTATCACACTAGGTAAATAGTACATTAACTATTTATCTACAAGCATTTCACAATTGAAATAATGAGGAAGGATAAGATAATGTTATAAAAGTACACAAATTAACTTCAAATACTGCAACTCTTGAAAGTCTTTGTTTATATGATACAATTTAAATCTCAGTATTTTACATTCCTTACACATATATTCCCTTACTATGTAATAATGTATCTAGATATTTATTACTTTAGTCCTACTGTATAAGAGGAAAACAATTACTCTCTCAAAAGCTTTACTCTTTCTCACCATCACCCTAAACCTCTATCAATATATCCTCTGTCTCCACTCTCCCAAACCCATTCTACTACTATGATCTCCAAAAATAACCCTTGATAGACTCTTCACTCATCTAACCTTTCTGGCTCACCCCAAACCTCAGTTTACTATTATGTTCTCCAAAACAACCCTACTAAATTCTCGCTCATCTCTCCTTTGACTCATCCCAAATCCCACTTTACTACTATGATCTCCCTAGCCCCTTTCTATAGACTCTTCCCTCCTCCATTTCTCCTTTCTTTACTCGTCTCAAGCCTCATCTTACTACTGTGATCTCCCAATTAACACTTCTGGATTCTTCTCTACTCTATCCCTCCATTATTCAATTCAATCCTCCTAACAGACTCACATGTCCTCCACTCAAATTAACTCACACATCCCTATACTCATACTAATTCTGTACTCATATTTCCCTATACTAATCCATCACTAATCCTTTTGGGTTCCAGAGTGGCGTGCTACTCGCTGAAAAGCACTTTGACACCTCGTTACGGGTAGAAAACGTTATATAAATACAATTACAATACACACACACACACACACACACATATATATATAATTGTGATTTGTTAGTTGTAATTTTGATTGTGATTTTGTGCTATATATATATATGGCCTGGTGGAGGTCTTTGGCACCATTTCCCAAAAAAGGGCCCCGGTGATTCTTGTTGCGCACTGAAATTTTCGGGCTGATCTGTCTAGCGGAGGCTGAGAAAAGGGGGGTCAAAAAGTTGTGTTTCCCATGTGAATTCCCATAGGACTTTTAGACATAACTACAGCTCGAACCACTGGATGGAATTATATGAAATTTGGCAGAAAGCTAGCATTCGGTATGCAGATTACGCTTTTGGTTATTTGGTGTAAATCTGTTCAGCAGTTTTTATAATAAATGTTTATATCTAGGACTACGGATCCATTGCAACGTCTTTGCAAATAATGACGAGCTTGTGCAGGGAAATGCACAGCTCTGATTGGCTGCCAACGCTTCAACCAGGAAGTGTTGGCAGCCATCTTGAGACTCGGCTTCAGCCAAGTCTCACCAAAATAAAAAATAAAAAAAAAGGAAAAGGATCCAGGGTAGAGTCACCCTTACCCCTGGTGCTGGTGTCCAGGAGGGACACCACTAGGGCAAAAAAAGCCATTAAAAAAAAATGTTACAATTAATTGTTAACATTGCTGCAAATTTGCAGTAAAAATGGAAAAAAACAACAAGCGAGGTCTCCCACACTTGTTTGATAAAAGCCCCCGGCCGGGCCAGGTCCTGAGGCATGTTAAAGGAAGGGGCGCACAGGCCCTCCTCCTGGGCTTATCCATGCCCTGGGGACCGCCACCTCCCCAGGGCTTTACTATTATTATTTGCTGGGGCGCACGGCCCCCAACAGCCCTGGAGACCACCACCTCCCCCACGGGCAATAATTGTTGGAGTGGGGCACGCGGTCCCCCTCAAAGAACCAATGATGGCCCTGGGGACCGCCACCGTCCCAGGATCAGCTCCTGTGGGGTCCCAGGGTGCCCACCCCAACCCCGGGACATAGCTGTTTGCATTTGCTTGGTGGGAGCTTTGACAGCCCCCACCAAGCAAAAGTAAACAAAGTCCGCTTTCTGACAGCTCCCGCTGTCAGAAACCTGAGTTTTCATCTGTCTTCCCTGCGCGCAAATATGCGTACCGGGAAGACCGATGAAAACATTGCTTCCACAAGCAGGGAGGTGTTATTAAAAGCGTCTCTCTGCTTGGGGGAGCAATGCCGGCACCCACAGGACTTGGGGAGCCGGCTAGGACTGCAGGGCCCTTGAGACTCCACCTATGGTCCTGCCACTCTCTCGCTCTTTGAGAGAGAGAGAGAGAGAGAGAGAGAGAGAGAGAGAGAGATAGTCATTGTAATGGTCTCTCCATGCAATGACTTCAAAGAGTAAGACTAGCAAGATGTTTGGGGCAAATGTAGTTACATTTGGATGCAGAGCGGAACAGTAACTTCTGGCCTAATGGTCACGGTGTTGTGCTATCACTCAGTAGGCTGAAGGATCAAATCCTAGTTTTGCTTGGTAGTGTGTTTGTTTATTTACTAGTGTTTTGACTGTTAAACCTGCCTAGTGATGAAACATTCATATTTCTTTCCAATCACATTTGTGGGTTTGTCTTTCATAGGTATGTCTGGAAGCATCACAGTAAACAGTTACCTATGGCCTAAAGGTTAAGGTTACAGACCCTCACACTAAAAGTTGAGGGTTCTACGCCAGGTGTGCCCCGTGGTCATTTTCCTTCTTTAATTTCTTTTAAACTTCAGAAGTGTGAGGTTCATACTAAAAGGTGACCTCACTCTTTTTCATTGGCAAATATATTTTTCTTTTCAATTTGTCCAGAAATATCTCATTCTAAGTATATCATTCATCAAAGCTTAGAAAATCTTTATCTTTCTCGCTCTCTCTTTCTCTTTCTCCCCCTTTCAATATTTGTCTCCCACTCATACTCCCACTCAGGTCCTTATACACCCACAGACCCACTCCGATTCTCACACCCCCACTCACAGGCCCATTCAGACTTTCACACACCCACTCACAGACCCACTGAAATCCTCATTCACCCACTCACAGACCCACACAGACAGTGATGCACTCACTCACAGACCCACTAAGACACTGATGCACCCACTCTCACACCCAGATACACACTGTCACACCTATTCCCACACCCACAGAGGCAGGCTGCGACCAACTCCCACTGCGCACGGCCAAAGGCCATGCGCAGTGTGGGGCTGGGTTGTTATAGGGGTTGACCGCAGGACCTGGCGCGGCAGTGGTTAGATTAACATATAGTAACGAAAATTACTTTATGTTAAAAAAACATAGAAATTCACTGAAAAAAAAAGGTTACAGGGACGTTATAGGTAGGAAATAGATTTTTTTTTAAAACATAGAAATTCACTTAAAAAAACAAAGGTTACAGAGACGTTGTAGTTAGGCCTGCGTTTTAAATGTACAAAAAGAAAGAAATTCACCTGTTATAGTTAAAGTATCTCAAGTAACTATAACTCGTGCCCTAAGGAAACTATAACTCACACCCTCGCCATGCACTGCTAACTGCTATACAAATTACGGCACTCATGACATCTTTGATAGCATCATTGATAATGTCACTGTAACATCTGCAGTAAAATTATTGATGATAGAACTGTGCAGGGCAGGGGCACGAGTTATAGTTACTTGCCTGACTTTACTGTGAGTGATGGCATTCAGCTCATTCACAAGGAGCACATCCTCACACAAAGTAATTTGCTTTAGTGCCATGGACTACTGTGCAATAGGTGCTAGTTCATTTTTAGGGTCGAGCCTGCGTTGCATGCGCTCGTGCATGCGTTTCGCAGGGAGACTCTTTTGTATTTATAAAAGGGCTCGGAGCCCTGTCAACTTCACATCAGTGTTTTTTATTGGTTGGTGGGCTTCCCTAATAAAATTCGCTTTAGTGCCATGGACTACTGTGCAATAGGTGCTAGTTCATTTTTAGGGTCGAGCCTGCGTTGCATGCGCTCGCGCATGCGTTTCGCAGGGAGACTCTTTTGTATTTATAAAAGGGCTCGGAGCCCTGTCAACTTCACATCAGTGTTTTTTATTGGTTTTTGGGCTTCCCTAATAAAATTCGCTTGCTTTCATTAGTCGAAGGCACGCATATGGCATGCCTTTTCCGGTGGCCAGCCCTCCTCCAGCGCAGCGACCAAGTACAGAAAACATGCGAGGCTCGCTGTTTTCCATCGTGCTCGTGGACTTTTTTTTCTCTAATTTACGAGCCTGATCTCGCTTGGCAGAAGTCGAGCGCTTTAGTACTTGATTTCACTTTTTCGGGTTATGTGCATAAATGCACTTTTGCCCGATAGGTGAAAAGTCGGGTTAGGAGTTTACAACGCGATCAGCTCTAACATGAGCAAACGCGAGACACGATGCATTGTAAATGCTTGTTTTTTTTACGTTGGACAGGGCTAGGCGTTCCCCAAACAACAAAGTTTTACAGATACCATGACAGAAGAAAACAAGGAGTTCCTACCCCTTCAACATATTCATTCACTGTAATGGGCAAAGCTCTGCTTTATTGTCAAAATGCCTTTGCTTTTAGAGGCCAAGGATTGGATGACCCTGCATCCAGAACATCTTTTCGCCCCCACAGGCACTTAGAGAAACTCACACTGCCTTCAGCCACAGCTCAAACATGTGGATGCGACTTAATTCAAAGTATGCACCTGAAAAAAGGAAAAAAGCAAAAACTCATGGGGGATACACGCTTAAGTAAAGCACAAAATACACAAGGAGGAACGACATGGATCAGTTTAAGGGATTTTACACTCATCGTTAAAAATTGGATCAGTGTATTTGCAGGCAAAGTGAAGGACATGAATACAGGGCCCGAAATAGACACATTTCAATGTCCATTTTAATTTACTCCCGGGTCTGGAACCCAGGGTACCTCGCCTACTTAAATCCCTGCTCTAAATTAAACTGCAGAAAGGGAATACGATCCTAATAATTCCTTTAAACAGAACCCTAATCCTATCCAGTTTCAACCAATATTATTATTAGCCCGATATACCTTGGTATTATTTTTGTGTGCAGGGCTATGTGCACACAGTCGCAATGAAGTAATAATGCATTAGTTGCTGTTTGGCTATTGAAACAGTTGCAGCCAGGATTTCACAACATTGAGGCCCTTGGCCTTGGGAAGCTGCACTTAAAACTCTCAGCCGCTCCACAGAGCTGGCGGCTGAACTGAATCCTCGGGGCCGATGGCCCCCCTGGGACGTACTATCTGGCAAAAGCACCCTAAATGTTGCAGAAATGCTATCAGTCCTCCAGCGATGGCAGCACTACACTGACTCACTTAAACTGACTGGCACCTGGATCTCGTGGATTGGCTGCTCTAACCACAGGGTTGCCAGAAAGGCCACACAAGGAAATCTAACTTAATTAATTGAAAGCAGAACTCCAAGGTTAGCAGGAGTGCCCGGAGATGACAGCTGTGCTGAGATCCCGTGTGCCGTCAACAGTGTTTCTCTGTACTGCCAGACCTAGGAGGGATTGTACTTGTACTGTTCCACTAGAAATGTATGTCTGTCTAAAACACTGCCCCACAAAAATTATATTTTGCCATTGGAGGGGATGAAAGCTGCTTAAAGGCAGAGATCTAGGGCCACTGCCCCTCCACCCCACACTCCCAGGCAGGCCATTGCACTTCCCTCAGTGTCCATCAGATCACCCCGGATTACCCTGTCAGTGCCCTCTTAGAGCTAAGGGATGAACATAATCCCATTACTAGACACCAAAATCCTCTTCAGCCAGAGGTGACCTGGCCTCCTCGCAGCCTGCCGCAGACGACGTGACCACCCTGACGCACACTCACAGGGAGATTACTCTAACTCTGCACCTGAGAGCATAAAACGTGAGGCATACACTTTCAGTAACAACTGTAAATCACTAGGTGTCCCCCAAGGCAGCATCCACTCCTGAGTCAGCTCATCGTTGCTGCAGGACACGATTATCTTTTGCCTGGTGTACCCCAGATTCTTTCCTTAACTGTTTTGTTGGCTGTAGAACTCTGTGTACTTTAACATTGCTAACCAGTGGTAAAGTGCCCGTGCTCTTCCTTTCAACATGACTAAATTGATGTACATCTGATTGGTATATTTAATTTACCTATAAGTCCCTAGTAGGTAACTACATCTAGGTTCTGGTCTACAGCGACCATTGGCACTTTTTGCTTATTGGTGCTATTTCTTCCTGAAACTTTAAAAGTTCATATCTTTAGTTTTCCTTACTGGATGTTTGTCATTTTGGTGTCAATCTACTCTGTTCTAAATGGTTTGGGATTTTTATTGGTTTGCCTTTTGAATGTATCAATGTCTTGGTAATGCAGACATACTTTACACATTGCCCTAGGTTAAGCATGTCTGCTATGTGGCATAGCTACAAGAAGGTTGAACTCGGGTTAATTTAGTGACTTTGAGGTTTCACCCTGACAAGGGGCTTGATTATTTCTTGAGGTGGGTGGACACCCACCTCATTTAATGGTCCAATTTCTTACATTGCGCATAGGTATGCATGTTGCAGAGAATGTGAGAATAGATAGAGCGATGCATACATGTCTCTACCATCTTCCGGGGTGGACTGTGTGAGAAAGTAGCCTCTTTCTAGCCTTGTTACCCCCACTTTTGGCCTGTTTGTGAGTATATGTCAGGGTGTTTTCGCTGTCCCACTGGGATCCTGCTAGCCAGGGCCCAGTGCTCATAGTGAAAACCCTATGTTGTCAGTATGTTTGTTATGTGTCACTGGGATCCTGCTAGCCAGGACCCCAGTGCTCATAAGTTTGTGGCCTATATGTATGTGTTCCCTGTGTGATGCCTAACTGTCTCACTGAGGCTCTGCTAACCAGAACCTCAGTGGTTATGCTCTCTCTGCTTTACAAATTGTCACTAACAGGCTAGTGACCAATTTCACCAATTCACATTGGCATACTGAAACACCCTTATAATTCCCTAGTACATGGTACTGAGGTACCCAGGGTATTGGGGTTCCAGGAGATCCCTATGGGCTGCAGCATTTCTTTTGCCACCCATAGGGAGCGCTGACAATTCTTACACAGGCCTGCCACTGCAGCCTGAGCGAAATAACGTCCACGTTATTTCACAGCCATTTACCACTGCACTTAAGTAACTTATAAGTCACCTATATGTCTAACCTTCACCTGGTGACGGTTGGGTGCAAAGTTACTTAGTGTGTGGGCACCCTGGCACTAGCCAAGGGGCCCCGACATCATTCAGGGCAAATTCCCCGGACTTCGTGAGTGCGGGGACACCATTACACGTGTGCACTATACATAGGTCACTACCTATGTATAGCGTCACAATGGTAACTCTGAACATGGCCATGTAACATGTCTAAGATCATGGAATTGTCACCCCAATGCCATTCTGGCATTGGGGAGACAATTCCATGATCCCCGAGTCTCTAGCACAGAACCGGGTACTGCTAAACTACCTTTCCCGGGGTTTCACGGTTTCACTGCAGCTGCTGCCAACACCTCAGACAGGTTTCTGCCCTCCTGGGGTCCAGCCAGGCCTGGCCCAGGAAGGCAGAACAAAGGACTTCCTCAGAGAGAGGGTGTTACACCCTCTCCCTTTGGAAAAAGGTGTCAGGGCTGGGGAGGAGTAGCCTCCCCCAGCCTCTGGAAATGCTTTGATGGGCACAGATGGTGCCCATCTCTGCATAAACCAGTCTGCACCGGTTCAGGGATCCCCTAGCCCTGCTCTGGCGCGAAACTGGACAAAGGAAAGGGGAGTGACCACTCCCCTGACCTGCACCTCCCAGGGGAGGTGCCCAGAGCTCCTCCAGCGTGCCCCAGACCTCTTCCATCTTGGATTCAGAGGTGTGCTGGCACACTGGACTGCTCTGAGTGGCCAGGGCCAGCAGGTGACGTCAGAGACTCCTTCTGATAGGCTCTTACCTGTGTTACTAGCCTATCCTCCTTCCTAGGTAGCCAAACCTCCTTTTCTGGCTATTTAGGGTCTCTGCTCTGGGGAATTCTTCAGATACCGAATGCAAGAGCTCACCAGAGTTTCTCTGCATCTCTCTCTTCACCTTCTGCCAAAGGATCAACCGCTGACTGTTCAGGATGCCTGCAAAACCGCAACAAAGTAGCTAAGACGACTACTGCAACCTTGTATCGTTGATCCTGCCGCTTTCTCGCCTGTTTCCTGGTGGTGCATGCTCTGGGGGTAGCCTGCCTCCTTTCTGCACCAGGAGCTCTGAAGAAATCTCCCGTGGGTCGACGGAATCTTCCCCCTGCAACCGCAGGCAACAAAAGACTGCATCACCGGTCCTCTGGGTCCCCTCTCAGCACGACGAGCGTGGTCCCTGGAACTCAGCAACTCTGTCTAAGTGACTCTCACAGTCCAGTGACTCTTCAGTCCAAGTTTGGTGGAGATAAGTCCTTGCCTCCCCATGCTAGACTGCATTGCTGGGTACTGCGTGATTTGCAGCTGCTCCGGCTCCTGTGCACTTTTCCAGGATTTCCTTCGTGCACAGCCAAGCCTGGGTCCCTGACACTCTAACCTGCAGTGCACAACCTTCTGAGTTGTCCTCTGGCGTCGTGGGACTCCCTTTTCTGACTTCGGGTGGACTCCGGTTCACTCCTCTTCCAAGTGCCTGTTCAGGTACTTCTGCAGGTGCTGCCTGCTTCTGTGAGGGCTCCCTGACTTGCAGGGCGCCCCCTCTGTCTCCTCATCCAAGTGGTGACATACTGGTCCCTCCTGGACCACAGCAGCATCCAAAAACCCTAACTGCAACCCTTGCAGCTAGCAAGGCTTGTTTGCAGTCTTTCTGCATTAGAACACCTCTGCAAGCTTCTTCACGATGTGGGACATCCATCCTCCAAAGGGGTAGTTTCTAGCCCTCTTCGTTTTTGCAGAATCCACAGCTTCTATCATCCGGTGGCAGCTTCTTTGCACCCTCAGCTGGCATTTCCTGGGCATCTGCCCACTCTCTACATTGTCGCGACTCTTGGACTTGGTCCCCTTGTTCCACAGATACTCAGGTCCGGAAATCCAGTTTGGTTGCTTTGCTGGTGTTGGCCTTCCTTGCAGAAACCCCCTATCACAACTTCTGTGCTCTCTGGGGGTTATAGGTGCACTTTACACCTACTTTTCAGGGTCTTGGGGTGGGCTATTTTTCTAACCCTCACAGTTCTCTTACAGTCCCAACGACCCTCTACAAGCTCACATAGGTTTGGGGTCCATTTGTGGTTCGCATTCCACTTTTGGAGTATATGGTTTGTGTTGCCCCTATACCTATGTGCTCCTATTGCAATCTACTGTAACTTTACGTTGCTTGCATTATTTCCTTTTGCTATTACTGCATATTTTTGGTATTGTGTACATATATCTTGTGTATATTTGGCATCCTCATACTGAGGGTACTCACTTAGATACTTTTGGCATATTGTCATAAAAATAAAGTACCTTTATTTTTAGTATATCTGTGTATTGTGTTTTCTTATGATGTTGTGCATATGACATCAGTGGTATAGTAGGAGCTTTGCATGTCTCCTAGTTCAGCCTAAGCTGCTCTGCTATAGCTACCTCCTATCAGCCTAAGCTGCTAGAAACACCTCTTCTACACTAATAAGGGAAAACCGGACCTGGTACAGAGTATAAGTACCCCTTGGTACCCACTACAAGCCAGGCCAGCCTCCTACAACTGAGTAATACATAAAGACCACTGATGTACTTGAGTGAGGTTGATTATGGCATATGGCTCTCTCCCGATGGCATCAGGGTAGCCAACCCTTTGAAGGTGTTGTTAATTCATATAGGGACATTTTATGGAGTCAACCGAGCAGTAGGAGGAGAAAAACAGGAGCAACTCATGGGATGCACTGTTAAACCACTAGGGAGCCTTCTATTGAGACTACCCATGGGGTCTTGCGTCTACATGTCCAATCACAGGAGCTTTGTCATAAGCAACAACTAAGCTTTCTGTTTTTAATTTCTATTTGTTGTGAATTCTTGTGGGTTTTTTAGTGTTTTGCAATGTTTTTAAAATTTATGAAAAATCAGTGGTTATCAGTGTTTACTCTTTTTCGTTCTATACAAAAAATAGGAGTTCTGCTAATGAATGGCATTTGCTTTTGCTTCCCTCCTTATCCTGATCATGCCTATTGTCAATCATACCTCCCTTCTTTCCTGCTCCTAACTCCCTTCTTTGTTCCCTTTCCTTCAATTAGTGTGTTCATTATATTCTCACTTCTCTCCTTATCCAAAGTCCCAGTACTCAAGCCCCTCTTTCCAGCAGTTCAGTCCCAACCAATGGCAAGTGTAACACTACTTGGTTCTTTTTCTGCAGATCCTAAAAAAGATCCTAAAAAAGAACTGGGCTAATAAATGTATTCAGAATGTCAGATCGGGGTCTATTCCTCTTCTTGCTGGTCACAAGGGAGAAGGCTGCTAAGGAATTAATATGCAGACTGCTACCCATAGGTACTTTGGTGACAGCAAACTGTGCTGGCATACAAAGAATCAGGTGAGGTAGCAAAGACACTTCTGGATGTGCAGGGAGCTTTCGGTCACTTGCCGTTTCAGTTTGCAACATGAATGACATTTCATTTACATTCTTGAGCCATGTCTATGAGATTTTGTGTTTGTTTGAAAAGCAGCACCACTGATTTTACCAAGCAATTGAGAGTTGCACACTGTATTCTATCTCTGTGTTCTTTGCAACTTCTATTCTAGTGTGTTTTCCGTCTTGGAGGAGAGAGCTAACACAGCTCAATATGTTACATTTACATGTGGTCACAGCTGTTTATGGAGCTAGTGTTGGCAAGTGGCAAGCCTTGTATTGTCACCACGTGTTCCAGGCTTCATTCTGACACTGAGATAATAGGAATGAAAGTTGAACTTGGTGATCCTGGGGTTCTATTAGGAATGCATCCCAAGTCAATGCACAGGTTTAGAACTCGTCCATGCATCTGTTTTAGTCTAAACTGTGCTACCTGGAAACAGCTCAGTGGTTCCTTCTGAGTATTTCTGAGCTGAACTATCTGCAGCTAATACTTCACTTTGTAGGTTTTCTAAAATCAGATTAAGCAAAAGTGACACATCGACCATTTCTGGGCCTCTACATGGGTAATGAAGATATTCATCTCACATTAAATCCTTCTGTATGATGGGATGCTCCACTTACAAGCATGCTTTACTGACCATCATGATGTAAACTTAAGAGCATGAGTGTTCGGTGCAGTGTTTTATATCAGGACATTGATTCTGGAAGCATCAATATGCAGTGATCACATTTTTTACACGCTTGACACCTGTTTTTTGGACCGCAGAGCTCCATCAAACCTAAGCTCAATCCCACTCCCAGTCAAAGAGTAAGGACATCATGGAGCCGGAGAAGCCGGCCACTACCTGTATTGTGTTGCCACGCAACCAGGTGCCTCAAAGCTTCTAGTCGGGGTTTCTCTCTGGCCACAACACAGGCTACTTAAGAACTTCACTACCTGAGAAATCCACCTCCGCTCATCAGGGCTGCAGCCTGCTCATGGCCCCCAGAGGAGATCTGGGGTGAGGCAGAGTCACCCCCACTCAGCTCTTGTAGGAGGCTGGACTGGCTTGTAGTGAGTACCAAGGGGTACTTGCACCTTGCACCAGGCCCAGTTATCCCTTTTTGTGTATAGGGTGTCTAGCAGCTTAGGCTGATAGATAATGGTAGTTTAGCAGAGCAGCTTAGGCTGAACTAGGAGACGTGTGAAGCTACTACAGTACCACCTAGTGTCATATGCACAATATCATAAGAAAACACAATACACAGTTATACTAAAAATAAAGGTACTTTATTTTTATGACAATATGCCAAAGTATCTTAGAGTGTACCCTCAGTGAGAGGATAGGAAATATACACAAGATATATATACACAATAGCAAAAATATGCAGTATAGTCTTAGAAAACAGTGCAAACAATGTATAGTTACAATAGGATGCAATGGGGAAACATAGGGATAGGGGCAACACAAACCATATACTCCAAAAGTGGAATGCGAACCACGAATGGACCCCAAACCTATGCGACCTTGTAGAGGGTCGCTGGGACTATTAGAAAATAGTGAGAGTTAGAAAAATAACCCTCCCCAAGACCCTGAAAAGTGAGTGCAAAGTGCACTAAAGTTCCCCTAAGGACAAAGAAGTCGTGTTAGAGGAATAATGCAGGAAAGACACAAACCAACAATGCAACAACTGTGGATTTCTAATCTAGGGTACCTGTGGAACAAGGGGACCAAGTCCAAAAGTCACAAGCAAGTCGGAGATGGTCAAATGCCCAGGAAATGCCAGCTGCGGGTGCAAAGAAGCTTCTACTGGACAGAAGAAGCTGAGGTTTCTGCAGGAACGAAAAAGGCTAGAGACTTCCCCTTTGGTGGAAGGATCCCTCTCGCCGTGGAGAGTCGTGCAGAAGTGTTTTCCCGCCGAAAGGACGCCAACAAGCCTTGCTAGCTGCAAATCGTGTGGTTAGCGTTTTTGGACGCTGCTGTGGCCCTGGAGGGACCAGGAGGTCGCAAATTGGACCAGCAGAGAGAGGGGACGTCGAGCAAGACAAGGAGCCCTCTCTGAAGCTGGTAGCACCCAGAAAAGTGCCAGAAACAGGCACTACGAGGATGCGTGAAACAGTGCTCGCCGAAGTTGCACAAAGGAGTCTCACGTCGCCGGAGACCAACTTAGAAAGTCGTGCAATGCAGGTTAGAGTGCCGTGGACCCAGGCTTGGCTGTGCACAAAGGATTTCCACCGGAAAAGCACAGGGGCCGGAGTAGCTGCAAAAGTCGCGGTTCCCAGCAATGCAGCCCAGCGAGGTGAGGCAAGGACTTACCTCCACCAAACTTGGACTGAAGAGTCACTGGACTGTGGGGGTCACTTGGACAGAGTCGCTGGATTCGAGGGACCTCGCTCGTCGTGCTGAGAGGAGACCCAAGGGACCGGTAATGCAGCTTTTTGGTGCCTGCGGTTGCAGGGGGAAGATTCCGTCGACCCACGGGAGATTTCTTCGGAGCTTCTGGTGCAGAGAGGAGGCAGACTACCCCCACAGCATGCACAAGCAGGAAAACAGTCGAGAAGGCGGCAGGATCAGCGTTACAGAGTTGCAGTAGTCGTCTTTGCTACTATGTTGCAGGTTTGCAGGCTTCCAGCGCGGTCAGCAGTCGATTCCTTGGCAGAAGGTGAAGAGAGAGATGCAGAGGAACTCGGATGAGCTCTTGCATTCGTTATCTAAAGTTTCCCCAGAGACAGAGACCCTAAATAGCCAGAAAAGAGGGTTTGGCTACTTAGGAGAGAGATAGGCTACTAACACCTGAAGGAGCCTATCAGAAGGAGTCTCTGACGTCACCTGGTGGCACTGGCCACTCAGAGCAGTCCAGTGTGCCAGCAGCACCTCTGTTTCCAAGATGGCAGAGGTCTGGAGCACACTGGAGGAGCTCTGGACACCTCCCAGGGGAGGTGCAGGTCAGGGGAGTGGTCACTCCCCTTTCCTTTGTCCAGTTTCACGCCAGAGCAGGGCTAAGGGGTCCCCTGAACCGGTGTAGACTGGCTTATGCAGAATTGGGCACCTCTGTGCCCAACAAAGCATTTCCAGAGGCTGGGGGAGGCTACTCCTCCCCTGCCTTCACACCATTTTCCAAAGGGAGAGGGTGTCACACCCTCTCTCAGAGGAAGTTCTTTGTTCTGCCATCCTGGGCCAGGCCTGGCTGGACCCCAGGAGGGCAGATGCCTGTCTGAGGGGTTGGCAGCAGCAGCAGCTGCAGTGAAACCCCAGGAAGGGCAGTTTGGCAGTACCAGGGTCTGTGCTACAGACCACTGGGATCATGGGATTGTGCCAACTATGCCAGGATGGCATAGAGGGGGTTATTCCATGATCATAGACATGTTACATGGCCATATTCGGAGTTACCATTGTGAAGCTACATATAGGTAGTGACCTATATGTAGTGCACGCGTGTAATGGTGTCCCCGCACTCACAAAGTTCAGGGAATTGGCCCTGAACAATGTGGGGGCACCTTGGCTAGTGCCAGGGTGCCCTCACACTAAGTAACTTTGCACCTAACCTTTACCAGGTAAAGGTTAGACATATAGGTGACTTATAAGTTACTTAAGTGCAGTGTAAAATGGCTGTGAAATAACGTGGACGTTATTTCACTCAGGCTGCAGTGGCAGGCCTGTGTAAGAATTGTCAGAGCTCCCTATGGGTGGCAAAAGAAATGCTGCAGCCCATAGGGATCTCTTGGAACCCCAATACCCTGGGTACCTCAGTACCATATACTAGGGAATTATAAGGGTGTTCCAGTAAGCCAATGTAAATTGGTAAAAATGGTCACTAGCCTGTTAGTGACAATTTGGAAAGAAATGAGAGAGCATAACCACTGAGGTTCTGATTAGCAGAGCCTCAGTGAGACAGTTAGTCACTACACAGGTAACACATTCAGGCACACTTATGAGCACTGGGGCCCTGGGTTACCAGGGTCCCAGTGACACATACAACTAAAACAACATATATACAGTGAAAAATGGGGGTAACATGCCAGGCAAGATGGTACTTTCCTACACAACCCCCCCCCCAAACGAAGGACAATAAGACTAGCCATGACCTGATGAGTCTTCATTGTCTAAGTGGAAATATCTGGAGAGTCCATCTGCATTGGAGCTGCTACTCCCAGGTCTATGTTCCACTGTATAGTCCATTCCCTGTAGGGATATGGACCACCTCAACAATTTAGGATTTTCACCTTTCATTTGTTTTAGCCAAAGTAGAGGTTTGTGGTCTGTCTGAACAATGAAGTGAGTGCCAAACAGGTATGGCCTCAACTTCTTCAGTGCCCAGACCACAGCAAAGGCCTCCCTCTCAATGGCAGACCAACGCTTTTCTCTAGGGGTCAACCTTCTACTAATAAAAGCAACAGGTTGATCCTGGCCCTCAGAATTAAGTTGTGATAGGACTGCCCCTACTCCTAATTCAGATGCATCAGTTTGGACATAGAATTTTTTAGAGTAACAAGGGCTTTTCAGGACAGGTGCAGGGCACATGGCCTGCTTCAGCTCCTCAAAAGCTTTCTGACAGTTTGCTGTCCATAATACCTTTTTAGGCATTTTCTTGGATGTGAGGTCATTAAGAGGGGCTGCAATGGAGCCATAGTTCTTAATGAACCTCCTGTAATACCCAGTGAGGCCTAGGAAGGCTCTCACCTGAGTCTGAGTGGTAGGGGGAACCCAATCAATAATTGTTTGGATTTTCCCCTGAAGTGGTGCAATCTGTTCCCCACCAACAAGGTGTCCCAGATAAACCACCTTACCCTGCCCTATCTGGCACTTTGAAGCCTTGATAGTGAGGCCTGCCTTTTGCAGGGCCTCCAAAACTTTCCATAGGTGGACCAGGTGATCATCCCAGCTGGAGCTAAAGACAGCTATATCGTCCAAATATGCTGCACTGAAAGCTTCCAGCCCTTGCAGGACTGTGTTCACCAACCTCTGAAAAGTGGCAGGTGCATTTTTCAAACCAAAAGGCATTACAGTAAACTGGTAATGTCCTCCAATGGTAGAAAATGCAGTCTTAGGTTTAGCATCTTCTGACAATTTGATCTGCCAATACCCTGCAGTCAAATCAAAAGTGCTTAGATACTTGGCAGATGCCAGTGTATCTATGAGCTCATCTGCCCTGGGTATAGGGTGAGCATCAGTTTTGGTTACCAAGTTGAGACCTCTATAGTCTACACAAAACCGCATTTCCTTCTTTCCATCTTTGGAATGGGGTTTTGGTACCAGTACCACAGGAGAAGCCCATGGACTGTCAGAGTGCTCAACCACTCCTAGTTCTAACATTTTCTGGACCTCTTGCTTTATGCAGTCCCTGACATGGTCAGGCTGCCTATAGATCTTACTTTTGACAGGTAAACTGTCTCCAGTATCTATAGTGTGCTCACACCAAGAAGTGGTACCTGGCACAGTAGAGAAGAGTTCAGAGAATTGATCTAGGAGATTTATGCAATTATCTTTCTGCTCAGCAGTAAGACAATCAGCCAAAACTACACCTTCCACAAGAGCATCTTGTTCTGTGGAAGAGAAGAGATCAGGTAGAGGATCACTGTCTTCTTCCTGTCCCTCATCAGTTGCCATGAGCAGGGTGAGATCAGCCCTGTCATAGTAGGGTTTCAGGCGGTTGACATGGAGCACCCTAAGGGGACTCCTGGCAGTGCCTAAGTCAACTAAATAGGTGACTTCTCCCTTTTTTTCAACAATTGTGTGGGGTCCACTCCATTTATCTTGGAGTGCTCTTGGGGCCACAGGCTCCAAGACCCACACTTTCTGCCCTGGTTGGTACTGAACCAAAACAGCCTTCTGATCATGCCATTGCTTCTGGAGCTCTTGGCTGGCCTGAAGGTTTTTACTGGCCTTTTTCATGTACTCAGCCATCCTTGATCTGAGGCCAAGTACATAATCCACAATATCCTGCTTAGGAGCTTTTAAAGGTTGTTCCCAACCCTCCTTTACAAGTGTGAGTGGACCCCTAACAGGGTGTCCAAAAAGAAGTTCAAAGGGGCTGAAGCCCACTCCTTTCTGGGGTACCTCCCTGTAGGCAAAAAGGAGGCATGGTAGAAGGATATCCCATCTCCTGCGGAGTTTTTCAGGGAGACCCATAATCATGCCTTTGAGAGTTTTATTAAATCTCTCCACCAGTCCATTTGTTTGTGGATGATAGGGTGTTGTGAACTTGTACGTTACACCACACTCCTTTCACATGGCCTTTAAGTATGCAGACATGAAATTGCTTCCCCTGTCTGATACTACTTCCTTTGGGAAGCCCACCCTGGAAAATATTCCCAGGAGGGCCTTTGCCACTGCAGGAGCTGTAGTGGTCCTTAAAGGAATAGCTTCAGGATATCTTGTGGCATGGTCCACTACCACCAAGATAAACCTATTGCCTGAAGCAGTAGGAGGGTCAAGGGGGCCAACTATGTCAACCCCTACCCTTTCAAAGGGAACCCCAACCACAGGCAGTGGAATAAGGGGTGCCTTTGGGGTGCCACCTGTCTTGCCACTGGCTTGACAGGTTTCACAGGACTTACAAAATTCCTTTGTGTCCTCAGACATCCTAGGCCAATGAAACAATGGAACCAGTCTGTCCCAAGTTTTCATTTGACCCAGGTGCCCAGCTAGGGGAATGTCATGTGCCAGGGTTAGGAGGAACTTTCTGTACTCCTGAGGAATCACTAATCTCCTGGCAGCTCCAGGTTTAGGATCCCTATGCTCAGTGTTCAAGAGGTTGTCCTCCCAGTAAACTCTGTGAGAGTCACTGACATCCCCATTAGCCTGTTTGACAGCTTGCTGTCTGAGACTCTCTAATGTGGGACAGGTTTGCTGTGCCACACTCAGCTCCTCTCTGGCAGGCCCCCCTTCACCCAAAAGCTCAGCAGTGTCTGCTTCCAGCTCCTCTGGTGTAGGTTCTGCACAGGGAGGGAATTCTTCTTCCTCAGAAGTAGAATCCACTGTAGAGGGAGGGATAGTAGGAAGTGGTTTGCTTCTACTAGCCCTAGCTTTAGGGAGCACTTGGTCCATTGTTCCAGGATCCAAGCTTCCCTGTCCTTTTTGCTTTTTGGCCTGAGCCCTTGTCAAAGCAAAAATATGCCCTGGGATGCCCAGCATTGCTGCATGGGCCTCCAACTCCACATCTGACCAAGCTGATGTCTCCAAATCATTCCCTAATAGACAGTCTACAGGTAAATCTGAAGCTACCACAACTTTCTTTGGACCAGTAACCCCCCCCCCCCCAGTTGAGATTTACAACAGCCATGGGGTGGCTAAGTGTGTTGTTGTGAGCATCGGTTACTTGGTACTGGTGACCAAGTAGGTGTTGTTCAGGATGGACCAGTTTCTCTATGACCATAGTCACACTGGCACCAGTGTCCCTGTAGGCCTGAACCTCAACACCATTTATTAGGGGTAGCTGCTTGTACTTATCCATATTAAGGGGACAAGCAACTAAGGTGGCTAAATCAATAGCCCCCTCAGAGACTAACACAGCCTCTGTGGCCTCCCTAACAAGGCCAACCCCAACTAAGTTACCAATAGTGAGCCCAGCTACTCCCTTGGATTGGCTATTAGTAGGTTTGCTCCCACCATTACTGCTATTAGTAGGGACACTAGGGGTAGCAGTAGGGGTTGTAGTGGTAGGAGCATTGGTGCTTTTCTTTGGACAACTGGGATCTGTTGTCCAATGGCCTTTTATTTTACATAAATAGCACCATGGTTTCTTTTCCTTGTTCTGATTAAAAGAGGATTTGGGCCCACCACCCCCACCAGAGTGTTTTTGTGGGCCTGATGAAGACTCATTTTTAGATTTGTCCCCACCCTTGTCAGAAGACTTACCATCCTTCTTTTTGTTGCCATCTTTGTCACCCCCTGTATGAACTTTTCTGTTCACCCTTGTTCTGACCCATTTGTCTGCCTTCTTTCCCAATTCTTGGGGAGAGGTCAGATCAGAGTCCACCAAGTACTGGTGCAACAAATCAGACACACAATTATTAAGAATATGCTCTCTCAGGATCAAGTTATACAGGCTGTCATAATCAGTAACTTTACTGCCATGTAACCACCCCTCCAAGGCCTTCACTGAATGGTCAATGAAATCAACCCAGTCTTGTGAAGACTCCTTTTTGGTCTCTCTGAACTTTATCCTGTATTGTTCAGTGGTTAAGCCATAACCATCCAGGAGTGCATTCTTAAGAACTTGGAAATTATTAGCATCATTTTCTTTCACAGTAAGGAGCCTATCCCTACCTTTTCCACTAAATGATAGCCATAGGATAGCAGCCCACTGCCTTTGAGGGACATCCTGTACAACACAGGCCCTCTCAAGTGCAGCAAACCACTTGTTAATGTCATCCCCCTCCTTGTAAGGGGGAACTATCTTGTGCAGATTCCTGGAATCATGCTCTTTTACAGGATGACTATGGGGAATACTGCTGCTGCCACCATGGGTTTCTAAACCCAGTTTCTGTCTCTCCTTCTCTACTTCTAAAGTCTGTCTATCCAAATCCAGCTGTTGCTTCTTGAGCTTCAGTCTGGTTTGTTCCACTCTCAATCTATTGAGCTCCCTTTCTAACAATCTGTCATCAGGGTGGGTGGGAGGGACATGCTTTGAAACAGAAGTATGGTGAGAATGGACAGAAGGAGACCTGTCCCTTACAGAAGCCACCCTAACAGCTTGGCTAACAGAAACATCACTACCAGTATGGTGAGAATAAATGCTTTTGCTATGATGTGAGACAACACTATTTATATGGTGTGGCTCATCATCATTACCAACTATGCTAGACTGTCTAGTAATGGGCAGGCTAGGAAGTTTCTTTCCTGAATCTTTTCCTGGGGGAGTCCCTGGATCAGATTGAGAACCATTAGCTACTTTTTCAACAGATTGGGCACTTATGGCCTTATCCTGTACTCTAAGCATGTTAATCAACAGTTCTAAGGAAGGATTCTTCCCTACACTCAAACCTCTCTCTATGCAGAGATTCCTTGCTCCTTTCCAGCTAAGGTGATCATATGCAAGTTTGGACAGATCAACATTTTGGCCTGTGCCAGACATTTTTTTGAGAGAGTTAAAGTGATAGTAAAAGATAAAAAGTTTGTCAGAGCTTTTAGAAAGACAGAGAAAAAAACTTGTTAAACTTTTTAGAACTTTTTAGAAAGTTAGAAGTACTTTTCAGCACTTAGAGAAGAGTGAAAAGAGGAAATGCAAAACTTTTTGGCTATGTGTATATACGCTGACCTTCTTTTGTATATTTTTCTCTTATGAAAAGTACAATGACAAGAGTGGTAAGTAGTCTCAAAGCACTTATCCCACCGCTGCACAACCAATGTAGGAGGCTGGACTGGCTTGTAGTGAGTACCAAGGGGTACTTGCACCTTGCACCAGGCCCAGTTATCCCTTATTAGTGTATAGGGTGTCTAGCAGCTTAGGCTGATAGATAATGGTAGCTTAGCAGAGCAGCTTAGGCTGAACTAGGAGACGTGTGAAGCTACTACAGTACCACCTAGTGTCATATGCACAATATCATAAGAAAACACAATACACAGTTATACTAAAAATAAAGGTACTTTATTTTTATGACAATATGCCAAAGTATCTTAGAGTGTACCCTCAGTGAGAGGATAGGAAATATACACAAGATATATATACACAATAGCAAAAATATGCAGTATAGTCTTAGAAAACAGTGCAAACAATGTATAGTTACAATAGGATGCAATGGGGAAACATAGGGATAGGGGCAACACAAACCATATACTCCAAAAGTGGAATGCGAACCACGAATGGACCCCAAACCTATGTGACCTTGTAGAGGGTCGCTGGGACTATTAGAAAATAGTGAGAGTTAGAAAAATAACCCTCCCCAAGACCCTGAAAAGTGAGTGCAAAGTGCACTAAAGATCCCCTAAGGACAAAGAAGTCGTTTTAGAGGAATAATGCAGGAAAGACACAAACCAACAATGCAACAACTGTGGATTTCCAATCTATGGTACCTGTGGAACAAGGGGACCAAGTCCAAAAGTCACAAGCAAGTCGGAGATGGGCAAATGCCCAGGAAATGCCAGCTGCGGGTGCAAAGAAGCTTCTACTGGACAGAAGAAGCTGAGGTTTCTGCAGGAACAAAAAGGGCTAGAGACTTCTCCTTTGGTGGACGGATCCCTCTCGCCGTGGAGAGTCGTGCAGAAGTGTTTTCCCGCCAAAAGGACGCCAACAAGCCTTGCTAGCTGCAAATCGTGCGGTTAGCGTTTTTGGACGCTGCTGTGGCCCTGGAGGGACCAGGAGGTCGCAAATTGGACCAGCAGGGAGAGGGGACGTCGAGCAAGACAAGGAGCCCTCTCTGAAGCCGGTAGCACCCAGAGAAGTGCCAGAAACAGGCACTACGAGGATGCATGAAACGGTGCTCGCCGAAGTTGCACAAAGGAGTCCCACGTCGCCGGAGACCAACTTAGAAAGTCGTGCAATGCAGGTTAGAGTGCCGTGGACCCAGGCTTGGCTGTGCACAAAGGATTTCCGCCGGAAGTGCACAGGGGCCGGAGTAGCTGCAAAAGTTGCGGTTCCCAGCAATGCAGCCCAGCGAGGTGAGGCAAGGACTTACCTCCACCAAACTTGGACTGAAGAGTCACTGGACTGTGGGGGTCACTTGGACAGAGTCCCTGGATTCGAGGGACCTCGCTCATCGTGCTGAGAGGAGACCCAAGGGACCGGTAATGCAGCTTTTTGGTGCCTGCGGTTGCAGGGGGAAGATTCCGTCGACCCACGGGAGATTTCTTCGGAGCTTCTGGTGCAGAGAGGAGGCAGACTACCCCCACAGCATGCACAAGCAGGAAAACAGTCGAGAAGGCGGCAGGATCAGCGTTACAGAGTTGCAGTAGTCGTCTTTGCTACTATGTTGCAGGTTTGCAGGCTTCCAGCGCGGTCAGCAGTCGATTCCTTGGCAGAAGGTGAAGAGAGAGATGCAGAGGAACTCGGATGAGCTCTTGCATTCGTTATCTAAAGTTTCCCCAGAGACAGAGACCCTAAATAGCCAGAAAAGAGGGTTTGGCTACTTAGGAGAGAGGATAGGCTACTAACACCTGAAGGAGCCTATCAGAAGGAGTCTCTGACGTCACCTGGTGGCACTGGCCACTCAGAGCAGTCCAGTGTGCCAGCAGCACCTCTGTTTCCAAGATGGCAG
Organism: Pleurodeles waltl; assembly: GCF_031143425.1. Taxonomy (NCBI): domain Eukaryota; kingdom Metazoa; phylum Chordata; class Amphibia; order Caudata; family Salamandridae; genus Pleurodeles; species Pleurodeles waltl. The sequence goes on along the minus strand of NC_090450.1, from coordinate 581,300,536 downwards.
AGGTCTGGAGCACACTGGAGGAGCTCTGGACACCTCCCAGGGGAGGTGCAGGTCAGGGGAGTGGTCACTCCCCTTTCCTTTGTCCAGTTTCGCGCCAGAGCAGGGCTAAGGGGTCCCCTGAACCGGTGTAGACTGGCTTATGCAGAATTGGGCACCTCTGTGCCCAACAAAGCATTTCCAGAGGCTGGGGGAGGCTACTCCTCCCCTGCCTTCACACCATTTTCCAAAGGGAGAGGGTGTCACACCCTCTCTCAGAGGAAGTTCTTTGTTCTGCCATCCTGGGCCAGGCCTGGCTGGACCCCAGGAGGGCAGATGCCTGTCTGAGGGGTTGGCAGCAGCAGCAGCTGCAGTGAAACCCCAGGAAGGGCAGTTTGGCAGTACCAGGGTCTGTGCTACAGACCACTGGGATCATGGGATTGTGCCAACTATGCCAGGATGGCATAGAGGGGGTAATTCCATGATCATAGACATGTTACATGGCCCTATTCGGAGTTACCATTGTGAAGCTACATATAGGTAGTGACCTATATGTAGTGCACGCGTGTAATGGTGTCCCCGCACTCACAAAGTTCAGGGAATTGGCTCTGAACAATGTGGGGGCACCTTGGCTAGTGCCAGGGTGCCCTCACACTAAGTAACTTTGCACCTAACCTTTACCAGGTAAAGGTTAGACATATAGGTGACTTATAAGTTACTTAAGTGCAGTGTAAAATGGCTGTGAAATAACGTGGACGTTATTTCACTCAGGCTGCAGTGGCAGGCCTGTGTAAGAATTGGCAGAGCTCCCTATGGGTGGCAAAAGAAATGCTGCAGCCCATAGGGATCTCCTGGAACCCCAATACCCTGGGTACCTCAGTACCATATACTAGGGAATTATAAGGGTGTTCCAGTAAGCCAATGTAAATTGGTAAAAATGGTCACTAGCCTGTTAGTGACAATTTGGAAAGAAATGAGAGAGCATAACCACTGAGGTTCTGATTAGCAGAGCCTCAGTGAGACAGTTAGTCACTACACAGGTAACACATTCAGGCACACTTATGAGCACTGGGGCCCTGGGTTACCAGGGTCCCAGTGACACATACAACTAAAATAACATATATACAGTGAAAAATGGGGGTAACATGCCAGGCAAGATGGTACTTTCCTACAGCTCTTCTGGACAAATCAGTGGCCCTGCACTCCCAAATCACTGATTACTCATCCCCTGCAGCCAGACACCCCACTGTCCCCCTGACAATGGGAAAAATGGACAAGCACCAGGTCAAATTGGTGTTGTATAGGAGGTGTCCTCTGAGAGTTGCAGATGATGGTGCTGACAATGGGCCTCCTCCTGATGGGATTCAGAGCAGCCCACCTGATGCCACGAACTTCAAGTATCTACTTGCGGATGTGCGCAATAGCCTAAAAAGTATAAACACAAAGTTTGCTACAGTATCTGATAGTTGATCACACTCATTGTGCACTGGCCCTTACATTGAAGCATCTGGGCGGAAGATGCCATCCAGGCCGGTCAGTAATACCCTGGCAGTTCAAAGGTAGCCATGAAGGGAGTCACTACGATGACATGAGATGTTCGTGGCATGAATGACCCAAGGAAAGTGAGGCAAACATTTGCATACTTCCTTTGGTACGATGTAGACATAGCTGTGCTGCAAGAACTACACCTCACAGAGTGCACAACTGCTGCGGTCATGGTGAAATGCCAAGGCACAAATGTCCACATACTATGCCTGCGCACGAGGATGGTGGTGATTTTTAGGAGAGGACTACAATGGCGGACCCTGAAATCAGTGTGAGACAAGGAGGGAAGGTATGTGATTCTGCATGGGGTCCACCTGGGACAGCAAGCCAATGTACATGGTTTATACGTAGACTTCACAGACTTTTTTGCAGCAATATGGGACAAAATAGACACTCTTGTAAAGTTGTTGTGAGGAGCTTTTGGACCTGAGCTGCTTCCCCTGTTTCTTAGCTTCATTTTAGATTTCATATTTTACACATTTTAGCTGCATTGCTTTTATCAATGACATTTTATACACTTTTATTTCACTTCACTTGCATGATATTATTCTAGGAATATATTGTACGTGTTGCTTGTTTTAGTTAGCCTTTTCTTGACATATAATCAATACATTCTGTCCAAGGCTAAGAACACAGTACACGATATCCTTGTACTGTGTTGCCGGTTCAAGAGACAGCTTTTAACATCTAGACAGAGCATTGCATCAGAGCTTTGCTTCTAACACAGTGTGGTTTTATTATATAAATGATGCACTGATGTGAAAAGGGTAGAAGGACATTCTACCCACACCCATCCTGGGACAAACGCTGCATTCAACATGCTGCTCTGCTGGAGCTAATCTACCAGCTTCCCGAGAGGATTGCCATACACACTGCAGGCTGACTCCTGACACCATTTCCAGATATGGGGCTAAGAATACTCCTATAGATCAGGCAGGCAGAAGGGTACACCCGCTATGCTCTCAGTATAGTCTTAGTAATAAGTAGGAACCTCTAGAATCACTATGACTCATATACAATGTGTGGATTGTTTATTATCTTTACCATGTTCATTATGCTGATTACCTTACTTTGTTTCATCTGCCTAATTATCGCACCTTGTTCTCACTACGCAAGATTACGATTGTTTCAATTAATGTTTTGAAAACGTATCTTCTATCTCTTCTTTGTTTCACCTAGGCATGCATTAGTGATAAAACTAAAGGGTAACATGTGTTTCCCCAGCTTCCTTGAGGAGTTAGAGTGTCACGGTTAGGTTGCCATAATCACTTTTCACCCCGGCAGGGTTGGCGGTGTAGGTGAGGCACTGTGAACCGGCCAGGAATTGGGCTGACAGTTTCCGATGATGTGGAAGGACTCAGTTCCTCACATTCTGAAGTTCTACTGTCCTAAATACCCAGTCCTGTTGTCTGAGTAGGAACCGTATAACACACTCAACAGTGATATGGGGAATGAGTTCAATGTTATCTTAGATCCTCATACAGACAGATCGCAGTCCAACTGGAGACCTCAACCTCAACCCACAGTGCAATATCACTCCCTCCTGACTCACCATGACTTGCTTAACATCTGTTGAATTAGGCATCTCTGTGCTGCAGAAGCCATGTTCCTCACATACTCCAGTGGAGCACAGTTACATATAGACCACTTCCTTACCACTAGGGATGTCTGCATGTGCACTGTGAGTGTTGAGCACTTAGCCCAAACGATGTCAGACCATGTGCCAGCCATCTTGAACCTGTTGACAGTTGGCACACCTGATTGTGCCTTCACCTGAAGACTCTTGCAGAACACACTCCAAGATCCCCTTTTCAATACTTTGATATGCAGTGCCATTGACAAATTCTTTACACATAATACCTCAAAGTAGACTCTTCCGGAGTCCTCTGGGAGGCTTTCAAGGCTAATATTCGAGGAATGTATATCCAAACAGTCTGGATTCGTCCGTTACTTGGAATTCTCCTGCCAACACTGGAGCATGACCTGGCTTGAGTATAATTACTTTCACATGGCACACATGCAATACCTTGTGCAGTTCAGCAATAAATTGTCCAAATATGAAGAAAGTGAAGAGCTAGAGCATGCCGTTTTGGAGAGGGAGACACAGCAGGTAAGGTGGTTGCAGCCCTGCTAAAAAGAAACACAATGGAGTAGCTTGTATAGCACAGAACTACCACACCCAGCTGGATAACCATTCTGCCCCCCAGATGACATTGCCCAGACAATATTTAGATTTTGGGATACCCTTTACACCGCTACTGGAGACGTCCCCCCTGGCCGGCTTATCAACTACTTTGATTCTATACAGCTGCTCAGCTTGATAATGGCTACAGTCTTTATCTTGATGCCCCCTTCATTACTGGTAACATTATTCAAGCCATCCGCAGCATGCCAGGCGGCAAGGCCCCTGGACTTCTTGGCCTGATTGCTCAATTCTATAAGGAGTATGCAGAGGGGTTGGCTCAGCACCTACTGGCAGTGTATGAGGTCATGGATGTTGGGCACTTGCACCCCTTGGCCCAGAAGCCATCATAGTCACTCTCCTGAAACTCAATAAGCTGCTCAACTTATGTGACTCATAAAGGCTCCCTCAATAATAAATATGAACAAAATAATTTTGGCAAAAAAAAGTGTGGTCCGAATTCTGCCCCACCTACGTGATATCGTGAGACGGATCAGTTAGGCTTTGTTCCTGGTCACTCCACTGCCTACAGCCCCCACACTCTCTTTGCCTTGCTCCACAATCTCAACCTGCAGCTTTTGGCAATAACAGCTTTCCTTGATGCTAAAAAAGCCTTTGATTCTCTGGAGTGGCTGTGTCTCTTTGCGTTATTACAGCGTATTGGCTTTAGCACCCAGTTTCTCTAACGGGTCAGGCTCTTGTACATGCTGCCTACCGCCAGACTCCGGATTACCAGAGTGATCTTGGTCGCTATCACTATCAACAGAGGCAATTGACAAGGATGCTCACTCTCCCCACTACTGTATGCCATTGCCATGGAACCTCTTGCTGTCCACTTAAAGCAATACCATGCTGATTATGGCCTAAAATATTTGACCTGGCGCTCGTTGTCTCTATGTGTGCTGATGGTGTGACCATTTATGTGAGGACCCTGCCTAGAACCGCACATCCATATTGTGCAAATTCATTCAATTTGCTGTGTTGATGGGAATAGCATCAATTCTTCGAAGTCTTTGATTTTTCCACTAACAGCAAACACTGCAAGGTTTCCCTTGGAGTCCCTCTTGAGTGGGCTGGTGTCACTGTTCGGTACCTCAGGGGCCCGAATAGCAGGGACATCTCCCATATTTGGCGTGAGAATTGTGGCAGGGTTGTGCGATGTCTGGAGGAACATATCACCGCTGTATATTCCAGGCTGCAGCAGTCCCTTTTGGGGGTACATTTCTCTCCATACAGAACTTACAGGCCTGCATTTGCTGTACGCTGCTGGACATCTTCCTATATTATTGCATGTGAAGAGTCTGCAAAACAATACACGGCTCCTTCCCCTACGAACCTGAGCGCTTGCACACCCTACACTGTGTACTTTGCTCCCCCTCTGTAGGAGGCTGGACTGGCTTGTAGTGGGTACCAAGGGGTACTTACACTTTGCACCAGGCCCAGGTATCCCTTATTAGTGTAGAGGCGTGTCTAGCAGCTTAGGCTGATAGAAAAGGTAGCTTAGCAGAGCAGCTTAGGCTGAACTAGGAGACGAGTGAAGCTCCTACAGTACCACTAGTGTCATATGCACAATATCATAAGAAAACACAATACACAGATATACTAAAAATAAAGGTACTTTATTTTTATGACAATATGCCAAAGTATCTCAGTGAGTACCCTCAGTATGAGGATAGCAAATATACACAAGATATATGTACACAATACCAAAATATGCAGTAATAGCAATAGAAAACAGTGCAAACAATGTATAGTCACAATAGAATGCAATGGGGGCACATAGGGATAGGGGCAACACAAACCATATACTCTAGAAGTGGAATGCAAACCACGAATGGACCCCAAACCTATGTGACCTTGTAGAGGGTTGCTGGGACTGTAAGAAAACAGTGAGGGTTAGAAAAATAGCCCACCCCAAGACCCTGAAAAGTGGGTGCAAAGTGCACCTAAGTTTCCCAGAGAGCACAGAAGTCGTGATAGGGGAATTCTGCAAGGAAGACCAACACCAGCAATGCAACAACAATGGATTTCCTGAAGAGAGTACCTGTGGAACAAGGGGACCAAGTCCAAGAGTCACGATCAAGTCGGGAGTGGCCAGATGCCCAGGAAATGCCAGCTGTGGGTGCAAAGAAGCTGCCACCAGATGGTAGAAGCTGTGGATTCTGCAAGAACGACAAGGGCTAGAAACTTCCCCTTTGGAGGATGGATGTCCCACGTCGTGAAGAGCCTTGCAGAGGTGTTTCCGTGCAGAAAGACTGCAAACAAGCCTTGCTAGCTGCAAGGGTTGCGGTTAGGGTTTTCGGATGCTGCTGTGGCCCAGGAGGGACCAGGATGTCGCCAATTGCGTGAGGAGACAGAGGGGGCATCCAGCAAGACAAAGAGCCCACTCAGACGCAAGCAGCACCCGCAGAAGTGCCGGAACAGGCACTACGAAGTGGAGTGAACTGGAGCTCACCCGAAGTCACAAAGGAAGATCCCACGACGCCGGAGGACAACTCAGGAGGTTGTGCACTGCAGGTTAGAGTGCCGGGGACCCAGGCTTGGCTGTGCACAAAGGAAATCCTGGAAGAGTGCACAGGAGCCGGAGCAGCTGCAAATCACGTGGTACCCAGCAATGCAGTCTAGCGTGGGGAGGCAAGGACTTACCTCCACCAAACTTGGACTGAAGAGTCACTGGACTGTGGGAGTCACTTGGACAGAGTTGCTGAGTTCAAGGAACCTCGCTCGTCGTGCTGAGAGGAGACCCAGAGGACTGGTGATGAAGTTCTTTGGTGCCTGCAGAGAGGAGGCAGACTACCCCCACAGCATGCACCACCAGGAAAACAGTTGAGAAGGCGGCCGGATCAGCGTTACAAGGTCGCAGTAGTCGTCTTTGCTACTTTGTTGCAGTTTTGCAAGCTTCCAGAGCAGTCAGCGGTCGATTCCTTGGCAGAAGGTGAAGAGAGAGATGCAGAGGAACTCTGATGAGCTCTTGCATTCGTTATCTAAAGAATTCCCCAAAACAGAGACCCTAAATAGCCAGAAAAGGAGGTTTGGCTACTTAGGAAGGAGGATAGGCTAGCAACACAGGTAAGAGCCTATCAGAAGGAGTCTCTGACATCACCTGCTGGCCCTGGCCACTCAGAGCAGTCCAGTGTGCCAGCAGCACCTCTGTTTCCAAGATGGCAGAGGTCTGGAGCACACTGGAGGAGCTCTGGGCACCTCCCAGGGGAGGTGCAGGTCAGGGGAGTGGCCACTCCCCTTTCCTTTGTCCAGTTTCGCGCCAGAGCAGGGCTGGGGGATCCCTGAACCGGTGTAGACTGGCTTATGCAGAGATGGGCACCATCTGTGCCCATCAAAGCATTTCCAGAGGCTGGGGGAGGCTACTCCTCCCCAGCCTTTCACACCTATTTCCAAAGGGAGAGGGTGTAACACCCTCTCTCAGAGGAAATCCTTTGTTCTGCCTTCCTGGGCCGGGGTTGCCCAGACCCCAGGAGGGCAGAATCCTGTCTGAGGGGTTGGCAGCAGCAGCAGCCGCAGTGGAAACCCCGGAAAGGCAGTTTGGCAGTACCCGGGTTCTGTGCTAGAGACCTGGGGGATCATGGAATTGCCCCCCGAATACCAGAATGGTATTGGGGTGACAATTCCATGAACTTAGACTTGTTACATGGCCATGTTCGAAGTTACCATTGTGACGCTATACATAGGTAGTGCCCTATGTATAATGCACGTGTGTAATGGTGTCCCTGCACTCACAAAGTGCTGGGAATTTGCCCTGAACGATGTGAGGGTACCTTGGCTAGTGCCAGGGTGCCCACACACTAAGTAACTTTGCACCCAACCTTCACCAGGTGAAGGTTAGTCATATAGGTGACTTATAAGTTACTTGTGTGCAGTGTAAAATGGCTGTGAAATAATGTGGACGTTATTTCACTCAGGCTGCAGTGGCAGGTCTGTGTAAGAATTGTCTGAGCTCCCTATGGGTGGCAAAAGGATTGCTGCAGCCCATAGGGATCTCCTGGAACCCCAATACCCTGGGTACCTAAGTACCATATACAATGGAATTATATGGGTGTACCAGTGTGCCAATGAGAATTGGTAAATTTAGTCATTAGCCTGCAGTGACAAATTTAGAAAGCAGAGAGAGCATAAACACTGAGGTTCTGGTGAGCAGAGCCTCAGTGATACAGTTAGGCACCACACAGGGAACACATATAGGCCCCAAACTTATGAGCACTGGGGTCCTGGCTAGCAGGATCCCAGTGACACATAACAAACACACTGACAACATAGGGTATTCACCATGAGCACTGGGCCCTGATTAGCAGGATCCCAGTGAGACAGTGAAAACACCCTGACATATACTCACTAACAGGCCAAAAGTGGGGGTAACAAGGCTAGAAAGAGGCTACCTTCCTACACCCATGCACATATTTGAGTTGCATATAAATAAGTACTTGTAAATCACATATGTACTTGCATATATAATATATATTGCAGCACATCGGCTATAAGGGTTGGTATGATAAGCTGCTGACAGCCATTCTCAGAGTGAAGTAAGAACATTGCCTCTGTTAATATGTCTCCAGTGTATTTTATAGGACTTGCTTCCTCGCTGCCCAGGTTCCAAGACAAGTAGCTGAAGGGTCCATAACTGACTGGTTTGCTAAATGCAAAAAATAATAATAAGCGCAATAGTTGTGGCTCTGCGCGTGCATTTATTCCCATGTCTTTTCCACGGACCATCGGGTGTACGACTCAGGGCACCCCACAGACCATGCTAGTCTTCTTACTGAGCTGCAGATGTGACACAATCATCTGCCCCACACACGCAGCACTACAACACTGTCCATCTCTGACAGCAGAGCGATCCCTAAGCATACAGCGGTACTGCTTCGGGCCCTTTACAGAGCCACCACTCATGTTATAGGGTCTCTTTGGTCAACAGGACATTTCAGTGGTTCAGAACCCCCACAGCACCGCAATCTCTGTGGTAGTTTTTACATTCACCATCCATCCGCAAACAACAGATGTATTCACTTCTCTAATATCTCCAACGAGAGTTGACCTCAGGGTACACAGACAACAGAGCTACGTGGTAGTTTATACACATAGTGGATGTCCACGACTTAGATTGCAGTGCTATGTCTCGGGCTGTACACATGGAAAGGGCCGATGAAAGCAAACTGCACACTCGGATTACATAAATCACCAGCTTCAGGCTGCTGCTAAACGGGCGTCCTGCAGAGCTACGAGTTGTGAAACGGGACCCTCCCCCTCTCATACTGGTGAAAGTTTCCGGTTCAGGGAGTTCGTTCCCCCGCCCATCCCCTAAAGAATGTTAATACCCTCTAGCTCTTGTATGGGTCAACCTAATAATGGCAAGGTGTGTGTGGTCATGCCCCCTCCCCCCCGCAACGCTGCACCTCCCCACGGAGGAATGCTTACGGGGAGCGGCAGCAAAAAAACTCCGTGAACCTGAAAATATCATCCGTTACAGAGTCAGTGTCCCATCCCCGCCCCCCTGGCTCCACAAGACACTTTGCAGCAAGGTTATAGGTCAAAGGTCACGACAGTTACTAACAGGGCTGTAAGGTTCTTGGTAAACTGAGACTGTTCAAAGCTCCGTATTTTGAGCTTTGCTGTCCTAGACCTAGTACATAAAATATCTGTAACCTAAAGGATAGCGCTGGTGTCGGAGCTCTGAATATTTACTTTATGATTTTTTTTTTGTGTGGCGTGCCTCCCACAGAGGCACAGAGAGCTGTATACTTATTAGCAGTTTTATACACGTTGGATAAGAACAACGAGTGTGTGTGTGTTGCGGGTGGGTGGGGGAGCGCGCTTTACATATGAACAGTTTCGTTCAAACAGTTAAAATATAACATATGATATCATTTATAATAATATAGTATTATTATTTATTAATAATAATAATAATAATAATAATAATATAGTACAGTTAGTTAGGGTGCTTAGAATGTACAGGGTGTGTAGCTCATGGTAAGATCAAAACAACGCCTTTCCAAATCAGGAGTTGTGCTGATTTAAAAAACCTTTCATTTCACTTTTAAACACTTTCACAAGAAGGGGTTGTCCTAATAGAGTTTTTGTATTTTTATTAGGGTCGAGCTTGTGAGACTCTGTTGTGTACAGTAAAGGGCTTGGAGCCCGTCTGCTGCTTACCATTTGTTGGCTTGCTTGGCAATCTTCTTTACAGCCTCATAATTCGTCACTGCAGGGCAAGCATCATTTGATTTCCACTCTGTGGAGCAGGGACCAAGCACTGATTGATACAGCTTACTCAGTGCCCATCTGCTGCTCCCGATGTTATTGAGGTACTAATTTGTTCTTTTTAACTTCAAGTGCCCTGCAAACAGAAGTCTTGTGACTGGCAAAAACGTGCCCGCAGGACAAACAAATTTGCAAAGTTTAATTTTTTTGCAGCTACCATTCTTTTATTTTGCCAAGTCATCTTTTCTCACTTTCCATTCATGTTTTCTCCTGTTTTTTTCATTGTTTTTACTTGTGTGCACTCTTCTCAAAAGATGATTATCTTGTTTGAAATATTGCAAAGCAAAATTTTTCTTTATTATGTGTAATGTCTGAAATGATGCTTTAACACATAATCGTGCAGTACACCCCAATCCACTCTACTCTAAACCGCCTCACTACAATCCAGCCCACTTTACCTCACACAATTCACTCCACTCCAGCCCAAACCACTCACCCCAATACAATCTACTCCAACCCACCCCTATCTAATCTGCCCCACTCCAATGCACCCCACTCTAATCCAAAACAATCTGCCCCACTCCAATCTGCCCCGCTCCAATCCAAAAGAATATGCCGCATTCCAATTCAATAAAATATGCCCACTCCCATCTACCCCATTCCAATCTGCCTCACTCCAATCAAAACAATCTGCCCCACGCCAATATGCCAAATCCAAAACAATCTGCCCAGTTGCAATCTGCTACACTCCAATCTAAAACAATGTGCTGCACTCCAATCTGACCCACTGCAATAAAAAAAACACTACCCCACTCAAATCTAAAACAGTCTGCCCCACTCCAGTCCGCCTCCTTCCAATCTGCTCCACTATAATCCAAAACAATCTTCCCCACTCCAATTCACCCCACTCTCATCTGCTCCTCTCTAATTCAAAACAATCTGTCCCTTCCAAATCTGCCCCACTCCATTCTGCACCACTCCTATCCAATCCACCCCACTCCTTAGGAATTCACCCCACTCCTATCCAATTGATCCCCACTCCACTCCAATCAACCCCACTCCAATCCACCCTAATACAATCTGCCCCACTCCAATCCAAAACAATCAACCCCACTCAGTCTGCCCCACTCCAATCTAAAACAATCTGTCCCACTTCAATTCGCCCCACTCCAATCTGCTGCATTCCAATCCAAAACAATCTGCCCTACTCCAATCTGCACCACCCCATTCCAAAATAATTTGCCTCACTCCAGTATGCCCCACTCCAATCCAAAACATCTGCCCCACCCTAGTCCAAAACAATCTGCCCTACTCCAATCTGCTGCACATCAATCCAATCCATTTCAATCTGCCCTACTCCAATCTGCTGCACTTTAATCCAAAACAACCTGCCCCACTCCAACCTGCCCTCTCCATTCCCAAACAACCCACTCCAATCCAGAACAAATTGCCTCAATCCAATTCAACCCACCTCACTCCAATACAGTACACCCACTCCAAACCAATTCAATCCACTCCAATTCACTACAGTACAATCCAGTCAAACACCACACCAATCCAACCCACGCCAACCCAGCCCAGTCCAATCTAACCACTACAATCCAATGCGCCTCACCCCAATCCAATCCACCCTGCCCCAATCTGATCCACTGTAGTCCAATCCATCCCACTCCAGTCCAATCCATCCCACTCCAGTCCAATCCACCCCACTACAATCCCACCCACCTCACTAAAATCTAATCCAATCTGACCCCCCACTCCAATCAAGTCCCCCACTACGCAATCTGCCTCACTCCAATCCAATCCACCCACACCACCCAGTCTATCCCACTCCAATACAATCCACTTTAATCCACCCTACATAAGTCTGATTCACCACCCCACCACCTTAATCTACCCCAATTCAATCCAGTCCACCCCTCTCTAATTAATCTGTCCCACACCAACCTAATCCGCCCCAGACCAATCCAATCCACCCCACTCCAACCCACCCCACTCCTATCCACCCAACTGCAGTCTAATCCACCAAATCCATTCCATTCCATTCCACTCCAATCCACTCCACCCCACCCCACACCTATCCAAACCCAATCCACCCCAATACAATCCACCCCACTCAATCAAATCCATCCCATTCACTCCAATCCATCTCACTCCAATCCACTCCACCCCAATCCGATCCACCCCAATCCGATCCACCCCACTTCAGTCCACCCCACTTCAGTCCACCCCACTCCAATTCACTCCAATCCAGTTCACCCAACGCCAATCCAATCCGATCCATCGCACCTCAGTGCAGTGCAATCCAACCCACCCCACACCAATCCACCCCATTTCAATCCACTCCACCCACTCTAATGCACCCCATTCCATGCCACTCTACTACAATCCACCACAATCTACCCCTATCCAATCCACTCCACCCATCCCAGTTCTATCCACCACACTCCAATCCAATCTATTCAGCCTACCTCACTCCAATCCACCTCACTCTGATCCACTCCACTCCAATCCACCTCAATCCAATCCAACACATCCCACACCAATCCAATCCACCCCACTCCACTCCAATCCACCCCACTCGAGTCAAATCAACCTCACTACTCCAATCCAACCACTCTATCTTTATCCAATCCATCCTACTCCATCCCAGTTCAGTCCACCCTATTCCAATCAAATCAAATCAAATCATTAACATTTATAAAGCACGCTACTCACCCGTGCGGGTCTCAAGGCGCTAGGGGGAATGGGTTACTGCTGCTCGAAGAGCCAGGTCTTGAGGAGTCTCCGGAATGCGGAGTGGTCCTGGGTGGTCCTGAGGATGGTGGGGAGGGTGTTCCATGTCTTGGCCGCCAGGTAGGAGAAGGACCTCCCACCCGCCGTGGAGCGGCGGCGAGAGCGAGGCTGGTGGAGCGGAGAAAACGGGTGGGAGCGTAGAAGCTGAGGCGACGGTTGAGGCATTCTGGTCCCTTGTTGTGGAGGGCTTTGTGTGCGTGGGTGAGGAGACGGAAGGTGATCCTTTTGCTGACGGGAAGCCAGTGCAGGTGCCTCAGGTGGGCGGAGATGTGGCTGTTGCGGGGTATGTCGAGGATGAGGCAGGCGGAGGCGTTTTGAATTCGTTGCAGACGTTTCTGGAGTTTTGCGGTGGTCCCAGCGTAAAGGGTGTTGCCGTAGTCCAGGTGGCTCGTGACGAGGGCGTGGGTCATGGTCTTTCTGGTGTCGGCGGGGATCCAGCGGAAGATCTTCCGGAGCATGCGGAGGGTGAGGAAGCAGGAGGAGGATACGGCGTTGACTTGTTTGGTCATGGTGAGAAGTGGGTCCAAGATGAAGCCGAGGTTGCGTGCGTGGTCTGAGGGGGTCGGTGCAGTGCCAAGGGCCGTGGGCCACCAGGAGTCGTCCCAGGCGGTCGGGGTGTTACCGAGGATGAGGACTTCCGTTTTGTCTGAGTTCAGTTTCAGACGGCTGAGTTTCATCCAATCTGCGACGTCCTTCATTCCATCTTGCAGGTTGGTCTTTGCGCTGGTGGGGTCCTTGGTGAGGGAGAGTATCAGTTGAGTGGCGTCGGCGTAGGAGGTGATGATGATGCTGTGTTTGCGTACGATGTAGGCAAGGGGGCTCATGTAGACATTGAAGAGTGTCGGGCTGAGCGAGGAGCCTTGTGGGACGCCGCAAATGATCTCGGTGGGGTCTGAGCGAAAAGGAGGGAGGTAGACTCTTTGAGAGCGGATGGAGAGGAAGGAGGCGATCCAGTCCAGGGCCTGGCCTTGGATCCCGGTGGAGCAGAGGCGGGTTATTAGGGTGCGGTGACAGACGGTGTCGAAGGCAGCCGAGAGGTCGAGGAGGATGAGGGCGACTGTTTCACCATTGTCCATCAGGGTTCTGATGTCGTCTGTGACTGAGATGAGGGTGGTTTCAGTGCTGTGGTTGGCTCGGAATCCGGATTGAGAGGGGTCGAGAAGGTTGTTCTCTTCAAGGAAGTTGGTAAGCTGCTTGTTGACGGTCTTCTCTATGACTTTGGCAGGGAAGGAGCGAGATGGGGCGGAAGTTCTTCAGGTCACTTGGGTCAGCCGTAGGTTTCTTTAGTAGGGCGTTGACTTCAGCGTGTTTCCAGCTCTCGGGGAAGGTAGCAGAAGAAAACGATTAGTTGATGATGGTCTGGAGGTGTGGGGCGATGATGTCGTCGGCTTTATTGAAGATGAAGTGTGGGCAGGGGTCCTAGGGGGCACCGGAGTGGATTGAGTTCATGGTGGTTTTGGTCTCTTCTGTGTTGATGTGGGTCCAGGCGTTGAGGGTGATGGCTGGGGGTGTGGGTTCAGTGGTGGTCGGCTGGGTCTGGTGTCCGAAGCTGTCGTGTAGGTTGGTGATCTTACGATGGAAGAAGGTGGCGAGGGAGTTGCACAGGTCTTGTGAGGGCGTGAGGGCTTGATGGCGTTGGAGAGCTCTTTTACGATGTTGAAGAGTTCTCTGCTGTTGTGGCTGTTTTTGTCCAGTCTGTCTGTGAAGACATTCCTTTTGGCTGCGCGGATCAGGTGGTGGTGTTCGCGGGTAGCGTTCTTGAGGGCAGTCATGTTGTCTGAGATGTGGTCCTTACGCCAGGCTTTCTCGAGGGTGCGACAAGTTTTATTTGATTCCTTAAGGGTGTCAGAGAACCAGAGAGGTTTTTTGGTGTTGGAATGTCTTGGAAGGCGTCTGAGGGGAGCGAGGTTGTCTGCGCAGTTGGTGATCCAGTTCGTGAGGCTGAGGGCTGCGTCGTTGGGGTCGGCGGAGAAGGTGGGTTCCAATCCATTCAGCCCACTCCAATCTACCCCACTCCTGTCCAGTCTAATCCAACCCACTCCACTCCACCCCACCCCAATCCATTCCAATCTATCCCACCCACACATATTACTCCAATTCAAACTACCCACCCCAATCCAATTTAATCCACCCCACTCAAATTCACCCCAATTCAATTCACCCCAATTCAATTCACCCTACTCAATCCAATCCAATTCACCCCACACCAATCCACTCATTCCACCCCACTCTACCCCAATCCAATCCACTCTAATCCAATCCAACCCACTCCACCCCATACCACCCCATTCTACGACACCCTCTGCCACTGAATCACTGAACTCTACTCCCCTCTACTCAACAGCACTCTAGTCTTCCTACTCCACTCTACTACATTCCAACAAATCCACTCTACGACACTCTACTCCCCCACTCCATTCTGACACTCCATGCCACTAACTTTTAGCCACGCTGAACAGCAGCCACACTGGTACACAACACTGCAAAACACATTGCTAAAGCCAATAGCTCTAGTATGACTGAAACCTATTGGCTTTGCCAATGTTTGTTTATTTTCGAGGGTGTATATCGTGAGGATCACGTCGGAGTCGATGACACAGCTTTATACTGAGGAAGTCCTAAAGTGTGATATTTCAAACAAGAGGGTAAAGTATCAATGAACACAGTAATAATGTGTTTTATATGTATACTTAGACATTTTAAGAACAATTTTTAGCATTTTTAAGAACCATAAAATACAGTATTACCAAATTGAATGATACTCAATCCTCTGACTTCAGAATAATGGAAGGCTGAACTTGTGCCCTTTAAGTCACAGAAGATGGCATCGATTAAGGTTTACTCACCCAGCCATCTTCACAGGAGTAAAACCTATGCAAACTGCATACACATGTCATGGCGAGACTTGAAACCATTGGTAGGCCAGAACCATGAAAAAGAGCATGTGAGTCTCCAACCTCATAAATTCACACAGTGTTTGTTTCTCCTCGCTCTAAACCTTCCTGGCCCCAAACTCTTTCCTTTAAAGCCCAGAAGCACTGACTGCAGGTTATGGCTGGCATTCCTTGTCCCTATTTAAACTTCTCCCCAGACATGAGAACTTTAGGGGCAGATTTCAGAGCCCTTAGAGCCTTCTTGTGGCCCAACAAGGCCAAAATCGCTGCACCAAATTTACAAAGTGGTGCAGTCCATGCACTGCACCACTCTGTAACCCTTTGAGTTACACTCTGCCTGTGCCAGGCATAATTTTGTATGCAAAGGGGGCGTTCCCCCATTAGGAGGGGCGAAAAAATGGCACAAATAAATCTAAGAGATTTCTTTGCATCATTTTTTTGGGCATTTTTACCGCCTGCTAAGAGCAGGCGTAAAAAGGAGGCGCACCATTGTTCACAATGGGCCTCAATGGGTTTTGCAGGATTAGCGTCAATATTATTTATGCTAATCCTGAAAAGCTCCAATCTTGCGTCAAACGTTTTGACGCTAGTTCCCTAACTACTACCATGGTGACCGTATCTTAGATACAGCACACACAGGATGGCGTTGGGGGGGGCGCTAAGGAGCAAGAAAAGTGGTGCTGCACTGGGTTTTTTTAAATCTGGATTCAGTTTTGATTTTAGCCGGAACTTTTAAGGTAAAGAAAACATAAACATTACATTAATAGGGTAGAAATGTTGAGACAAGAGACTTTGAGGAATCAGGCACAGCATGGACTAGATTAAAGGTTGATGTTTATTTCTCAAACTTAACCAAATTGTTGTTTGAATAATTTCCTTATTAGCACTGATGGGGCGTAGTTATTTTTAGCACATCAGGTGCAGTGACACCAGGAAGCAGTAGTGTGCGGCGTCTACTGTCTTTTGTTACCTGAACCAGAGGTAGGAAGACATCAATGCTTGTATTCTGATCAATGGCACTCTTGGAACACCTCTGGCCCTTGAAACTCTGTATTTATGTATGTTGGAAAGTCCTCAAAACTACCTCTTTCCCACCAGACCACCTCCCCTCACACTTGTATGTCAGAATATTGAGTACAAAAATACTGCACCATAAAATAATGTGGTCAGACTATTGACTGCCAATCTATCATGAAGGTAAGTATATATAGGAAGTATATGTTTAGAATTCTGACTTATACCTCCCATTACACCTCAGCAAAAGGCATTTAATTCAGACATAAGAAGCCAAATGCTCCACTATAGAGTGGGAAAGGTCTGGGCTTGAATGTACACATTCACAGGTGACATCCAACCAACAAAGCGTGTTGCTTGAAAATGTTGCTTCCAGTCCATGTGCCTGAAAAGTAGTTTGCTTGTTTATTTAGCATCTAATTGAAGCCTTCCTTTCGAAACATTGTAACTCTATAGGGAGGATAAAAAGCAAACACATTTATAAAGTACAACATTCACTCCCAAGTCCCAGGAGACCGGTATTCCTTCTTCATGGTCTCACATTTATAGGCACACCACACCATTTGGCTTAGCATTAGCTCAACCCTTCTCATACGGTGCTCCTGAAATTCCTTCCTTTTGAACAAACTGCTCATATTCGATTTTCGAAAAAGACCTTAAAAGTTTTCTTTTCCAAAGACATTTCTAAATCTAACGTGAACATGCCTCTATCACCAATCTTGGGGCTTCATATACAAGAAACTGGCACATCGTGATCGATGTGTCAATTTTCTTGCACTGCCCTGCGCCACCCTAACAACCCCGAGGGAGCGCTGTATTTTCAGTACAGTGCTCCATGGCGCACAGTGTCCACAGCTGCGTCAGAAATTCTGACGCAGTTTTGGTGCTAAACCATAGCATTGTTGGGCTAGCGTCAACATTTTTATACTAGTCCAGCAATGCTAGGGGGGGGGTGCCATTGAAAACAGCACAGCGTCACTTTAATGCCTGCCCTGAGCAGGCGTTAAAAAAATGATGCTGTGACAGTGCAGAATAGAGCAGTGACATAATATAGATTTCACTGCACAATTTCTGGGGCCCTTTTTGTGGGAGAACGCCTACCTTGCATACATACTAACTGGTGCATGTATAATGTGGCACAAGGCTTTACAAATTAGTACAATGGTACCATTGCGCCAGTTTGTAAATGTAGTGCTGTGTGGGGGACTGTTTGCGCCACAGTAGCATAAAAAGGTCATGCTACTGTGGCGCAAGGGGCTTGTAAATGAGCCCCTTGGAGTGAGACATAGTGTCAATGCAACACAGTTCGTCTTACTTCTCACTTTGACAATTGCTTTCTTATTTTCAAGCTTTTGAGATTGTGCCAGGATAATAGGTCATTCTTTGTTATGAGCATATGCTAGCGACGTTTTCTATTTTTTGTCAAACTAATACATGTGCACCTTGGAGTGACTGCTGTCTGAGGCTTCAGCATGCTAAATATGTCTAATCAGAGATTACATTTTTAGGTGTGTGTCTCGACAATTGTGTCAGCAGTGGGTGGATGGTTATGTCCTATGTGATCTGATCGACAATGCCATCTTTGATATCTGAGAGTTCAAGAACTACAGATTGGGAGGAGGTATCGGTGTGGAGCCCTTATCTGTAGCTGGTAAATTTCTAGGTGTTGAACCCAAATCTAATAAAGTCTTGTGCATGCGCTTACACAGTGCAAACAATTTTGTATACATATTTACGATTGCAAACTGTATACCGTTGCACGAGTGTTCATGCGACCTTCAATAAAGTGCTCCTTAACTGTCTTTTTAGGACATCTGAAAGTTTTGCATGGGGGGGGGGGACCCAGGGCCTGAGGGGCCTGATGTACAACGTCCTTTTGAGGCAGCAAAGTCTGTGATTCGCAAAATCACAGGATTTGGAACTGCAAAACTTTTTTTTTTCAATGTTGTCGTCTGAGGTTTTTTTGTTCTTCTTTCCAGATCACGAATAGGGGGAGCATGAAAAAAGAAAAACCCTCCTACTTACGATTCGGAAAGGGATGTGTAAATGGTTTGTGACCACAATTGCATTCACATACTTTTGATCAGTAACTGACCCCTAAGTTAGGTTGGTAACTGATTAGCAAAGGGGAATATTGTTCTTGTAAAGAAGCACCTGTCCTTTAACCAATATGAGCTGTTTAAAAAAATCACATTTGGGGCAGCAAATGCAGAGCTTGAGATCTGCTATGCCTGGCATCCTCCATTCCTGCATTCACCACCAATCATTGGGGGTCACAAATTGTGACCTTCCTAGTTTATATTTATTAGCACACAAGCGTCTGGCCATGCCCTGCACGCACAGAACAGAGACCATGATGTGTGGCCAGGTCGTACACACAGTGTGCATGTACAGGCCCAATGGCCATGCTATGAATGTTCTGTTGAATGGGATGGCCATGTATTGCCTACATGAACTATAGACATGCCTTTTGTACAATGCCCCTGGGAATAGGATACACAGTGCATAGTTTAACCTCCATGCCATTCGCAAAGCATGGGTGCCTTGGGCCTAGAACAAGCAGGTGAAATTGGTCCCATCCAAGGGGTTGGCAGTTAAAAACAGATATAATTGGGATGCAATGGAACACTCACGCCATCTGCTGGGGTGCCACTACTGCTGCACCAGTGATAGCTACATGACCTGCGAACTCAAACCCCCTTTAGCTTCTAATGCATGGTACTGACAGTATTCGATATTTACCATTAACATTTAGTACTCGTCTTTTTAAAAAAAAAATTAAGAAAAGCAGGTTCGGCCTTAAAAAGTGAAGAATATATAGAGAAACAAACCTGATCACATTTCTTTATAGCCTGATTTTTTAAGTTTTATATAGCACGAACTTCGTCCAACGGCATTACAGCTCTTCACATGAGAACCAGGCATTACATGTTTTTTTTTTGTCATGAGGATTGATTTGCCCAGAATCAAATATGTGAATGGAGCGGCATTCGAGCCTTGTCACTCAGTGGCAAAGTTGGCACCTGGCCGATGGACTATATGCATGCCTTTTGTCTCGTATGCTAACGAGGCGAAGCTTCAGGCTCCAGAGGAGTTTTCCAGGACAGTCAAACTGCCCAAATCTTCCAGTACGCAAGGTTCTCTCTCAATGTTTGCCGATGTCTCCGGTGCTCATTCGTCGTAAAAAGAAGTGGAGAGTCGCTGTCCACTCGCTTCATAATGTCTCGCCTGCCTTGCGAGAAATAGCAATAAACACAGGGAGACGTTAACGTGAGCCAATTGCGCCATCGTCTGTCTACTGAAGAGAACCGCAAGGCCAGGAGTCAGAGCTTCAATTGCCGTACAGGTTAGACCCAACTCCCCTAAACTCTTTCTGCCAAATATTAATTTTCCTCTTAAATCTTTCTATAATATATATATTTTAAATGTCTCGAAAAAGATGGACATTGACACAGATCATATTGGGATTGCTTTGCCTGCACCTTTGGACTGTGTTGTCTTTGTACATACAGCTTTTGGCAAGCCGGTAGGGCTAGTGGTGCTGCCCAACACTGAACTATGGATTAGAATACTTCTCGGGGCAGGACTGCAAAGTGTCTCAACGGACTGGCAGGGTTTTCCATAATGGATCACAGCTCAGGGTACCACCAGCAGCTCTGTGATGAAGGCCAGCAGATACAGTATTCTCCACGCACATGGGGTTTTCGACAGTGCTTGAAATGGATACATTAAAGTGCAGGTACTCTGTGCCAGAGTACCTGCTTGTTTCCAAGAAGTGCCGGTACTCTTCAATTAAACGTATTACGTTTTTCTTGAGATGTGCCGGTACTCTCCCTCTCAAAATAAAAAAGTGACGGTACTCAGTACCGGCCCATTTAAAGCACTGGTTTTCGAGATATAAATGGATACATTTTGGGAGAACATCTGGTGCTGATGTGTTTCATCACACCATTCACAAAACAACCTCAGTTTCAGAAGGCATCATGAATATCAATGACGACATCCTGATATTTTGCGAAGACCATCTCGGAAAACAAGAGGCTTCGCCATGACTAATCGGCTTAGGTCAATCTTCATGGGTCAGTCTAAGTTTTTGAAAGGCAAAGTCTAGTTTATTGGAAAGGTGTTCTCAAGGGAAGGAGTTAGCATCAACCTCAAGAAGCCCAAATATATCTAGAATGCCCCCGGCACCTAGAAAGCCTCTGAAGCCTCATGGAGAGCTACCGTTGACATTTTATCCCAAAATCTCCTATGTCAACCAAACCACTATGGACACTCACTCTGTGTGGTTGGGGTTCAACATGAACCAATCAGTGTTCGAAAGCATAAAAGGTGACCTTTCACAAGACGCCACAATGAAATACTCTATTCTGCGCATAGATGGTGCTCGTAGATGACGCGAGCCCAGAGGGGCTAAACCCGTATTGCTCCAAGAATAAGAGAGAAACATCAGAGCTACAGTAGTTTTCACAAGTACAGCTCTCTAAGACAGAGAAACAATGTTCCAGCGAATGGAAAGGGAGGCTCTTGCAAAAAAACTGAACTGTGTTCCTGCTTACCTCTACTTGTATGCACCATGGGTTCACAGTAGTTATGAACCACATGCC
The DNA here is from genome assembly GCF_031143425.1 of Pleurodeles waltl. Classification (NCBI taxonomy): domain Eukaryota; kingdom Metazoa; phylum Chordata; class Amphibia; order Caudata; family Salamandridae; genus Pleurodeles; species Pleurodeles waltl. The sequence goes on along the minus strand of NC_090450.1, from coordinate 581,279,309 downwards.
CTTTGGTGCATCTGTTCCTAGCTATTTCGACTCATTCTCGACCGTGCATTGAAAAATAGACCCTGCAGTTGCAAAAGTATCACTTTGCATTGGTGCACAGACACTGACATTCTCGCGCATGATTCAAGGAACTATGTGGCCAATGAAGGAACAGCCGTTCAGTCCAGGATCCTTGAAGAATACGTCCAACGGTGAGCTCAGCCAGAGTGGCCAGTGGTGATGTTGCTGGAAGAAATCAAGAAACACAGGGAGGACAATGCATGCTTACAACTCGCCTGCCGTACGATTACAGACAATTCATGGAAAACATTCCTGTCTAGAATGCCCAACTATGACAAGGAAACCAAGGACACATCAATGCGTTGTCAGTGCACCATGACCTGAGCACGACAGATGATGGTTTCATACTACAGGGCTGCAAACTAGTAATCCCCAGAATACTTCAGAACAACATAGTAAATCTCATCCACCAAGTTTTTCCGGGATTAGCCAACACGAGGGCAAGACCATGCGACCAATTGTGGTCTCTGCATATGAATGAAAAGCTAGTTGAACAACTAGTCAATAACTGTCGGCCATGCCAATCAATTGGAGAAGGAATCTGACCAGCCCCCGTGACTGCAGAAGAAGCGTGTGTGTCCCACTGGTCTGAAGCCGGTGCTGACTTCTGCATCCTTGCTGATGGGAGGTATGTGATTGTCCAAACAGATGCACGCACCAAGTACCTGGCTGTATCTGTCTCACTGTTCACGGCTTTTCAAAACGTTCGTCCAAAACTAGAGGCATTATTTCCAGAATTTGGACTCTCTACAGAGCTAAATACCGACGATGGTACTCCTATTTAGGGTGGGGCTGTGCAGTAGGAGGGCGAAAACCTGGATGTATCTCATCACCTGATCAACGCCTCGAGGAAATCAAGATGTTTATTAGGATGCTCAACATAGTCCTTAGAACTGGGGTACAACAAAATGAGGACCTGAAATTAATAATTCACAACTTCACATGTATCACAATACCCTACACTGCACAAGCCACTGTGCCCCAGCAACTCCCATGTTCAGCTGACCAATCAAAGATACCAATCTGACAGCACCCCAGTGATTACCCCTGGGCAAGTCAGAAGAGATGCGAAAAGTCCAACCGCCAAGTCAGCCACAGATGAAGGACACAGGATCCATCTATCAGGACCAACGTATAACACTTTAATACTATCAAATAAATGTGAACATTAACTTCAAGAGGTTCACTTTAACAAATAGTAAATAAGCTAGACTTATAGACGGCCATGGTTCCCCGGGCATCAAGAGCGGGCGCTATGCCACAGAGTTCCGTTTCCCTCTGTCCAAAAATACCACTGGATCTAGTTCCCAAGTAAACCGTAAGGGCAGGTCTGGGACAAGGACCCCTGAATGTCTGCATTTATGCAAGATGATGCAGAGAAAGTTGCAGCTTCACTGCACAGACTACTGCACGCCACCAATGAGGCCGTGCTGGAGCTGAGCACTACTGACACACCCAAACGCCGACACAAGAAGGATCGGGAGAATTGGGCTGAACCCCAACTCAATACGAGTTTAAGAGAGTTGAGAAATTGTCAAATGTTTATTGGGGAATATTCAAGCATGGCACCACAAATTTACAAATGGGTGTGTCAGGAGGAAGAAGGGCACAACCTTTATGTGGTTGACTAATCTACTAATTCTTGGGCAGCTTTGACTGATTCACCAGCCCTTGATCTCTAGGAACTTGAAGCGCATGCTAACAAGGTGATAGTGAGCCAATGGGGTCTGTGGAGCATGGTGACTAGAGTACCTCGCGCACCTTGACGCTTTACTTGCCCTGAAGCAAATACACACCCCAACATACACGCTGACAATAGCCACTCTGGGACACACCTTCCCACATATTTGCACTCCTTTTGCTGGTATGCATGCAATTCTCACTCACACACACTCAAACGTAAGATCCTAACCACTGCCTCTCACTCACACTGACACCAACCCATGCCACCACTGCTGGCGCGTAGACTCCTCACACCCACACACCCATCTGTCTTAATAGCTTCCCTTGGGGTGCCAAGGTGGCTCACCATCAGGTTCTGTTCCCACAGCCCAAGCAAACATTTTACCTGCCCAATCCTAGTCCAAGTCCACATATCCTGCGCTGCATCAAGAGTGCATGTCTGTCTCAAGCTGCATCAATGGAGCTCTTGACAGGGATCATGACTGAGAGACCTAGGAGAGGGACAGGAGCACAGTAAAGGGCCACAGCATAGGCACGGGTCATGGGAGAATAGTACCATAATGTAAACAGGCTTATTGTCTTCAAAGAACTAGGTGGGGAAAATTCTGACTTTGAATAGCACCCTTCTCCATAACTCCTTATGTGTCCAGGAGCCACGGTCGGGCCGCCACACTCCTGCTTTGTAGCTGCTCAGCTCATTTTCTTTAACCTAACCAGAGCCGTCTTCATTTTTTTTTCTCGACTCCTGCGAATATCAATCTCCACCCCAACCAATTAGGGCACAGTTATGTCCAAAATCTCAATCCCAGGTGCGTAACACCCCCCCCCCCACCCACAATATATCTATTCTGTACTAAATAGTTGGGTACATGTGTTTTCAGTAAGGTGTGGTCTGGAGTCCATCGGACCTCCCCGCCCCACCAAAGTTGGCTATTTTACAAAAAATAGGCTCTGATTTACAAGGCCCTAGTGCCACTGGAGCGTCACTTTTTGTGATGCTCCAGTGGTGCTGTGCAGTGCGCCACATTTACAAGGCAGCACTAATCCACTTTTTGTGGCTTAAAGCCACCTTGTAAATATGGGCCCCTTCCACGCAGTTTTCTGCTTTAGAGGGGCGTGCAATGGGTGTTCCACCACAACACCCATTGCTTTTGACGTTGCCCCAGATGTACAAAAAGGTGTAAATCTGTGGCAGGGCCAAAAACTAATGCCATCCCAGGGGTGGTGTTAGCATCGCACAACGAGGAGGAATACCTTCATACCTCCTCGTTTTTGCTTCTTTCTGCAGCACACATAAAAAGAGCAAAAGGCCATGAATTAATGTTTATGTGCACGAAGGTGTCCCTTCCTGCACATAAACAATCATTCAAAAATTATGATTAGCTACTTCTATGTGCACTGCATTCTGCAGCACAAATAGAAGTGCCAAGTCGCCATTGTAGATTGTTTATGTGCAGGAAGCGACACATTCCTGCACATAAACAATCAGTTCCCTCAACGCAGACACCCTTGCACTCTGGTGTAAGGATGCCTGCATTGGTGCTGGCAGCTAAATTTAGCACAGGCAAAAACACAGGGGTGCGCTGTATTTTTATGAAATATGGTGCATCCCTGCATTTCTAAAGTGATGCAACACGGGCCTGCAAATTTTGCGCAGCACCGGGCTGTGCCACTTTTTAGTAAATCTGGCCCATTGTGTTTTAAGTACCCTTTACTATCTGAACTCCACTCTCCATTGCCCCTTCCACTCTCATTCTGCACTGCTTTCTTATAATGTATTTTAACATAATATGCCAGCATGGTTGTTGGAAAACTAAAGCTCATACCCCCCATATATTAACGGTTCCTGCTCAATCCTGCTGATTTAGCTTCTCCTTCCTGCTGCTTTTTCAAAGCCCTGGAGTTGCTACGCATTTCCTGCCCATTTGTAGCAAAAAAACAAACAAGCATTTGCATTGCAATGGGTCTCGCATATTTCTAACAAGTTAATTGTCATCTTTTGACAACAGTGCCCACAAGCAAAAAAAAAAAAAAGAAAACATAAGAACAAACTGAGCAAAGACGAGTTGGCAAAACAAAATAAAGTTAGCTTTAAAAAATAAAACTGCAATTTTGTGCCTGTCACAAGGTTTCTGTTTGTGGGGCACTCGAAGTTAAAAACAACAAATAGTACCTCGATCACTTCGGGAGCAGCAGAGTTGCACTAATTAAGTTGCATCAATTAGTGCTTGATCCCTGCTCCTCACAGAGAAATGGAAGTGATGGCAGACATGCCTTGACAAATTACAAGGCTGTAAATCAGAGTGCTACACAAACCAACAAATGGTGAGCGACAGGTGGGCTCCAAGCCTTGTACTGAACACAACAGTCCCTTGTAAGTGAGACACATGCACTAGCGCATGCTCAGCCCTAAAAATGATCCCCAGAGCTGTCTAATTTAGGCAGCCTGAGAATGGGAGATACTCCTAGCAGCCTATCTGCTTCTGCTACGTATCTGAACAACTAATGAGGGGTCTAGAGAGGGTGGGTTTGGAAGTCTCACACTCCTTCTAGCTCCAGTGCTAAGGTTAGTGTGCCCTGGAGTGAATCACCTACTGGAGTAGATAACAAACAAGGCTACTCTTCAGAGGCATGTCTGATGATGAGATGCGGTAGTGAGATTAATGCAAGCCTCAGTGCTTAAAAGTAGCTCAGTTAAGTTGTCTCCTTTTCTCATGACACCTGTTCAAAAGCCGCACAATTCCTGTGATCTGGGTCCATGTTCAGGTGATGCCACTTTCTGTGAACTTCTATTACCTCCTCGTCCTTCCCTCTCTTGCAGCCATTACATGTGACTATGGCTGCAAGCGAGGGAATTGGGCTCACAGTAATGCAATTACCAGTAAGAAACTTAGACATTACCTCCTCGTCCTTCCCTCGCTTGCAGCCATAGTCACATGTAAGGGCTGCAAGCCAGGGACCTGGACTCAGAGTAATGCAATTACCAATAAGTAATTGAGACAATCACGCCTAAGGTCGTGTTGAGTCATTTCTAGTGATGGCATCATTATGTTAATTGATGGTTCTGAACTCCGAAAAACCCTTCCTCATTTTGGTCACAGAATGTTGTGAAGTGTGATTCAGACAAGACAGTTTTGGTGGCCAATGCGCTTGCTTCAATGACCCCAGTGTGCAATCTCTGGCCCAAAACGATCACAAAATAGCCCAGAGGGTGAATATATCCGCTGCAGACAGGGCCGGCTTTAGGGTTGGTGGTGCCCAGTGCCACAATCTTTGTTGACGCCCCACTCCACACAACCTTTCTTTTACCTCAAACTAATGAGGTAAAACAGTGCTGATTTCATGCTTATTTGTGGACTCAAAGCATGCTGCTCAAGGCACATAACATTTAAAATGAAGTATTTATGGGCCAGATGTACAAAGCCCTTTTGCATTTCTTCACGATCCGAATCGGTATTTCGGGGTGTTAAGAAATGCAAAACTGCCTTTTCTGATCTACAAATACCTTTAAAACATCACAAATTGCGATTTCTACCCTGTAGAAATCACAATTTGTGACCCCCAGAAGAGGAAATCGCAAATAGGGATTACTTTTTTGTGATTCCTTTTCTGATGTACAAAGTATTTCCTAAATGCGATTTGGGCATTTAGGAAATGCAATTACCGTCAACTTGGAGGTGATGGTAACAATGTGCAATTAAAAAGAATATATGTTTTTTTTTTTTAAATTGCAATAGAGCACACATATGCCCATTGGGCATAGGTGTGGCCTACATATACACCACTATTTTTGAGGTGCAGCAAGGGTGGCCATTTGCCCATTGCCATCCTTGGTTTTGCGTTTCCCAAATAGCGATTTCCTAATGGGAAATCGCTATTTAGGAAATGCAAAAGCAGCCCAATGACACAAATGCAATGGGATTCTTTATTTGCAATTTCCTAATAGCGATTCCTACTTTGTAGGAATTGCTATTTGGAAATTGGTATCTCTGTACATAGCATTTTGTATTTCCTAAATAGCGATTTCTCTGAAGTCTCTATTTAGGAAATGCAATTTGCATTTTAGTACATCTGGCTCTATATTCCTTAAAATAAGAAAGGCATTTTGTCTTGAGGTAGACACAACAGGAGGGAAGGAGGCGCACATAGAGTAGCAGAGTCATTAAGCGCACTCTGCTGCAAGGTATTGTGTGGCACACACACTGACAGATGCAAGGCTGTGTGAAGCACAGCCAAGTGCACACTGCTTGGAACAGTGAGACTGAAAAAGAAATGAAAAAAATAAATGGCATTTGAAGCATATGAGGTCCAAAGAGAAAGTGTTAGTAGCTTAGTTCCTTGTGTTCCAGAGCTTTACAAAGAAAATGAGCACGGATACCAAAAGGAACATAGAGCAATGTGAGTTTAGAAGAGAACTAGAACCAGCTAGAGACTCGAACTTAGCTCCCCAGTTCCGTTGGACCACATCTTCTACACTGGCCACTTGGATCTACCAAATGGCAAGACTGTATACTATCGACAGTTGTGTCAAAAATGAAAGAACAGACTAAACACAGGGGCGGCTCCTCTGCTAAGGTGGTGGAGCGTCACCCGCTGGATTTTTGAAAAAGGAAAAATAAAATTATAATAACGTTCGCTACGTTATTATCATTTTATTTTTCCTTGGAGTAAGGGATGGGGCTGGACTGGAGGGAGGGGGGCAAAGGCGTTTTGCACCGCAATGTTCGCATGTCTGTTTGGCCGACCGTATTGAACAACTGAGTGGAGAACATTCACAGGATCCGACTCCCAGTCTGAGCGAAGAAGCAGGCCGCTCAGACCAATCACAACAATGTTGTCATGCTGGGGACAGCAGCGTCATGATTGGCTGGGAGCCTGGGTGCACTCGGGAACAGGAAGAGGACGGAGGGGAGATGAACGCATCTCCCCGAAGGTAAATGTTTTTTTTTTACCCCCACAGTCCCACCATGCCCCATCCCGCCTGTCACACCAGGGCAGCAACAGTATAAAATAAAGCTGGTATTCATCAGACTGTACACACTAGAGCAGCTGTCTAAAGAGAGACAAGCTGATGTACACACCAGCACAGCAGTGTAAAAAGGGGCAAAAAGCAGACTGCACATATGACCGTCAGGAGAGGAGTGCAAAGGGAGAAGGGGGCATACTGTACAGATCAGGTCAATAGTGTACAGACAGGAGAAGGCTGAACATAACGTAGTGCAGTGCCACTTTTCTAGCGCCCCTTGGCACCCTCCTAACGCCAACATGTGTGCGCCATATTTAATACATGGCACACCACTGAGGTAGTTAGGGAACTAGCGTCATAATTTGTGGCATTAGTTTGCCACTTTGCAGGATTAGCGTAAAAAATGTTGATGTTAATCCTACAAAGCCTATTGAGGCCCATTGTAAACAATGGTGAGCCTCCTTTTAACACCTGCTCTGAGCAAAGTGCCGAAACAAATGACACAAAGAAATCCCTTCAATTTCTTTGCGCCATTTTTTAGCCCCTCCCCCCAACGGGGGAACATCTCCTTTGCATACGCCTGGCGCAAGCATAATGTAGCGCAAAGGGTTACAAAGCGGTGCAATGCATGTATTGCGCCACTTTGTAAATTTGGCGCAGCTAATTTGGTCTCTTTGGGCCACATCAGCGTAAAAAATGACGCTAATGTGGTGCAAGAAGGTGGTAGGGGCTCTTAAATCTGCCTCAAGGGTCTCCTATCTGAATGGGGTCTCTTGGGATGTAGGCTATAACTTACAGCTCAACCAGTTACCAGGAGGCCCATTTCCTTCCTTGGATTAGGGCCCATGACACACAGACCACACTACTGACAGCAGGAGAGTAGTGTAAAGAGTCACGAGCAGGCTGTGCACTTCCGGACACCACTGTGAAGGATGACACAATGGACTAGGACAGAAGTGAAAAAGAGGAAAGCTGCACATGAAAAGAACCATGCAGACTGTGCACATTAAAACATACAGGCATGAGAAGGTTGTTCACAAGTGGAAACTATTACAGAGTGACACGTAAGCCTGTACATATGAGAGACAGAAGCACTGTTTTCCATCACCATGTTGTACCTCGGTTCTCTTTTATGGACGTTCAAACACATGCTAGTGCTGTCTCTCCTATTTTTGCAATCTGCTCTGGCAAGGGCCATCAAACATCTCCTGTGTCTGAGAAACTGACTTTGAGGCCCTGTCCTAACCCAGAAAGACAGGAGGGCTGGTCCTATCACTGTGGAGCGCTCAGGATGGTATACCTCCCCATTTGTGACCGCATTAGCAGCTTTGTCTGTTTTTAATTTCCATGATGTTGTGGAAATGAATTATGGACAATGGTGCTCGTTTTGGTCAGAGAGCTAAAAGTGCCCCCTAGGCTTGGCACATGGTGCAGTGGTACCAGTTACACCCACACTGCTGTACCGCATGTCTGAAAGACCCTGGCAAGTCCAACAGCTCTGACATAGGCAAAACCTAGTCTAAGGCACTCTACTCCAAGCCACTCTCTGTCACTCCACTTTACCCCACTCAACGTCATTTCGTTATGCTCAACGCCACTCTACTCTATGCCATTCCACTCTATGCCACTCCATGCCATGCAACTCTACGCCACTCCACACCACACCACACTACTCTACGCCGATCTCCTCTATGCCTCTACCTTTTAGCCATGCTGCTGTCCAACATGGCTAAAAGACATTGGAAAAGCAAACAGCTCTCACAATGGCACGATCTATTGGCTTGGTCAATGCTTGTTCCCACATGGCCTATTACCACTGCGCAGAGTTCTCCACAACTGAGAAGCACGCATAGGGAACTCTCCACAGGGATAACAGAGTCCCTTGTGTAAATGCACATTATGGGCAATATTTATACCTTTTGACGCAAAACTGCGCCGACGCAGTTTTGCATCAAAAATATTACTGCCGGCTAACGCCATTTCAATGCGCCGTGCGGGCGTCAAATTTATACTTTGACGCACGGCGGCGCAATCCCCAGGTGTGAGTCATTTTTTTTACACACACCACAGCGTCACGTCGTAAAGGAAAACTACGTTAAAGCGGCGGAAATGATTGTGAGCCGGTTTACGACACTGCAAACCGGATATGCAGTGTTTTTTTACGCAATTGCGTAAAAATTCGCCGCAAACACAGCAAAAAGTGCTAATGAGAGCCAAAATGGATCCCAGATGTTTGCACAGACCCCAGGAAGATGACAACAGACTGGAACCAGCCAGGAGGACCCACACAAGACCCAGGACAGGGAGAAGAAGAAAATAAAGTGTCGCTTCAGTGCAGAGGAGCAGGACATTCTGCTGAAAGAGATGACGGAACACCAGCACCAACTGTTTGTCACCTCAAAGTTGCCAATCAGTAGGAGAGAGGCAATATGGCAACAAATTGTTGACAAGATCAACAGTGTGGCAGAAGTACGCAGAACAGTCAGCGAGTGCAAGAAACGCTGGCGTGACTGCAAGCGCAGGACCAAGGAAAAGATGGCCAGGAACAGGAAGGCAGCACTGCAGACTGGAGGTGGGAGTCCTGCACCACAGGAGCCCCTGGACCACATGGAGGAGATGGTGGCAGCCGTCATCCCTGAGGAGATTGTCACAGGGATTCAAGGACAGGACAGCGCAGACTACCAGGAGACAACGCACATGCAGGGTATGTCGCATGGGGAATTAAAATGCACTAATGTCATCTGCAACAGGGAGGGTGAACATACCCACTACACAATGCATGTAAGTCATGATATTCAGGGAGTGGCATAGGTAAAGGGGCACGGCACGGGGGCATGGCCCGTACTGAGGAATCCTGGGGCACACCACTACACAACACCAACAACCTTTGCATGGGGATATGCTGCAATGCCAAGGATGTTGCAAAGGTAAAGCCAGGCCAGGAGGACAGGGCACAACGTAAAACTGGCAGCCCATCAAACGTCAGCCAGTACACTCCCTACATTAACTAGGGCCCAATCAACAACCTCTGGCCATACCTGCAAGTGGAATGTAACATTTACAACAGTTACCACTACCACCTCCACTGTGTGTGCAGGTCAAGTAGCTAATGGCAGTAACGTCCCCATGGATCTAAAACACTCAAATTAGAGGGTTCAGGATGACAACGTTAACAATCCCCTGAAATCAAGACAAATGTTCCAATCCTGTCAAATGTGAATGTCCATAGTTGCCACAAACATCAGCCAATGTCATCAACATTAGGAGGTACACATCTCTAATGTCATACCCATGCTGCATATGTCAGGGTCCACCCTGTGCCTGGGTCACAATGCAACATCCCAAATGTCATACTGCTCAGACAACAGCATTGAAGGGGAGGACACATGTAACTGGTCACTGAAATACACCTGCACAGTCAGAGGAGGAAATAGGACACTGCTACGATTATCAGGGCAATCCAATGTACCACACATTCCCCAATATCAGCAGCACACATTACCAAGGCTGACATCCGTATTGTGCCATAACAATGCTATACATAGTATATGCAACATCTCTAGTGCATATAGGTGGATGTGAAAGATCAGAGACAGGGGCAGGTCCAGATTGTGAAGTGTGGTGCTAGTGCCATCAGAGCACCCACAGCCAGTGAAAGTCCTCACCATGAGAATGGAAGTAGATGGAGGGTTGAGTAGGACAAGAAGGTGGCAAATCACCATTTGGCCAGAACCAACACCTAGAGGATATGATGCCGACAAGTCCACAAACTGACCACAATACATGTGACATGCAGGTGGGGCATAGGCCGGGGAGAATGCCAATATGAAAGGCAGGAACTATGAACAGGACCCAAGATCACAATGTGAAAATAATCGCAAGGCAGGCATGTCTCATTACAAATGCCACAACACAGACAAACTAATTGTACCATATTTCATTGCAGAGGACGATGGATTTCCTGTGGATATGCCTGTCCAGGACTACCCTGATGACATGGATGACGAGCTGACAAACATCAGCCACCAGACCCTCCAAGAGGTCCTTGAAACCCTCCAGATCCCACCTTCAGTCACAAGGAGGAGTACAGAACTAGCAGCCATCCCACAACACCAATTGTACGATCTGCCAGCTCCAACACAGCTGAGGACTCTGACGACACTGGCACCAGCTTTGAGAGAACTGTAGTTGGAGTACAGCGGGAGCTGGCCAAGGAGGTGCGGGTGGGGATGCAAACTGTGGCAGCCGGCCTAGAGGGTGTGTGTTCCTGCATGATGTCAACTGAAGAACAGGCAGCAGCTATGCAAGGGAGAATATCTATCTTGCAGGAAGTAGAAAAAAGGTTGAAGGAAATCAGCACAGCCGTAATACAGTTGACCCAACACCTACAACTGCAATCCTGTCAATGCGTGCACGAATGCAACATTGAACCCCTCAGGGCCGACCTGGCTGCCTACCACCGTGATGTGACTGCTATTCTTAAGAACCAGCAGATCCTCCTTGCAGCAGTACTGCCCTTAAGACCCCCACAGTTAGCAGCTACCGGGATGTCTGACTCCAGATCTTCAAACACTGAGGTGTGTGTTGCCCCTTCACAACCACAACTACCAAGGGCAGAGGAGACTACACACACAGCAGAAGATGAAGACGTGGAACAGATCACCGTCACACGTAAGAGTACCCGGTAGCACTAGTCCCTGCCACATGGCCACCTATTACCAAGGTCCTGTGCTTTGTAACATGCCAGTCTTGCAATAACTGGACTCAAGCACTGTTCTGCAACACTCTGTTTATCTTGTCAGCCTGCCCTGTGATTGTCTCTCACTAACTCATTGGCAAATTCTGTCCCTCTGCACGGTCGGACACTTCACCCCAGCATGTCCCATGACATGTCCTTTTGCACTTGTGTAGGATCACAATGGAAGATGTCACAATAATGGACTCACAATCATGGACAATGGACATATAGCACTACAGCACTTATTAAAATAAATAGCACTTACACAACCACTTTGTCTCTGTGTAATGTGACACATCAACCGTGCGGTAGATCAGTGAAGTTTGCCTCCTGTCAATTATTATAGATTGTCAATACAACTGCCCTGAAATAATGTGGGCTGATAACTATGCACAGTGGCCTGGATTGTACCATCCTCTGCCCTTCCTGAGGGTTATTTCAGAGGAAAATAGAAACTATACACTATAATGCTGTGTTGGACAGAATAACGCTTCCTCAAGGAATGTCTAAGCCAGAAAATAGTGCCTTCAAATTTTTGCTTCAAGCCAAAACTAACTTATGTGACATTTGCCACAAATTTAAGCTAACACACACCAAACTGCATGAAGGGATGTGTATGAGTTTCCATCCAAATAAGTAACCATGCTGAACGGTGTAACAAACGATTTATGTGAGTTATGTACACTATACTACAAGAAAGCATACTACCACTCACCTTATAAGGATTTCCTTGGACATCAGACTGCAGGCAGACTTAACACAGTGTCCCCAATACTAAATCTGGAAGCACAGTATGTGACATTGAAAACATACATCATGAAATAACCACATGTTGGGATCCATAGTAACCGTGATTGGTGGTTGCAATGAATGGCCGAATCTTAGCTAAGTAGCTTTGGGGTAGCTGCCAATGTAACAGCTCAGTTGGGATATGGTTGCAGCAAGGGACACAAATTCTAATACAAAAGGGACACTGTTCACTCATGCCAAGGCCCTGATCTACAAGCATTTGACACATACTTCAAAGGGTTATCTACGTATTTATTAAACAGTAAAAACAGAAGTTAAAACTAGGGGAAACATCTTAACTAACCTAATCTACTCTAACTACACATTACCCACAACTGTCCCTAACTAACCTAAGCTAAACTTACTTATCACATTTAATGAAACGATCTAAACATGAACCTCCCACCCCCCTTATAAGACGGGACACATGGAGGACAACAGATACTAACCTAAACACATACTATCCCATACTAAACAAATATATATATATTTTGTATTTTTTTATTTTGTATTTTTTTTGTATTTTTTATTTTGTATTTTTGAAAAACACAAAAACCCCAACATTGCTCACACACACACATAATAATAAACTGTAGAAATATTCTGAAACCCCCACCCACTACTACTAACTAAACTAACCACCTATACTAACCTAACACTAAGCCCCCTAAACCCACAAAGTGTAAGAACCAGGAAAGAGGAGGGAGGGGGGGGGAATCATGTCCGTGTAGATGCCTACAGGTTGGCCCGCCTCAGGGTCTTTTTTATGGAACGCACCCGCTGGTTGACCTGTGCCACCTCCTGCTGCAGTCCGGTCATCTTAAGTAGGACACGGTCCAAGTTCCTTTGCATCTCAGCAAAAGCTGCAAGGTCAATGGCTGCAGCAGGGGTGGTCTGGGTGCCAGCCAAGGAAGTATGGGCCCGTGTTGTTGCAATGGCTGTAGGCTGCCATGCAGGTGGTGCTGTGACTGGTCCTGGAGCTGTTGCAGTTGATGGTCCCGCAAAGGTCCCAGCTGCTGTTGGTGCCACCTGGGTGGTAGTGGTGGTGCTGCTGGTGGTGGCTGTGGTAAACACAGAAGGGCCCCCTTGTGCAAATGCCCTCCAAGCTCCGGAGACTCGTTCATGGCGATATATTCTGGCCATGTTGCGGTACCCAGACTCTACATCAAGTATGTGGCGGTATTGCATTGTCCGGCGTTGAAACTCCCGAACCTGGATGGAAGTCATATTTGCAGCTATTAAGACAAATAGAAAACCAAACATTAGGTACTGCATTGTGTGAAATGGCACAAGAAGTAAATCAGACAATACATCTAATGTACTTGTAACAGCCCATATCATCATACAGATCACTGATTGTTCCTGAGGAACTACATGGCAAGCCAGCCTACAAATGTCCTATCACAAATAGCACATCCAAACCCTACAAGACGGGTAACAACTGGAATGATTTTGGCATCATAGTTCTGCCAGTTGTCAGCTCAAAATCATGCTGCATATCCTCTACCACTGCTAGGCCAACAAATGTCTTTGTACTGGATGGCAAACTAGGGCCACAAGATCTGCGAGTTGTAAATGGACTTGCCAGTATGGAAAGCATGTTCTAATCATGAGTGGGTATACTAGGTTTGGACAAGTGATTTACTGATTTACATGTCTGTGTACCAAACTTGTATCATCAGTCCTAGGTACACTATTCACAACCCTACGCCTGTGTCTGAGTGGGGGTGGACATTCAACTAATAATTTCTAACAACAAGGACACCCAGGAAGCTTTGGAAAGCTGGACATGGGTTTGGTCAGCACACCACAGGTAAGGAGGAACTCCAAATAGGAGACAGCCAGCCCTTGGACAATCCCTTCAACACTTATCTTTGGAAATGCAGACCTTTGTCCACATCATTTACTACCAGTTAGCCATGACTTACAACAAACAGAAAGATGCAAGAACACCTCTGGCCATGAGCAGCATGCACACCTAGGCCATTGTACTCAAGTGCCACATACTCGTAGCACTACATGTGGAGCTACATGCTGCTAGGAAGTTTAACATACAGTCAAACATGTTCATTAGTGAATAGGGAAGCAGAAGTCTGTGGGTAAGACTTTGGCATCCCTATTCTGGGAGAATCCGGGTCTGACTGGCTGACTAATTCACTAATATGTTCCACTGCTACTTTTTCTGAATCAAGTTTTATCTACATGACTCATCCCTAGTCACATTGCCGTGCCTACAGGACTGACCTAGAATACCAAAATATGACAATACGATAAGGATTGGCCAACTCAAAGATGGTGATAAAATGATATTCCACTCATGGAACAAAACAAATGATTGCCCAGCGCATCACACCTTGCTATGTGTCCAACACACAGGAGCCCATCACACATCACCAGCAAACACAACAAATACCGAAATATCAACACTTCTGGAGATGTCTGGGTCCTCAAATCGAGCCACCTCGCCAATAGTGTAGGGTACTGGTCCACATGTAAGGCATGGAAGGGAAAAATGTGCTCAATGTCTGTGCACTGTACAACAATTCCAAAGACAAATACTATGTGTGAGATTAAATCAGAAAGTAAAGCCTCTCAAACATAATGATACTGCATCCTACATACCACGGTAAACATGTACAGACCCAGGGACTCCAGTGAGTGATACACACATATCTGCACACATGCATTGGCCCTAACTATCATGTGGTAGAAAACATGCTCCTTCATTAGTGAACAGACAAAATCATGAAGTGTATTCCTCTCATCATGTGTATCCATGAGAGACATCCAAAGCCACTTTCTGTGAGGACTGCATTACCAGTCAACCAGCCATTGTGACTATGACCAATTTCAGGCACACAGGTACAATGTACAGAGGGCTAGGAACAGTTGTTAGCCCTCAATTTGTATCAGTTTCTTCATTTGATGTGGCACAGCTATAATGAGTTGCACCAACCATAGAGATATGAACCCATGTGCATACCTTTTGCCTGCCATCCCTAATTTAAATGTGGCACTACAAACTCCAAATATCAGTCTAAGATGTTAGCTGAGCGCAGCTAGAACTTGTTACGTATGTGTCCAAATCCAGATCAGACATGTATCCGAAAAGAATGGAGGGCACAATAATTCCAATTATTTTCGGGATTTCCATGATCGGTTTCCTGACACACTCACCGAACACACATGAAACATATGTTTGCTCCACATTGCCATCATCAATTGACGTGAAGCCTGCACTAATTTTCAGGCTTCTGTTGTGTTTATAAAGTTAGCCTAGCTGTTGCGTCAACAAATGACGGTAGTGTGTCAGAAATTTCTATACCTCACAGGCAACTGTGGCCCATATCTATACATATTTTGCACCATATTTGTGTTGCTGTTTGACACAAAGGCGGCGCAAACTTACTAAATGCAATTGTATTTTGTAAGTTTGCGGTGCTCTTGCTTCCAAACAGGTTGCAATTGCGGTGCTAACAAAGTAGAAATATAGCCCTGTATGTTTCACTAGCATTCCACATGTTCAAAAACATTGCCGGCAGATATTGTAAAAATCAGCTACTGTCACTACAGAGCATTTAAACGTGCACATTAACCTGATTTGTACTCACCAACAGGGCCACCAATCACAATCCCCAGGTGGTCCAGCAGATCTTGCTCCCTGGATACAAGGTCAGCCCAGCGGTGCTTCAGCTGGTGGTAATTTTGTGGTGTGTTGTGTATCCTCTGCAGATGATGCAACACCTTTGCCCACTGAAGCCTCCGTGCCTCTGTGTGATACCCTTGGATCACACGACCACCTGCCTCAATCATCAGGGGTAGGAAATGGCACACCAGCCAATTGAACCCACCCAGCTCCTCCTCTCCCATCCTGCCAAAACGAGGCCTACCCAACATTATGGTACAAAAAAGAAAGGGGATAAAGGGGAACAAAGGAGAATAGAGGGAAAGTAGGATAGGAAAAATGCAAAATAAACTACAAACACAGCCCAACTATACCCAAACTACCACTACCCACAACAGACTCCCAACACAACAAAGACAAATGTTGACAACACAAATGACCACAAAAACACTCAGACAGGATACCACACACAGTTATGAAACACAAAAAGGCAATTTAAAGATCACACTGGAGACAAAATCACTAAATGCAAAGAGACACTTCTAGACACAGCCACACAGTCAGGAAATATCACAGACTGCAAAGTGAAAGTGAAAGTACACCCACTGTACCAATTCTGTAAACAGGATATCCTATTACATCACTTCCTGCCTAAAATGCGGTGCGTTTTTATTGTCATGCGTAAAAATATTATGATGCTTACAGTCTGCGTGTCATTTTTGTTTGATGCACAGGAGTGGAATTAACCCCGCATCCGTATGGTTCAAAATAGTTTCAAACTTAACCAATTTCTGGGGGTACAGTGTGGGAAACACTACTCAGGGCCAATGGATGTTTCAGGGCATTGTGGGTCATATTTCGAGCATAAGCGTCATTTTTAGACGCAGGTGCGTAATGTTTTGACACGTATGCGGCAACATTTCTGGCATTAATGGGGTTTGGGTCACTTTACCATTTTAATGGTACATGACATTTGTGGCAATACTGAGATAGGCTGATTGCACCCACTTTGGGCATGACGGTGTATGGGCACATGTGACAGATCATACTACTGCGGACCATGATCCGCTACTTGGTGTACAGGATTTCCACTCTTCACTGACACAATAGATGCCCAAACGTGTGGGCTACATATATGTATTACCCAAATTGGGCATGTTTGGCATCAGGAGAGGATAGCAAGGTGATGCACATGAGTACAATTACTCAATGCCTATGGGTCAATGTGTGTAATTTGGCTACTACTATTGTTGTTGACCCACTGTGTGACCATCACAAGATGCATTATAGCAAATATGCTTGTATGCATGTGGAGTCAATGTGTCCAACCCTCAGATGCAAGTCAGTGTGGAAATGAGAGAGGACATGTGTTAGTCATACATGTAGCAACAACTGCTGTGTGCACTTTCTAGTTTTTGGGTAACATAAACACCACAAATGACAAAGCATGCACTGGATAGATAGCAGACGGTTGTTCATGTCAATGGTCCAAAACATGGCCATCACATGTCCTGGAATGTTGGCTACTGCTTCCTAGGCACTTGTTGGTGAACCCACCATGAGTCAGGCACATGTACATACCAAGTCGGTACTGTGTTTGTGACACGGAGAGCCAAAGATAAACCACATTTGTAATGTCACGCCACAGTTGAGGTCATATAACTGAGCCACGACTCTCCTGTGGCAGTGGAGGACCTGCAGACCAAGCAGCACGTGGCCACATATTTCCAGTGATCAAATGCACAGAGGTGTCTGGTTCATGTGTGTGGGCCAATGTTTAGCCTGTATATTTTTAGGGGTCTATGTTGTCACAGTTACGTCCAGGTCTAGTCATGAGTCTGTGGCGGCTATTCCTGTATCTACTAAGTATCCTTCAGGGAAGTAAAGCCAATGAGGATTTGAGAACACACATGGGGATGGTCCAACCCTGTCACTGCAGACGTGTTATGAGACTGTCAACAGGGCAACCTTGGTGTGCTGAGTAAGTTAATATCTTAGGATTCTTGTACCGGCAGGTGTCATCACAACATTTGTACACAGGTTGGCCTCTAAAATTCCCACTGCATCCGGGAACATCATTGCCTCTGTGCTAATTATTCTCGCAGCTGTTCACCACGCATGCACCATCAATATGTTGTGAGCAATGTGAATCAGCGTGTGGACTGTCAGGGTCCTAACATGTGTAGACATTTCATGCACATTATCTGACGTTGCTGGTTCTGCTGGAGGCACCATACCCAATCCCTGCATACGGCCATGGTACACTGTCACAATGTGTCACTCATGCATACATGAGACCCAGACAAGGGATAGGCCATGATTTGGGTATTTGGAGACAAGTTCCCTACGATGGTACGATAAATAAACAGATTATGCTATACAAGGTATTTGAGTATGCATTGAAGACCCAGCTGACACAATACCACAGGAGGAATGTGAGGGTTGGGAAAGCAACTATGATACAATTGTAGCCACAAGGTACCTTTAGGGTAACGCACAGACAGGAGCCAGTCAGGCTAACAGGATGCAGGGTCAATCAGGATCCAGACATTTCACAAGGTAAATACACAGTGTTCAGACTGAGACTGGTCAGAGGAGGAACAAGACAGTTGAAATGGAAAACTGTGTTTGTCCTGTGTTTTGGAAGGTAACACATTAACCCAAGGGCTGTGTTACACAGTTGAGTTAAACGGCAAGGCATAACAGTGTTATCGATAAAATGGCAGCTTCTATGCTGTTCCAAGCATCTGCAAGGGCAGTGCATGTTCAAATGGATGGTCTCCATGGAGGTGCTCACAGGTCTGTGCTGCATCAGTTTCTCACAAGTCCTGTATATGAGATTCAAGTTCAAAGGGCCAACAGTACCGTTCACATGGGAATCACTGTACAGGTGATAACAGGTCTTAGAAACTACAAGCCTGTGCATTATTTAACGTGAAGTCCATGCAGACTGAAGTACAATGACTATGGCATACCATACTAAAGGGGGAAGCACACTGGATTTACATTGTGAATCTGGGAGTGTGTAGAGGAGGGATTATCTGGGTACACATATTACCATTCCAGGGACCTCTGAAGACGGGTTGGGTGAGACCGGGAACATGGGTGTGTCAGGACTTAGGACATGGGCTGACATGTACATGGGATGTCATGTGAGCAATGCTTGTCATACCGGTGGCACTTGTACTATCTATTTGCTGCTTATATGGAATTCTAGTCACACATAGGCCCTCATTACAACATTGGCGGTAAAAGCCGCTTACCGCCGTGCAGAAGACCGCCAGCACACCGACGCGGAATTCCGCCACAGCTATTATGACCCACAGCACGGAATCCGCCAAAATTCAGACACCCACACAAGTCCGCCACACCAAAGGTCAGTGATAAACTGGCGAAAGCAAAACCTCCACCGGCCCACCAACAGAAATACGCCCACACTATCAAGACACACGAATCCACGCGGCGGTCTTTCAAACGTGGTATTCCATTGGCGGTACACACCGCCGTGCTCTAAATACACACACATTTACAAAACACAACCACATTGGACAATTCAAAATACACACACCTGATACACATACACACACCACTCCCACACACCCATTACAATATAAAACACACACCCACAAACCCCTACGACCACAATTACCGAGAGAAGGCCAGAGAGAGACACCACAACCAACTACCAAGCATCCACAGGCACACAATACCATCACCCACAGAACTTCCACACACCTCACACAACACACCTCTAAATATCACCCCACTTATCACTATACACCCCACCCCACACATCACCCACACCACCCAATGGCACGGCAAAGACACCCCAGGTTCTCTGAGGGGGAGCTCAGGGTCATGGTGGAGGAAATCGTCCGGGTAGAGCCACAGCTATTCGGATCACAGGTGCAGCACACCTCCATAGCTAGGAAGATGGAGCTATAGCGAAGAATAGTGGACAGAGTTAACGCAGTGGGACAGCACCCAAGAAATAAGGATGACATCAGGAAGAGGTGGAACGACCTACGGGGGAAGGTGCATTCCGTGGTCTCAAGACACCACCTTGCGGTTCAGTGGACTTGCGGCAGACCCCCACCTCCCCCCCCACAACTAACAACATGGGAGGAGCAGGTCTTGGCGATTCTGCATCCTGAGGGCCTCGCAGGAGTAGATGGAGGAATGGACTCTGGTAAGTCAAAGCTTTACTATTACATCCCCCATCCTACCTGCATGCCATCACATACCCCCACCCTCACCCCCATCACTCCTACTCCTCACAAATGTCCCACTATCACAACCCACCCATCCCAACACCAAGCCCTGCATGCAACAACAAAGCATGGACACCCATCACCAAAGCATGGCCACTGCATATACCCATACACCCCCCTAAACCACCATCACACAAGGTCCCACACAGGAATGCAAGCACTGGGGTACACGGACACCCACCTATTGCACACCATGGCACACATAGATGTAATAAACATCCTTTTATACCCCTGCAGGACCCCTACCCAACGTCACCGGACAGGAGGGTCCACACATGTCCACACCACCAACAGAAGAGGCCCACAGTGATGACAGCAGCTCTGTCCAACTGGATCTAGATGACCAGCCCGGCCCATCGGGGAACTTGGGACAGTCGGTTCCCCTCACACAGTCAAAGGCCACTACAGACCGTCCCCCCTCTGAAAACACCAGCACAGCACCCACCCAGCGGGCCCATACCTCTGTCCCCAGGACACGTCAATCAGCAGTGTGTCCACCACTACAGGAAACCCAGGATAACCCACCACCCCAACAACAACAGGGACCTGGGGGCAGTGGTAGTGGGCACACGGTCCAGGGGACGGAGGCCCAGGAACACATGGAACTGGGAGGGCTGCTGTGTGACAAGGGGAGGACAGGCCAAGGGAACCTACTCTCCACGAGGCCCTCTCCTCCATCATGGGAGCCTACCACCACTCCCAAGAGACGATGGCAACGCTACTGGGCAAGTTTCAGGAGACCCAGGGCCTGCAGGAGGAACATTATTTGGGCTTCAGGGAGGAACTCAGAGCCATCAATTCCACCCTGGGCACCATCGTAGGGGTGCTGAAGGAAGTACTCAACACCAGGAGGGACACTGTGGCACAACAAGGGGCCCCTGACACTAGCATGGACGATGAACTGCCCACCACTTCTGCCGGTGCTAGTGGAGAGGAGGCACCACCACAGGACCACCACACCAGCACCCCACCCCCTGGAGAGGGAGAACCACCCCGCAAACGGTCCCTGAGATCCAGGACAAAGACGGAGAACGATGCCAAGACCCCCGCCAAGAAATGAGACCACCCTGAATGCCAGCTTACTGTCCCACTTTGTCACCCTGTCCATCCTCAAACTGCCCCAGCTCCACTTCCTATGCCCATTTTGGCCATGCACCTGTGAGACTAATAGACTGGACTCTGCCATGGACATTCCTCCAACATCACCCCTCATTTTACAACCCCCTCCAAAATTGACCACTTAAATAAACACCCTTGAAGCACAAAACAATCTGGAGTCAGTCGGATTTCGAAATAGTGTATTAGCAATTACAGTGGCAAAATGCTCTTTCAATTGTAATGTCAACATACCTATGTCACACAGCTCTAGTCCATGAGGAAACAAAGCAGATGTCACACTGTGGGACACATATCTGTGAAATCGTAAGGGAAAGTGACAACTCAGTGACCACACACTGGGTGAAAACGACAGACAGTAGAGAGGTAGTAGTGTTAAAGTACATGTATTAGGCAGGTTTGTATTCTTACCTGTGTCTCACTGGAAATATTGCAGGATCACCGAGTTCCTGTTGTCCATGTCCTCTTCTTCTGCTTTCTCGTCTGCACTGTCCACAGGCTCCACAGCTGCAACAACACCGCCATCTGGACCATCCTCCTGCAGAAAAGGCACCTGTCGTCGCAAAGCTAAGTTGTGAAGCATACAGCAGGCCACGATGATCTGGCACACCTTCTTTGATGAGTAGAATAGGGATCCACCTGTCATATGGAGGCACCTGAACCTGGCCTTCAGGAGGCCAAAGGTCCGCTCTATTATCCGCGAGTTCGCCCATGGGCCTCATTGTAGCGTTGCTCTGCTCTTGTCCTGGGATTCCTCACTGGGGTTAGTAGCCATGACAGGTTGGGGTAACCAGAGTCACCTGCAAATGGCAAGGGACAACTGTGAGACACACACTAACCTGTAGGGATATCCCCAGACCCAGACAACCATTCCCACTGACTTGCTTCCAGGTACTCACCTATTAGCCACACACGGTGCCTCTGGAGTTGACCCATCACATAAGGGATACTGCTATTCTGCAGCATGTAGGCATCATGCACTGAGTAAGGGAACTTGGCATTAATATGGGAGATGTACTGGTCTGCCAAACACACCATCTGCACATTTATGGAATGATAACTCTTCCGGTTTCTGTACACCTGTTCACTCCTGCGGGGGGTACCAAAGCCACATGTGTCCTATCAATGGCACCTATGATGTTGGGGATATGTCCCATGGCATAGAAGTCACCTTTCATTGTAGGCAAATCCTCCACCTGAGGGAAAACGATGTAGCTCCGCATGTGTTTCAGCAGGGCAGACAACACTCTGGACAACACGTTGGAAAACATAGGCTGGGACATCCCTGATGCTATGGCCACTGTTGTTTGAAATGACCCACTTGCAAGGAAATGGAGTACTGACAGCACCTGCACTTGAGGGGGGATTCCTGTGGGATGGCGGATAGCTGACATCAGGTCTGGCTCCAGCTGGGCACACAGTTTCTGGATTGTGGCACGGTCAAGCCTGTAGGTGATGATCACATGTCTTTCCTCCATTGTCGACAGGTCCACCAGCGATCTGTACACCGGAGGATGCCGCCATCTCCTCACATGTCCCAGCGGACGGTGCCTATGAAGGACAACAGCGAGCACAGAGTCAAACAACTCAGAGGTACGTACCCACAGCTTACACAGAACACGAATCATAATCCGAAAATTGGCCTATATGTGTGTTGAGGCTAGGCCTAGGTATGTGTGACGCAGTTACAAATTAAGCCATGTGGGCCTCTGAAATGGTGGCTGCCTGACCTGTAAAGAGGGACAATGGGATGTGAGGTAACTGCGCTGGCGTTGTATACCGTCAAAGACCGCGGCGCAATGCTGCATTGGTTAACATTGGACCCTATGGGTCCCAGCAGCCAATGACGATGTGCGCTGGTGGTGACGGTACGCACCGCCGCGGATGTGACTGCCATTTTCTATCTGTTCAATCACTCGATACCTGATCTTCGACAGGAGAGGACCTACACTGCAAGTGCTGCTGTGACCTCGGTCTGGAAGAGACAATGGCTCGTGCGTCTGGGGAAAGGGCCCCTGCCTTCATATCAGAGGAGTTGGAGAAACTCGTGGATGGGGTCCTCCCCAGTACACTCTACTCTACGGTCCTCCAGACAAACAGGTAAATACACTGGGAGCATGCTGCATGGGCTATGCCTGTGTGGAGTGGGGTGGATGAAAGGGGGGGGGAAATTGAGGCATGCATGAAACAACGGTGAGTGCATGTGCATCATGGCAAGGGTAGGGATGGGGGCCAATGACTGTGACAGTGCATTTGGTAATAACTTTTCTTTTCCCCCTGTACAATTCATGTAGGTCAGCGCCCACCAGAAAAAAGATATTTGGCGTGCCATCGACAAGGACTTCCGGACCCTGGGGGTCTACCACAGACGGATGGTCGTAAGAGATGGGAGGACATTCGCCGCTGGAGCAAGAAGACTGCGGAGGCCCAGCTGGGGATGGCCTCCCAACGTGGGAGGGGTGCCCGTCGCACCGTGAGCCCCCTGATGTTCAGGAGGCCACCGCCATCATCCCCGCTGCCCAGGAGGCCACCGGCACCTGCCCTGTTGCCCAAGAGGCCACCGCCACCAGCCCCGCTGCCCAGGAGGCCACGCCATCATCCCCGCTGCCCAGGAGGCCACCAGCCCCGCTGGGCCATGAAGGACCGCCAGCACCAGCCCCGCTGGGCCATGAAGGACCGCCAGAAGCTGAGTCACTGCAAAGGACCCCACCGCAACAAGCACCGCTGAACAGGTCACCGCCGCAACAAGCACCGCTGAACAGGTCACCGCCACCACAAGCACCGCTGAACAGGGCACCGGCGCAAAAAGCACCGCTGAACAGGGCACCGCCGCCACAAGCACTGCTGAACAGGGCACCGCTGCCACATGCACCGCTGGCCCATGAGCGCAAAGGGCACTGACACTACTGAGTCGGTCACGAGCAGGATGAAGCACTCTGGCCACCAAGCCCCCTCCATAACCATTGGAGAGATACATCCACTACCTCAGTCCTTGGCAGGATGAAGCATTCTGGGCACAAGGCCCCCTCCAGAACCAGTGGAGAGATACATCCACTACCTCAGTCCTTGGCAGGAGGAAGCACTCTGGGCACAAGGCCCCCTCAAGAACCAGTGGAGCGATACATCCACTACCTCAGTCCTTGGCAGGATGAAGCACTCTGGGCACCAAGCCCCCTCCATAACCAGTGGAGACTGTCATCCTCTTGAGAGACTGTGGCTTTGCTCTCCCCAGGATTGAACAGTGGGCAACCCACCCACTGTAGAGACTTGAGAGACTGTGGCTTTGCACTCCCCAGGATGAAGCAGTGGGCAAACCACCCACTGTAGAGACTTGAGAGACTGTGACTTTGCACTCCCCAGGATAAAGCAGTGGGCAAAACACCCACTGTAGAGACTTGAGAGAATGTGGCTTTGCACTCCCCAGGATAAAGCAGTGGGCAAACCACCCACTGTAGAGACTTGAGAGACTGTGGCTTTGCACTCCCCGGGATTGAACAGTGGGCATGTGGCCCCCTCGTGGATTTGGCGCCGTGCACTCAACCGGCTGAGGTGCCCCCCCTTTCCCTCCCCCTGAGGTGCCGGTTTTATTGCTATCTGATGCCCCTGCAGTGTTCTCTCCGTCATGGTCAGGGATCTTGTGTGGGCCTCGCCCATACTGTGTGGGCCCAGTGTTTCACTGACTTCAATGGAGCACTACCCAGACTACTATTCTTGGTGTATATTTTGTTTATAGTGTATATATGTATATTTTTGCGTACTGCATTTTAATATATTACAATGGTTACACTTATTTTCTTTGGTCTTTGCATTCTTCCGGGGGGGTTGGGTGGTGTAACTATAATGTATCATGATGTATTAGTGTGTGTGTGTTGTCATGGGTGAGGGTGGGGGTGGGGGTGTTGCGTGTGTGTGTCCCTGTTTTTCCCCTCCCCCGTCCCCTGTGTCGTAGGTGCAGTACTCACCGTGGTCTTCGCCGCCGGCGTTCGTGTTCCTGGTAGAGGAGCAAGAAGATAAGGGCTGGCAGGATCTGCAGCTCTGGTTCCATGGCGTCCTGGTTCCTCGTGGGGTGTGTAGAGGTGAGCGTTTTCCCTTCGAAGTCCTGTTTCCGCCGTGTTTTTGTCCGCGGTGAATCCGTCCCGGAAAAAGTGGCGGATTGGTAGGTTGTGATACTGTGGGCGGTACTTTGTCCTCCACCTGTCTGTTGGCGGTGACCGCCAAGCTGTTTGTTTGTACCGCTGTGGCGGTCGGAGTGTTAAAGTGGCTGTCTTTGTTGGCGGTTTCCGCCACGGTCGTAACTCCAATTTTTTTACCGCCGGCCTGTTGGCGGTCTTACCGCCGCCTTAACACCATCCGCCAGGGTTGTAATGACCCCCATAGTCCTTGCAAAGATTGGTGATGTAACAGTTACTGCTGTCAAGGGTCTGGTCATACATTCCTGTTACTAATGCAATAGCACATCCACTGCCCCATGTATGATGCTTTTTGTTCCATTATTGACTGATGGTGTCTTAGTTGTGTGCCATATGCTGCAATGAACCATGTTGCCAACATGTATGTGTGAAACAGGTGTGGTCCTCTGCTATTGCCCTTCAAATGTGAAATGTACAGGATATATGTCATTTACAGTGTGTGTGAATGTGACTGTAGATTCATACGCATCACAATAGATTTGGAATTTTCTGTGTCCTGATCGGTATATCAGCAATGCTCCATGAGGCTACACTCTTATTCTGATAGAGATAATGTTATGCAAAAATGATTACCCAGACCATGATATGGTGATTATTATAGGTGTTTATTTACATATGTTAAAACAGTGGTGATGGTGAGTTGAGTCAGAAGAAATTGTGGACAATATGTTGGCGTCTACGCAATCCTGCAGCTGTGTTTGGTTGGTCCCCCTCATGTTGATGGCCAGCATCCTCCTCTTCAGGCATTTGTGGCTCTGGTTCAAATAGGGGAATGTTCCTTCGTACACATTTGTTGTGCAGGATGGCACAGGTCAAAATGGTCTTGCAGACCATTTCCGGTGAGTATAGGAGGCTGCCTCCAGTGATGTCGAAGCACCTGAATCTTGACTTCAGGATGCCAAAGGTCTTCTCGACTATGGTGCGTGTCCTCCTATGTGCCTCATTACAGGCACGCTCTGCTGCAGTGCTTGGGTTGGCAAATGGGGTCATAATCCATGGCTGGATCCCATACCCCCGATCAGTTGAAAGAGAAAATGATTGAGAACATGTTGATGTAGCTTGCCCCATAAATATCACCTTGCATGGCAGTAGTTATCTTGTGTTGTCTGTGACTCATTGGTGTTTGTGTTATTGTGTCGATTCCTAGGCTTCTAGGATGTACCATCAGCATTGGGTTGTTTCCTTAACTGAACAAGTGTTTGGCTGCTGACCGGATGTCAGCAGTATTTTTGTAGAGTTGCAGTACAGTGTGTACTCCCTTGCATTGTGACTTGTGATACAGGTGTCCCTGTGTCTTAACTGGGGGTGAGATGATAGTTGCATACACAGAATCAATTCGACAGTGGTGGTAACATTTTTGCATCTATGTACCCTGGACATCCCATACATTTTGACATATGCAATAAATTAATTTAACCATCAGTGAGACCCTTAGATTTTGCAAGGTGACAATTTGCCAAACTTCTCCGTAAGTTGTGATCACTGACATGTTTACATTTGACTATACACTAATTTCACGTGTGACAAGTTCACTGCAGACCTATTTCTCTGCCCTTGCCAAGTTGACGCAGGTTGTAATGTGTACCTAGACTACTGCACATGTTCTAGTTCAGCTGGCTAACTTGGTTGTGATGTTGTCATTTTGAGTTGCAGAAGGTCCGTATGGCAGTACATCTGGTGTGTGTGTGTTAATTTGTCACAATGTGTATGTGTAGGAATGTGCACTTTACATATTGTCACATCAAGATGTGTTCTTCGCACAGTCCACTTGCCTCTTGGTAGTGGGCAATGTGAGAGCAGGAGTGATGTGAGATATTGGAACGGCCTCAATGATTGCATGTGACCTTCATTGTAGTCATCATCATGCTATGTGTGTCATGGTGTTTGACCTGCAGCAAAAAACATTCCACACCCCTTTCACAGTACGTATTGATTTGAAGGGTGCTTGATTGAGTGTTATTGATGTGATATTGAAGTTTAATCTTCGCAGATGTACTGCCAGTTGGAGCCATGTGTTTGTCATTGTGTTGTTTTACATTTTCCCCGTGTGTCTGTGGAGTGGCATCAGTTGTTATTTGGAACGGTCATTTGTCCCTAGGTGTGTCTCCCATTGGGTGAAGATATCAAACATGCCTAGCGGTGTCACAACCTCAGTGTGTTCCTGTCCACATGTCGATGTTGTGGTGTATGTGTTGTGTGTCCTAGAGGGTTGCTGTGCAGTGTGTACATAAGTAGGTTTCTGCACTTACCAACAAGTAGTCCA
This sequence comes from Pleurodeles waltl, assembly GCF_031143425.1. NCBI lineage: Eukaryota > Metazoa > Chordata > Amphibia > Caudata > Salamandridae > Pleurodeles > Pleurodeles waltl. Next base: position 581,251,608 of record NC_090450.1, on the reverse strand, counting down.
TTTCCATATTGTCCATCCTGGAAGTGTTGATTAATGGTGCTGTGGCGGAAGATGAATGAATCATGTACACTCCCAGGATCCTTTGCCACGATATTGGTGATCAATCCCTGGTGATCGACAATGGCCTGCACATTGATGGAGTGTGTGTGCTTCCTGTTGCGGTATAGATGTTCAGTTGCAGCAGGTGGCACAATGCGTACATGTGTGCAGTCAATGGCACCAAGGACGTGTGGGAAGCCATTAATTAGGTAAAACCCCTGTTTTGTCTCCTGCTGCTTCTGCTGTGTGTTGGGGAAGCAGATGGGACGCGATGTGAGTGAGATGATGGCATCCAGTACCTTGGGTAGGAAGGCGGAGAATGATGGCTGTGAGATCCCAGCAACCAGGGCGCCAGTGGTTTGAAAGGAGCAACTTGCCAACATGTGTAATACAGCTAGCAGCTTGGTTTCTGGTGGAATGGTGCGGGGTGTCTGCAAGCTGGGTGCCAACTGTGGCTCAATGTTGCGAAGCAGCTGATGAATGGCTTGCCAGTTCAGCCTGTACCTCTGGATGATGTCATGTTCCCAGAGGCCATGAAGGGTTGTCCTGGTGCGGAATATCCTGTCCTGCCTTCTGCGTTGCCTTTGGGGTCCCTGCTGGTGTTGTGGAAGCTGCTGTTGCTGGTCCTCTGCTCTGCATCTGCGTGCACGCTGGATGAGAAGCACCTCCATGTCTTCCTTTTGGAGCTCTGCTGTTGCTTCTGTGTGTTTTCATTATATACAGGTCTGTTGCCCCATTTTAACGCCTGCCCTGACCCAGGCATTAATTTTTGACGCAAATCGGGCTGTGCGTCATTTTCCGACTCCGTGTCCCGGCCGTGCGTCATTTTTGCGCGGTAGCATAAATAAGGCGCACGGGTGTTTGAGTCATTTTTTGGACGGGAACGCCTACCTTGCATGTCATTAACGCAAGGTGGCTTCCCACATCCAGAAAATGACGCACACGGCGGGATTTTGGCATTCGCAGGCTCGTGCGTCAAAGTTTAAATATGGTGCACAGTTTGCGCTGAATGTGCGTCAAATACTTTAACACACAATCAGCACAAACGGAGTATAAATATGCCCCTATATTTTGTATCTCTGGCGGAAGTGGGGGCATAATTTTTCCCATTGGGAAAGCCCTTTCTCACTCCATGCAAATCTGGAGATGATCTGTTTTTCTTTGCACCTTGGAATGCAAATGACTCCATCTTTGTGCTGGAGTAAATCTTAAACCATTTCTACGGTGGAAAGAGGTGGGAGAGGAGTTTGGGAATGTCCACAAACCTACGTTTGTGGGCGTCCCCAAACATCCAAGACAAACCACAACTTGTAAGGCACTTTTCCCCCTACTGATTGGGGTTTACGAGTGCAGACATCTCCACACCTGTGGCAGAGACCTCTGACCTTATAGCTAATTACGCTTGACAGGAATCTCTGTGAATTCGTGACCTGGGTTAAAAAAAAAAAAAAAGTCAAATTATTCGTAAAAGGATTTAAAAACTGAGTTTGCCTTTGCAAAAAGGCAGCAATGAAAATGGAAATCCAAGGCCCTAAAGACCACAACAGCTGTTTTTGACGATTCTGCAGGCTAATGCACCCACTCCAAGGATCAGTGTTGATGCCGTGTTTACATGTTCAAATACTGGCATACCCATTCAGCCTTTCATCCGTAAAATGTAAATGAGATGAGTATCACTGAATCGGATAATAATTCACGTCGGTAATATGTCAATAGCACCAACAGACCTACTCGTAGCCAGCATACACACTTCAAATACGGCAGGCACGACTATTTTAATATATAAAACGTCAGCAAACCTGAAAACATAAGCTTCCACTGTAAACAGAAGCTATTGCAGTGGTGCAACGCTCTTATACAGATAGAGGAGCTGAAAAAAAAACCAAAGTCTAAGAAAACAGGTGGCCGATGTTATGTGTGCACTGCATTAGATGATGAATCAGCATTTGACCTATCGCATTGAAATGTGTGTGCTTAGCTACTTTAAACCCATTCTAGTTTGCATGCAGTTAGAACAGCATTGACATTGAGGTAGCAAGTCCACTGTGAGGCACTTCAAGCCCTCAAACACCCCATCAAAATCTATGCTCCTCTGAGCTTACGGCTTGCAAAAGGAACCGGGTATCATGGGCCTTTGGCCCCCAGCCAGAGAACAGTGAGGCTCTGACAGCTGTCAGGACCCACACCATGCGCTGAGCTCTCAGCCAGAAATCCATTTTTCTCTGTACTTACTTCCAGCAGGGGACACCCCAGGCCCTTTGCCTCAAGATACACAACCTGAAATCTATGAGGACACCCCAGGGCCTTTGCCTCAAGATACACAACCTGAAATCTGTGAGGACACCCCAGGGCCTTTGCCTCAAGATACACAACCTGAAATCTAAGAGGACACCCCAGGGCCTTTGCCTCAAGATACACAACCTGAAATCTGTGAGGACACCCCAGGGCCTTTGCCTCAAGATACACAACCTGAAATCTGTGAGGACACCCCAGGGCCTTTGCCTCAAGATACACAACCTGAAATATGTGAGGACACCCCAGGGCCTTTGCTTCCAGCCTCACAGCCTGAACTCTCTACTGGCAGCTGGTACCCTGGGTCCTGAGCACTCAGCTACACAACTATGTAACTCTGAGCTGAACAGGGGCACCAGGGGGTAAATAATCCCCCAACCAGAGTCATACAACTATGAACTGATTGTTTGCAGGCATCTAGGGCCCTCTGCCCACACTCAGAGTGCCATTCAGCTGGGAGAAACATCCGCAGCAGGCGTGGCAGTATTTGGCAACCTGCACCTACAGCTAGCTAAGCCAAATTTCAGAGTTTGTGGGGTGAGTCTGATTCAAAACCACTTGTGAGCAGTTGCAGCTTGCTTCGCTCATAAGGAGTGGGGCAGATGCGGTGGGCAGGGGGTCTGGTGAGGTGGTTCTAAAATTCAATAAAAATAAATAAATACATAAAATAAAAAACTAACCTCACTCCTTACCATGCTGCTCCTCTCTTCTGTCTCGCTGCAGGCAAAGGCTCCCAGCCTGCCCTGCGGCTAATCCTCTGGGAGCACCCACAGACAACACAGTGCCGGGATGGAGAGAGCCTGCTCCGGAAGTGTGTTTGGCCAGCCGGAGATGGCCGCCCAAACATACATGCGCACTGAGGGGAGTGCACATTGCACTCCCCTCACTGCCTGTCACCCCCATGGCCCCGCCCCTTTAACTAACGAAACGATAATAAACAGGGTTTATTAACGTTTCTTTGGTTAAAGGTTTTGCAGATTCTGCTGCTGGAGGGGAAGAGGGAGGGGAGGTGGAGACGCTTCTCCGCCCTAACGGAGGTACCGCCCCTGTAAAAAGTGCAAGCTTAGAAACATTAACAATATAATTATGAATCACACTTCACATTTGCCCTTTCTAAATATCCATAATGAAACTCTGGGGACCAAACGGTGCACACCAGGTAGACGCAGTTCAAGAAAAAGTGAGCACTTGAGCATTGTGGAGAAAATAAATGCAGCAGCGGCCTCTAATTCTGTGGTTGGAGGATTTCAATTAAAATGATCTCAGCGCTCTTTTTCTCAGTCCACCAGTTTTGTAATCATTCTTAACACCTGGAGGAGTTGTGTCAAATCAGACATTGATTTCCACTTGAAGTGCTATGTTGAAAGTCAAATATGTTGAGATCCACGCACAAAAATAAAGGGCTTTATCAGTGCATGTTCAAGCGTCCTCTATAGTTTTTGACTGGCGAACACCAAGCATCTTGAGTTTTTTGGCTGTTCTTGAAGGACCCCATATCCAAAAGTTTAACGTTCAATTTCATACTGTATGGAACAATGAGGGCTTTAATTAGCTGAAAAGCGTTTATTACCTTGTCCTCAGGACCCAAATGTCTTGCCTGGGGTCCCAGAAGTCCTTAAAGGCAATAGGACACGTCACACAATCGCACCGAAACCAGGCATGACACAAAAGCACTCATAACAAAAGGACGTGTTATTTGGTAACTGTGTTTGTATAGCACTCCATACCTAATATATGTAGTCAAAGGCACTACATAAGTGGCACTGCGAAAGCAAGGGCACAGCACAGAAATGGCTTTCTGGAACTGGAAACACGGACAAGGCCCATAACAATGTAAAGATGTTCTGAAAACACATGCTGACACCGAAAACATGAATTAGCTTGCTACAGTTGTATTTGCACATTGCCTTATGTCACCCATTAGCATTGAAAACAAACATGAAAATTACAAACACTGTGGAAAAAACATGTCCCTCTCAGGAAGGGCACTCAAGTTAATTCTGCTTTGCACAACACATAAGCTTAGTATATCGAAAGAAGAATCACTGCTCATCACTGCTAATTGTAAGGTGCTTAACTGACTCATTTGGTAGCATGCGAAGAGAAACAAGAGAACTGTTATGCCAAAGTACTAAATTCTGGCAAAACAGAGTTAAGAAGTGAGTGGCTGAGCTGACAAAGTGCAGTTGTATGTATGTAGTGAGTATGCCAAAATGAGCAATTACAAACATTCTCAAAGCTGAAATGCTCATTTTGGTTTTAAAGGAATGCTATCCAGTTATAGGCTATTTCCAAGGCTACTGGAGTCAAGGTAGTCTTTACATCTTCATCCGTGCCTACATTATACCCTCCAGATGGTCGGATTGACTGGGGTCATGGATTTTTGTTTTTCTAGTGGGACTTGCTGAAATTAAAGTCTTTTTAAGGGGCAGCTCAGGAGCTTACGTGGAAAAAAGTCCCCAAATATTTGTATCCAACACTGACTTTTTCTTTTTACACACAATCACTGAAAGAAATACAGGCCCTCACTATTAAAATATAACTAGGTAATAGTTTACCATGACCTTTCAGTTCATTCATGCGTTATGTCTGGTTAATTTTTTCAGACTGATTCAGCTACAGTGTCAGATAACCCTTCAGCTAGATTTCATCTCTTCCACTATATTAAAATGTATACAAATGGCAAGAAGTGTCCTTGTGGTCACCGCTATAGGCCGATTCAGATGTCTGTTAAAGAAGGAAGTGTATCCAATACTCAACAGGGTCAATACTTGCTCAAGAATAAATGGTTTGTTTCAATCTCAATTGCTTTGATCTTATTGGTGGCTTTCTTCGCTTTGTATGTTTGACCTGCCCACAGGATCGTTTTGGTTTCCAGACACATTAAGAGACTTATGCCTAAAACTAGCCAGACCTTTTGGTTCTGCGAATGCGCAGCAGGAGCAGAAGAAAAATAAGGAAGAATAATGATATGTTGTGAATAAGTAGAATTGAAAATCTTTCAATTCTAAAAATATGAGACTGAACTAAACGTGAATAAGGTCTGTGGAAGGGGTAGTGAGTTTTAGATCACCACAATTACTCATTGGGCAAGTAAATGAAGTAAAACCTAAGTTTAAACACCTACCCTAAAACACTTGAGCATAAGGCTTCTGAAGGACTTGAAAAGCAAATGCCTCTATTAAAGTGCCGAGCCTTGCTGGTGGGTGGGAGGGGGAGAGGGGTGCCTCTCAGTTGGCTGGTGGTGGATATTGACCCTTAGCTCGTTGGAGTAGCTCCGATGCAGAGGCTGGGCACGGTTTGCTGGCACCAGTAGAGCCTGGGGAAAAGGAATAGGGCAGGAGGTCATGGCTGGAGGGCAGAAGGCAGGCTGGTAGGTGCTGCACACCATCTATGCAAGTAAATGTGAGCTCCACTCCAGGTTCACTGGAAGGTGGTAGGAGGGAGAGGCCCATCACCAGGGTCCAGACCCTGCTGCAGACCGAATTGGTGGGCAGATGACTGACCCACTGATAGCTGGCTCCATCGAAGTGTCCTCATTGGCCTGGCACGACGATGCAGGGTTGCAGAAAGGAAAAAGCTATCCGGAGAGAAAATGACTCACTTTAAAGCATCTTCCTTCCTACCACAACATTCTCAAACATGGGACATTATGTCAAGGGTCACGTGGCTCGCTTAGAATTCACTACGTTTTCTTATCGGAAGGTAGGCAGAGTCTCTCTGATCTACTACATACGCTTACTGCCAGCGGCAAGTCACTGTTTGTATGAGTTTTAAATTGTGAAATGCTGAGTATTGAATTTGATGTACTGAATCTGACATATTTGTATGCACATTGCACTTTGTGGATGTACACGCTCGCTTTTTTTATTCACAACGAAATTCGTTTTTATATAGTTGCCTAGATTTCTCTTTTAAAAGATAGACAGGCAAACAATACTAAAAAGTAGGACACTCCCTTCCGATATAGATCGGAAAACTGATGCCATTTTGTGGGTTAGCACTCTAGCCTCTTACTGTTAAAGAGCTATTTCTAGACGCCATGACCGCGGCGTGCAGGGACGCGCCAAAGGCAAGCCTGTCTGCACCCGTCCGCGCCAGACCGAGCCAAGAGCCAAGAAACTATGACCGAAACTCCTTAGAGAAGGTAACTATTACCTACTCCAAAGAGGAATTATTCCTCCTAAACGCTAAATCTCACAAGTTGTGTGTTAAGAGCATAGATCCTTATGTTGGCAAATATAGATGCCCTTCGTGTGCTTGGTCTTTCCAAATCCATACGGACTCTCAAAAAGCTAAGGATTCTGATAAACTATCCATTTCATTAGTCAACTGTCGCTCGTTAGGGGCTCATATAATGGATATCCACCTTCTGGTGGAACAAATAAAACCTCTGGCCTTATTTCTGACAGAAACTTGGCTGGATGAAAGCTCTGCTCCAGATATTGTGATGGCACTTCCCACCGGCTATACACTTAGCAGAATTGACAGACCTAACAGAGGGGGTGGTATAGCAGTTATCTATAGAGATACATGTAAGATCACAACAGCACCCACCTTGATTAAAGATTGTGAGAGTATGTCTTTCTCCATCAGTGTGAACCCTTATTACACCCTATCTAGTGTTTTGATCTACCGTCCACCAGGTCCTATGGGAGATTTTATGATCTCACTAGCAGAGAATATCTCGCAACTAGTATATACTAAATCAAACTTCCTATTGTTGGGAGATTTTAATCTACATGCGGAAAAAGAAGACAATGCTTCGACTAAGATGTTGATAGCAGATATAAATGCATGTGACCTAGTACAGCTAATTCAGGGACCTACTCATAATAGAGGACATACACTTGATCTGGTATTTTCCAATGTACCAGGTCTAGAATTTTTGTCATCACGTCCGCTAGCATGGTCGGATCACTTCCTTCTATAGTTAGAACTATCCATTTCTCAATATAAGAGCATGAATACTAGGGCCCCTCTACGTAGAAGGAAGTGGCACAAACTTAAGGCCACAGAGTGTATTAACGCATTGGAGAAAAAGAGACCAGGAAATATAAATACAAATAATATAACCGATTTCACGCACTCCGTGAACAAATGGATAGAGGATAGCCTGGAGGAAATCATACCCCTTTCTTCTACCAAAAATATACCCCGAAAGAACCTCCTTGGTTCAATGCAAGCCTACTTGAGAAGAAAAGAGAATGTAGGAAGCAAGAGAGGAAATGGAGATACACTCAAGAGGACTCTGTGAAAAGGGACTACAAGAATATGATTCGAGAATATCACTTAGAAATTAAAAAGACACAGGCTACATACTACTCTGACAAAATTGAAGCAGCAGCTAATTCTCCCAAGGAGATATTTAACGCCTTAAAAGATCTTATTCATCCAATTGAGGAGTCAGAAACTATGGACTCCCGAAAGCAACATGTAGAGGATCTGGCAAGCTTCTTTTTAAGTAAAATTCAGAACATCTATGTAGCCTTCCCCAACTCCCCAATCAAAGATCAGGGGATGATGAACCAGGAGGCTAGGGAGGAAATCCTCTTAACAACTTTTACCCCCATTAGTCTGGACAGAGTTATTAAATTATTGAGCTCAACGAAATCAGGCTCTCCATTGGATCCTGCCCCCCCTCAGATTCTATCCACGGGAACACCAGTATTAGGCCCGATAATCACTAAACTTATTAACACTTCATTAGTTTCTGGCACGGTACCAGACTCCTGGAAACAGGCTATTGTCAAGCCTCTCCTAAAAAAAACTAATCTGGATTCCAAGCTACTGACCAATTACAGACCGATTTCATTGCTGCCTCTAATGGCTAAACTAGCGGAGAAGCATGTACATTCTCAGTTGTCTACTCTTCTGGAAGAAAAAAAGCTTCTACACCCTACCCAGATGGGTTTTAGGCCTAAGCATGGGACGGAAACCGCACTGATTGCCATTACAGAAGAAGCAAAAGAGGATGGATAAAGGAATCAAAACCGCAATCATCCTCTTGGACTTGAGTGCGGCTTTCGATACAGTTGATTTAGATATCCTCATAGACAGATTGCGGGGATGTGGAATCGCTGGAGTCGCACTAGAATGGATTCTTTCGTTTATACATGGGAGGTCCTTTCAGGTACTGGATAGATCGTATACCTCCAGGCGCACTTTCAGTAGTTGTGGTGTCCCTCAGGGGTCTGCTCTGAGTCCGCTACTCTTTAACATCTACATGCGGCCATTAGCAGAGATCATTGAGCCATTTGGACTGAACCTGGTGTCCTATGCAGACGATACTCAACTGGTCGTCTCCCTTTCCAATACTTACCCAGATATGGGTACGGCACTAGGCCCCTGTCTGAAAGCAGTTGCTACTTGGATGTCGGGAAGTAAACTGAAGCTCAATGATGAAAAAACTGGGGTTATGCTCTTTGGGCAAAAAATGCCCTTAGTTAATTATAGTTTATTAAGAGGAGTGCCCACCCTTCCACCCCCTAAAGGTCTTATTAAAAGCCTGGGTGTATGGTTGGACCCCCAACTCTCAATGTCCCAACATGCCAATAGAATAGCAGGAACCTCATTCGCCCTGCTTAGGACTCTGAGGAAGGTTTTAACTATACTACCGTTTCTTGCCAGAAGACTGGTTATTCAGGCACTGATAGGTTCTCGGATTGATTATGGCAATGCCCTGTTTGTAGGATCACCAAGATACGCGATTCAAAGATTACAAAGGGTACAAAACGCAGCTGCACGTATGCTTCTAAATACTCCTAAGCAACACTCCATACGGGCAGGAATCGCGTCCCTACACTGGCCCCCAGTGGAGAAAAGGATTCAGTTCAAGGCCCTATGCCACATTCATAGAGCCATATTCGATAATGGTCCTGAAATGCTTAAAACGTTGGCCTATGTCTACATTCCAGCCAGGCCACTCAGATCCTCATCAGCTAAGCTGGTCATAGTGCCAACGGTGAAGAAAGCAAGATGGGGAGGAAGATCATTGGCATATCAAGGTGCTTTGCTTTGGAATAACCTTCCTCTCAATATTAGATCAAATTCACAAGAGACTTCTTTTAGGAAGGATCTGAAGACTTGGTTATTTAAAACTTAAAACTCCTGCACAAACATAAACAGTACAATCCCGCTATCACAGTATAAGCGCTACGAGGCCTCTGGGCAGTTTAGGCGCTATGTAAGCAATTATAACATAACATATCGAGGACGCCCTACAAACAAAACAAAAAAATAAAAACTTTGGCCAAAATTGTGTATTTGTCCTCACATTTCTGTGAATCAGAGAGGATCTATGCAATACCTACTACCCTCCCACACTACTCCTGATAAAATCGGGACACCCTACTTGTGTGGCTGGCCCTATGGCCCACAATAGAATCAGGCCATATTAGGAGCCATGCAAACACCACATTGACTTCATATGTTAACTGTTTTCATTTTTTTTCTTGTTCTGGCGATAAGCTCAGCCACACAATTGGGTGACAGCCTAGCTATGCCTAAATGCTGCTTATCAAATTTCATGGTAAACATTTTACGCATTGCATTTCTGGGCATTTGTCGTGGTGGATAGGCCCTAAACTGGGACAGGAAAAGTCTCAGCAGCTTAGCGGTTAACAGTAAATTAAATCTTTAAGCATACATACAGTACACCTTGGTTCATGGCAAATATCCCTCTTGGGCCTCCTCCAAATTAATTTTTATTTTGTTGGCTAGATCAGTGGTTCCCAACATGTGGTCCGGGGACCCCTGGGGGTCCGCAAAGCCTTCTCAGGGGGTCCGCGAGAGCCTAGAAAATACTAACAAAGATTGCCAAATTTGGTTCCCAGCTTCCAGTAATGACTCAGGTAGGGGTCCCCGGATTCTAATGATGATTCAGTGGGGGTCCCTGGGTTCCATTAATGTTAAAGTGGGGGTCCACAGAAATCAAAAGGTTGGGAACCACTGGGCTAGATAGTTCAAGAATTATAAAAAGCGTACTCTGCGAAAATATAACCAATTTTGAATTATGGTATGGCTCAGCTACTATTGGGAGAAGTTTTTGATTTAAAAATAATTTGAACATGAACGTTTTGTCAAGCTTTAGGTTTATCACCATGCCCCAGGCTCGATGTAATTCGCTTTGAACTAGGGTTGAGCACTTTAGAAGAGCGATAACATGTATTAATTGTTTAATATCTTTAGCTAATGGGTTGAATGTTAGGTTACTTAAAGTATGAAAAAGACTTGTGCACACGCCCGGGTGGGTATGGCCGTAATACAAGAAGTGCAGTTGCATCTTTATTTAAAAGTTACAACTTGCATACCACTTTTCATGATTTATTAATTGGTAATCCAATAACTGCAAACAAAAAGTCCTAAAACAACTAAGGATAAATTATTTTATACTGGCAGTTTATTGAACTGAAAACTATACCATCTCAATTTTATAGGATTAATTCTAACAATGGAATTGCTGATTGTTTACCATTTTCATCTGCATTAAGCCGCCATTTGTCATTAGTGAGACTGGGTGTGTATAACACAATGTATTATAATTTCAATAGGTGTACTATTTTTGCCAGTGTAAACACCATGTCATATTATGTAGCTCATAAAATGTTATGTCCTCCATATTAGCTGTGAGAAAAGAATACATGAACCCACTAATTTGTGAGGCTGGTTTGCGAATAGTCTCCGTGGCATGCAACTAGTTATTAATTTTGTGATCACAGCTATTTATTTTTAATGCTATTACTAAATGGACTTTGTCCTCGTTTTCAGTATAATTGTTATAATTGATATTTTTATTAATGTTGGGAGAATGCATTTTATTCTACTTTTATTGTATGTTTATATGGATAAAAAAAGTCTAGTACACTCATTTATTTACGTACGATGAAGCAATGTTCTCTTTAGTTTTTTTTAGGTGGCAATACAATTATTGGAGAGATTACTAACTTGCTGGTCTAGAGAAATGTTTTGGACAGCGTTGAGACGTAGATCTGACTGCCTGCGCAGGGGAGAGACACTGCCACACTGATGTGGGCAAGATGAAAGCTTCCCATATCAGCTATTCAAGATTTGCCACCAGGACCTTAAAGCTGTGATGGATTTGGCTATAGCATGGGAGCGAGATCCAAAACCTTGTAATAGCTAGGCTGTTGGTGAGAATACTGAACCAAGGCTGTTACACTGAGAGCAACCTGAGACTTGCTTGCCATTTAAAAATGAACTATCATCAACATACTTACAAAATGTTGTCCTCATTTAAAGAGCAAGAAATTAATCGGTATTCTATAAACGTTAAATTGGAAAAGAGAAAGAATAGGTCGTCAAGGAACACCCATTTCAAAATTTGTGACTAAGGACTACATAAAGGACATGCAGCACGCTGTAAAAGTCCCACCAATAATGACTTGACCATTCCAGAACTGTGCCTTTGGTTACCAAGACGTCACCAATAAATAGGTCAGCAAAATCACAACCCTGGCGCTACCTCCATCAATTTCTATCTCAAGTTCATCCAATACAGCCCAGGGCAGTGTTTCTACCTTTCCAGAATCTTGTCTGAAATTGACGCGTATGATATGAATTAGCAAAATGCTGGGCTTGTGCCATTAGACTTTGCCAGGTCAGGGAGAAAGGAAACTGGCCTACAATTAAGTTGTGTTTTTTAACTAAGCCTCGACTATGACGGTTCTTCAGTCATCTGGATTGCAACCTTTGTGCAGGAAGCAATTCAAAAGTTCATTATAAACTCTGCTAAAATGGGTGCTTCAAACATCTGTCTGGACATGGGTCCAATGGAGACACCATGGAGTGACAAGACCTTAATAAAATCCAATACAACCCTCTGTCAGGGTTCAAACCTTGAGGTGGCCACTTCTAAGCTTAGGTACATCTAATGAAGGAGGAACTATGCCCTTGAATATAATTTCCTGCCTCATATTCATGATTCCTAGAAAAATATGAGAGGTTAGTGCACAGTTCTTCCAAAGTTTAAAACGTTCCTTTACTGTATTGGAAGGCCTGTCACTGTGTAGGTTTGCTGTATGGCCATGCAGCATCTTGCCTTAAAATGCAAGAACAAACCCCACTGCCCCAGGACTGCTAGACCACAAGCGAGTTTTGTGTGAGAACTCGTAAGATGTCAGTTCACCAAATACAGAAAGTATGGCTTATATTACAGCGGAAAGTGCTCCCCTTAAGATGGTGTCAGACCCACTGTGAACTAAGGCGATTCAAAATGAGCTTAGCTGCCTGTCAATGTGCATTAAAGATAAAACCACAAGCATTTTAAAACAAGTTTTGGTGAAACCAATCGGTCTAGCCTTATGAGTCTGCCAATGTAGGCTGAATAGATGTTTCAATGATTTTTGTCGGTGGTGAATAGTACAATGATGTATATCCATGCGTGTGCCATCAGGAAAGCACATACATGTATCACCGTGATACCATCTGCCTGAGGATTTAGATATAGGCTTACATCAACACACGCATATACATCATGAAGTAGTGGCCGTGTTTTAAAAAAAATATATATTTATATTTATCATTCTAAGGTGGCCGATGCTTGGAGCAGTAAATAAATAAAAAAAAAAAAAATAAAAAAAAATAAAGAAGAGGTATGCAAATAGCAGCTGACAAGCCCAGCTCAGAAGAGAAGAAAAAATCAGGATGAGCAGTGGAGCAACAGGGACAGAGAGGTCTTATAAAATAAAAGAAGCATCGGCAAAGCCAAGAGGCCTTGCCTATATGAAAGCTATTAGCTTTTCCAATATCTTGAAGCAATGCTGTTCAGCATCGTGGCAGCTGTTCAGCATGGCGTAAAGTAATGGGTGTGGTGTAGAATGGCATAGAGAAGAGTGCAGTAGAGTGGCTAGAAATAGCATAAAGTGGCATGGCGTGGAACGGCTAGGAGTTGCATAGAGTAGATTGATGTAGAGTGGCATGGAGCACCATAGAGTAGAGTGGGGAGGAGAGTCGTAGAATGCCATTTGCTGGAATGCAGTAGAGTGGTGTGAAGTCTAATGGGGTTGAGAGAAGTGTAATTACCTACGGAGTGGTGTGGAGTGCCACAGCATGGAGTGGAATAAAGTAAAGGGGTGTAGAGTGAAGTGGCACGGTGTGCCAGAGCAGGGTGGAGTGGCATTGAGTGGAATGGAGTGGTACAGAGTAGAGTGGCATAGAGTAGATTAGCATAGAGTGGAGGGACATAAAGTGACAGAGTGCCACAGAGTGGAACTGTGTGGAGTGGAGCAGTTTAGAGTGGAGTGGCCTATAGTACAGGTGAAAGCAACATAAATAAAAAGCATATTATATTCAAAACATGTAAATACATGCAGTGTCATGAATGATTAACTGTATAAACAAATGCAAAATAAAAGCTCACCTATTGAAAGCAATAAAACCCAGTGTGAAGCAAAGCAAATCTTTTAAAAGCATTCACACTGCACGTCCAGGAATAGTACCGAAATATTTAATTTGAAAAAAAAATAGCATGCTGCAAAAAGAAGAGGAAGAACACATACTTGGTATATGCTCCAGGGAGGAGCTTACACAACAAAGGAAGGAAAGTCGATAGGAGTTAAGCAATCAAAAGTTTGCATAAAAGAGTTCCAACAAAAATAACCAAAGGTATGCTGTGGGCAGGTTGTAACCACACTGATCAGTAAGCAGTATGTCTTGCATCTCAACGCATACTCTGTGTAGGTGAGACCTAAAAAAAAAAAAAAAAACAACAAAAAAAAAAAAAGCGGGACAGGGAGGGGTGGGTGAATCAGCGGGAACTGAGGTGGTATAGTAACACACAACAATAAAAAAAAGATGGGGTTGTGAAAGGTGAAACACTGTAAAGGATAGAGGTAGATAGAGCAACAAAAAAACTTACACTCCCATGCACTGCTAAAAGAGAAAGAAAATGTAGGTCTCTGACTGTAAGCATTGGAAGGACACAAGTCATCCAATCAAAACATGAAACGAAGCAATGCTCCAGAAGCAGGACAAACAGAGAAAAACACTGAGTATGAAGCACGGAAATTAAATAAACAAGAAACCTATCCAATTAGGAGAAAGGGGCTGACCCAAATCCCACCATGTGTACTTTTTTAATGTAGGTCTTTAACTACAGACTGTTTAAGTGGTCTGTAGGTGAGACTTAAAAAGGCAGTTAAAGATCATGTTGTCCTTCTGGCATATTTAAACAATGGTACAAATACCTATAAGAACTCATTAAGAGTGTCTCATTTAGCACAATATAGCCGATAACATGTTACCAGCACCATCAGGGTTACAAGTTCTGCAGGAATATCTGGGTCTATAGTTTCTCACTTGGACAGACAAAATGTCCAGGTTAAACTGTAGTGAAAATAGAGAATACACGCAGAAATCTATTCAGAAACACAGATGTCCATGTATTCCTCAAAAGAAACTGTAATTCCCCATGTTATCAATGACCCCTGCCCACTGTATGAGCAGGTCCATGGAGATAACCACACAGAATTCTGGACCACTTGTAATAGGCCCCATGGCGTTTTTGCATTCAGAATAACAGTAGTCACTGTTTTGCCTCAGACTAGTTTTCCTACAGCGTTCATTAGGGCAACAAAAGATTTGTTATTACCATTACTATGCCCTAGAAAAAAAAAAACAAGCGCGTAAAGTCATTCAACAGTGAGCGGGCAGGAGGAAGACAGTCCCACTGCCCGTGTGGACAGTCATTATATAATATAACCAATATTAGCCATTTATCCCCATTAACAATCTTTACACTTCAAAATGATAGTTGACTATCTCTTACAGGTAAGCAAACAAAATGATTTTTCTGTATAGTCAAGCGGACTAAAGTAAGTTTGTTGAAAGGTTATATTTTTGGTATTTTGTTTGGCAAACATTTCACCATTAGTATGGATCATAGGGCTGTTTGTCTCAGTGCCATTCATATCAGGGTTTGATCTAAAAGGCCATCGTTGTAGATATGGGTAAGTTCCCATGGTTTGCTTGCAGCCAATGGTGGCAGGAAGTGGGTTAATGGGTTTTCTTGCAGTATGCATAGTGGTGTAGTGTCTTATATCATTGTATGTTAGGCCCTACATTAATGTAAGGTTTACCAATAGACTGGTTAGGTCTATGCCTACCTTCTGAAAAAGTGTCAGGAAAAATATAGGAATGTTGATATAGGAAAAATATACTTTTATTTGAATATGTTGAATTATTATCGAGAGCAGGAGATTGGCAGGAGCATGGAGATGATCTGCTACCAGGATATGCACCTAAAAACGGTTTTAAATAACATTGTCACAGTATGTAGGATGCTTTCAACTGATAGGCAGAGCAGGCAGCTTTACCCCCAACAAATACCCACAGCAGGCAGTGTGCCCTCATCTAATGTGCGTAGAAGCCACTGTAACCCAGCATCCGCAGCAGGCAGTGCCCCCCCACCCCCAAAAAAAAAACAAACAAAGCCTGCTTTAGACAATGTGTGATCACAGCTTTCACTCCATATTAGGTCAGGGAAATACTCCATCTGATTCGATGTGGTGCTATCCAAAGATATCCCGGAGATGACTGATGGAAAGTTTCTTTGGGTACACATGCAGGGTCCCTTGAACTCAGCACAAGGAGAGACTCTCACAGCAGACAGTTTATTTCTGTGTTGGTAGAAGGAGGGCCTCTTAGAGTAGACCGGCACTTATTCGAGACCATAGTCTTTCAGATGAGCTGCACAGCCCCGGAGGCCACCAGTGGAGCAATGGTTCTGTAGCGGATCAAGTGCTGGGATCCCTCTTCCAGGTCAATAACATATTCTCTGAAAAGGGAAAACAAACTGAGATTTTACAAATTCCACAAGAGGCACTAACCTGGAGGTCAGACCTGAAAATCAATGGGGCAAAACAGAGGCTTAAGGACCCTGCCACTAAGACCTCCACGACTCACTAAATCTGGCCTATTCCCACCTACCATGGAAACCAATTCAGACCAGTCTGGACAACACTGAGTATTTGCTTATACAGAGCCAGGCCTCCTCAGGGATGTGAGGCTGTGTAATCGACAACCTACCCGGCCCACTTCCGTGTCAGTTTTTTAAATCTTTTTTACCCCCTCTTGCATCAAGCCCCTCATCTCCCACTTCATGCTGCTGCGAAACAGCTAGATGACAAAATTCAGGTTAGGTGGGGCAGGCATGGGGAAACATTTGCTAACAGGAGGCCAGTCACTGCTCTGAGTTAATGAACCAGGGACTAACTTGTGCACATTAAAGAGCCCTCAAGGAAGTTAACAGTCAGCAGGGAGCAGGGATGTGGAATTCCTATAGCCCAACGCCCAGGACATATTGTTTGGGGTCAGAGCAACAATTTTAACTGTTAATTTTGTCCTTGGGACAAGTAGGCCCAATCCACTACAGCACAAACCCTTTGGCTGGCAGTTTACAGGGAAGGGAACTGTCTGCAGTTGAGGTAATATGTGTGCCATGTTAATGCTGTTCGAACTTGTATTTATGGTTCATTAATGAAAAGTCTTTATTATTAGGGTGAGCACTCTAAACAAATGTTTTAAGGTTACATTGCAGCTTCAGGGGGTCCCCTCAGCACAGCACCTAGCCTGAGGGAGTCTGGAGGGGAGCCCCCTCCATGTTCTTCGCAGGGGGGACCCCTCAAGTTTTGTTACACCCCTGACTGCCACAGTAGATTCTAGTTCCTGGCACTGACCAAAACTACTTTGTGTGCCAATATGCTCCTTGTGGAAGAGCAGAATGCTTTCATTGGCAGAAAAGCCAGTCAATAGATAGAGAGAAATATAAGTTTAATAAAAACAAAATGCTTTGGCTAATACCAGACATAATTAGGGACACAAATCTTAAAGAATGTCACAAAAGTGCACCAATGGCATAAGTCTTTGAATTAGTAGCTTTCATGAATTTACAGAAGTAGACCAGGAAATCGTACTCCTAGAAAATATTTGTGAACTGTATCTTAGCACGAGCAAATATGTAATTGTAGATTTGCTCATGCGAAAATCTATTGAGCGGTTTACCTGTTCACTTTCCCTCCAACCACTTTTCCCCCCCCCCCAACACCTTGTCAGTAGTAAATTTCCAACCTTTATCAGTATGGGGAAAAGATTAGAGAAGAGCTGGAGACAATCCTTAATACATGCAAGTTAGTAGTTTTGCACAGACTCAAAGGCATTCCAGCCCTGGAACTATTGCTTAATGCTTCCTCCAGCCCTAGCATGTAGATCTGCAGACAGGTGGCAAAGTAAGGTAATTGCTATAGTAGGGCTTGAAATTGCTAGTATTCAAGCCCTACTATAGTATTAGCCCTGGCATAATCAGAGAGGCTTTTATCAGAGCTCTTACATAATAAGATTGCTGCCATAATTTGTTGCCGCATTACATGGCACCAAAGGGACAAGTAGATTTTTTTACATGACAAGTAGATTTAAGAAGCAACGAGTCCAATAAACAAGTAGATATTTGATTAAATTCCACACCCCTGGTAGGGAGGCTAACACGAATGATCATCCTAACTAGGGTTGGCACAATAATTCTGCTCCACCAGCGGAGTTCGCAGAGTTTTACCCACTCCACGCGTAGTTTCAAAATATTCCACAAAGTGATGCGGAGCAGAGTTTTTTTCTCACGCTCGCCAACTTTAAATTGGTAAAGGCGAGCGAGAGTAGTTGCTAAGATCAGAACAAGATTTCTGAACACTAGCGGTCGCGGAAGGCCGCAACCACTCATGTTGAGAAAGCTGCTGCTTGCTTTGAGGAAGTTGCCACTCAAGTACAAAATCTACTCGAGCGCCAAAAAAGTTAGCGCCCTCTGGCATGATCCAGTTTGTGCTGATTTTACAGTGCGGGAGAAACTCACGCACTGAAAATCAGTACGAACGGTGCGCCTTACCCAAACTCTGCCGCTCGCAGAACTCTGCGTAGTGCAGCAGAGTTTTTTCAGCACTTCACAGAGTTCAGCATAGCAGGACTCTGCGAACTCCGCCCAGGCCTAATCATAGCACCACGGAAGAAGAGAAGGCTGTGGTAAGGAAAGAACTCTCCATCCCCAGACAGCAGCATTCTTCCCCCCTTCAGAACCCCCATGTTTGCCATAAACAGAGTCGATGAGAGATACGGAGCCTAGTCCCAGTGTGAAGTGTCAGCTCTAAAGTTACTGTGTGTTCAGTGTGGGTATTTATTATGTACTGTGCTTTCTCTCTGCTTTCTGGAACTTACAGTTTTGTGCTCCCATAAATGTAGGGAAATGTACCAGAATGTAAGTTAAATAAGCATTGGCAAAGCTATTAGGTCTCGCCTTAGCAAACTAGTGCAATGGATTTTTTTAGACAATTTTTATTGATAGCACATGAAAAAAGAAAATAATTAAAATAAGAAAACATGCTACATTCTAAAAGAGGAAGCCATATGCTACTACATATAATTTTGGCTGAACAACATGGGATCCTCGCAGCAGGTGTACCTAGAACAGGAAAGAAACAAAAGATGAAGGGCGAAATTCTTGCAATAAGTCTAACCACTGGCAAATGCTTGGGGTAGCGTTTCAACCCACAGTTCTTTTGCCCACGTAACCTCAGATTAGACCCAGCCATACGGAAATCAGTCTTGATCCTCCTCCAAAAAGAACAGTCCAGGCCAAACTTCACAGCCAGGTCCTCTCTGAATGGGAAGATGAGCAACCAAAGACTGGTTTTACCCTAATTGGGGCTTTTCAGTTGAGTGTAGCTTGGTTCTAGTAGCACAGTGAGCAAGGGACCCACTTCTGAGCCAACTCATAGCCAATCAGAGTGTTACATCAAAGACAAAAACGATGATTGGAAGAATGCTTGCAGTAACCTAGTCTGTTATTTCAGGCTATAGTGTTTCTATGGAAGCAGGGGTCAAGACTGATTTCTATATGACTGGGTCCAAACTGAGGAGGTACGGTGGGCAAAAGAACAATTGGTTGGAACACTAACCTGAGCGATTGCCAGTGGTTAGACTTAACACAAGCATTCCTCCATCAACTGTGCTTCTGATACGACCCTGCTAACCTCCTCCATGCCACCCCCTTGACTCACCTACAAATATGCCTGCATTTAAACATAGATTGAAGTGGGCAGGGTATATGTGGACCGAGGTGAATATGCTTTTTAATTGTACAAAAACAGATCTCATGCTTTTTGTTAAAACTACCACCTCTGCTTATTAATGGGAACCTTGAGGTACCTCAGAGTGAAAGGGCTGGAGGTTTAAAGTGAAGCTGACGAAGGGACAGAGCTTGAAAGAAAAAACAGGGCTTCTCTCCTGCGTAACTGCTACCTGAAAGCAGGGCCCGCTTCAGGGCGGTGCGAATGTGCAACCACATGGTGTGCTGAGCTCGGAGGCGCTATGATTAGAAATAACTAATGTGTTTCAAAGCACCCTCTGCAGAGTTTCTTGTATGCCAGCATTTTTCCGGAAACAATAAAAATGTCAAGATAAAGATTAATGTTTCTGCTGTAGAGAGATTGGAGTTTTGTCCAGTGGTAGTTTTGACTAAAAACGTAGTGCACAGGGTTAATATGCCTGTTGCAAATAAAGTGTAACAAGCAGTTTACTGAACTATTTTTATGTGGATAACTCAGTGAGTTACCGCTTTTGTCCCACAGATTTCTTTGTTACTTGCAGTTCATAAGTTACATTGCTAATACAGCACAGTGACCTATGATCGGCCAAAGAGCTCCATGCAGAGTGCATGGTACAGATTAGAGTGTTATTTTTCTCCCCAGTCTTTCAATATCCTAATGTTGCTAAAATGGTTCTTTTGAGCAGAAAAACATTCTCTTTTTTTTTAGCCACCCTGATCCACTGTGGTGCATTATAAATCCTGGGGTTGGACTTCTCCAGACCAAACACTCTTAAAATATTCTACCTACTAGAATGGCTGGCATGTGATTCCTACACTTGGTAATCCTCATTGCCTTATGTAACATTTCCTATAGATTGATTTACACAATTATGATTTACTGTCTCTGTTTAATGTGCGTGGGATATAAAGTGCTTTGACACTCTATGCTTGTATGAGTAACGCTATAAAACAAATAAAATGCATGTGAGACAGAGGCTATGGAGAGATGAGAGGTATTGTTGGAGAGTAGTAGTGATGGAATCTGTGGAGATCATTGAGGTGGGGGCCAAAAAAGACTGCTGCACCATGTGCCACCAGCGCTAAG
The DNA here is from genome assembly GCF_031143425.1 of Pleurodeles waltl. Lineage (NCBI taxonomy): Eukaryota > Metazoa > Chordata > Amphibia > Caudata > Salamandridae > Pleurodeles > Pleurodeles waltl. The sequence goes on along the minus strand of NC_090450.1, from coordinate 581,231,083 downwards.
GCCGACCCTGCCAGAAATAAATGTATATGTGTGCAACTGGTTAATCACCACATACAGGGAGTGCAGAATTATTAGGCAAATGAGTATTTTGACCACATCATCCTCTTTATGCATGTTGTCTTACTCCAAGCTGTATAGGCTCGAAAGCCTACTGCCAATTAAGCATATTAGGTGATGTGCATCTCTGTAATGAGAAGGGGTGTGGTCTAATGACATCAACACCCTATATCAGGTGTGCATAATTATTAGGCAACTTCCTTTCCTTTGGCAAAATGGGTCAAAAGAAGGACTTGACAGGCTCAGAAAAGTCAAAAATAGTGAGATATCTTGCAGAGGGATGCAGCACTCTTAAAATTGCAAAGCTTCTGAAGCGTGATCATCGAACAATCAAGCGTTTCAATCAAAATAGTCAACAGGGTCGCAAGAAGCGTGTGGAAAAACCAAGGCGCAAAATAACTGCCCATGAACTGAGAAAAGTCAAGCGTGCAGCTGCCACGATGCCACTTGCCACGAGTTTGGCCATATTTCAGAGCTGCAACATCACTGGAGTGCCCAAAAGCACAAGGTGTGCAATACTCAGAGACATGGCCAAGGTAAGAAAGGCTGAAAGACGACCACCACTGAACAAGACACACAAGCTGAAACGTCAAGACTGGGCCAAGAAATATCTCAAGACTGATTTTTCTAAGGTTTTATGGACTGATGAAATGAGAGTGAGTCTTGATGGGCCAGATGGATGGGCCCGTGGCTGGATTGGTAAAGGGCAGCGAGCTCCAGTCCGACTCAGACGCCAGCAAGGTGGAGGTGGAGTACTGGTTTGGGCTGGTATCATCAAAGATGAGCTTGTGGGGCCTTTTCGGGTTGAGGATGGAGTCAAGCTCAACTCCGAGTCCTACTGCCAGTTCCTGGAAGACACCTTCTTCAAGCAGTGGTACAGGAAGAAGTCTGCATCCTTCAAGAAAAACATGATTTTCATGCAGGACAATGCTCCATCACACGCGTCCAAGTACTCCACATCATGGCTGGCAAGAAAGGGTATAAAAGAAGGAAATCTAATGACATGGCCATCTTGTTCACCTGATCTGAACCCCATTGAGAACCTGTGGTCCATCATCAAATGTGAGATTTACAAGGAGGGAAAACAGTCCACCTCTCTGAACAGTGTCTGGGAGGCTGTGGTTGCTGCTGCACGCAATGTTGATGGTGAACAGATCAAAACACTGACAGAATCCATGGATGGCAGGCTTTTGAGTGTCCTTGCAAAGAAAGGTGGCTATATTGGTCACTGATTTGTTTTTGTTTTGTTTTTGAATGTCAGAAATGTATATTTGTGAATGTTGAGATGTTATATTGGTTTCACTGGTAATAATTAATAATTGAAATGGGTATATATTTTTTTTTGTTAAGTTGCCTAATAATTATGCACAGTCATAGTCACCTGCACACACAGATATCCCCCTAACATAGCTAAAACTAAAAACAAACTAAAAACTACTTCCAAAAATATTCAGCTTTGATATTAATGAGTTTTTTGGGTTCATTGAGAACATGGTTGTTGTTCAATAATAAAATTAATCCTCAAAAATACAACTTGCCTAATAATTCTGCACTCCCTGTATAAGGGTACTTGGAAGAGAGTATAGGCTTTAATTTATGGACTTACTTACAGTTTCATGATGACAAAGATGTATTCTTTTTGAGAGATAATATAAGGGTGTTGAGTTCCAGAAAGCGTAATTTTAATAGCCTTTTAATATGTTTGCACTAGGCACAGTCTAATTACATATTAGCACTTGCTTTATTCTAAACTCAGTCATTTTGTGGCAGCCTATCTTATGCTGTGTGTAATATAATGTTCAAGCAATGACATACATACTCACAGTTCTTTTGTTATAAGCGGAGACTTCATAGAACTATAATTACACAACTCACTATCCCACACTGCACCAACCAGAATTTAATTATGTTACTCTCTGGTCTCACAGACAGACTTCTGCAGTGATCACAATAACTAAATGATGTGTCAACATAAAACAGAGCATTCCCAAAAATTAGTTTAATTTGCATTTGTTTTTCATTTAAGGCATGCATACTATTTTATATACAGATGGCTGATTGTGAAGAAACAACAAAATATTGTAAAATATTTTGTTCCTTTTTGCCATGTCTTTGACCCAGCCACCATAGTGTTCAGGATCACGGTTACCATGCCTTTTAGGTCAAGCCTAGATAACGCTTGCTCTCTTGCTTAGCGACCTGTTGTAGGTGGTTTGTGAAGTTCAGCTCCACCCAGTCGTTGTGATATGTGTATGCCAGTGTCCTTTATAAATCCTTGCTTGCTACATTGTAATCTTACTCTTTGTCCCACCACCTTCTTTATGTCTCCTCCCAGGAGATTGGACCAACTACTATCTAAATACACTGCTCACCATTTTAAGATGTTCAGGACTACTTTGACCTTTCAGTTGGAGCACCGGAGAGGAGTGCTTATCTTTCCGTGCTCTGCTGTAAACAGTGTTGTACACCTTATCTGGTCACATTTGCTCTACATTCCAAGACTTTCCTCCCTTCTCCATGCCGTCTTATTAATTTGTTTACGCCACAGGTTTAATTATTGTTCTACTTCGGAGGCTATGCCTCTTTTAAAGATGCACACGCTTTTATTTTCACCATTGCATGTTTCCTGCTCATTGCAGCCTGCTCGCCCTTGCCGTCTCTCCCCACCCCTTCACCCCACCGAGATCACTGCTTGTATTATAGGCGATTTTCCCAAATCACAGGATATTGAACTGACACCGAGACTCAAACTTCGGAGTCTGCAGCTCTGACCGCATGCCCTTCGCAGCATGTTTGATGCTGTTCGAGTCCCAATGCTGTATGCTAAGATCTTGGTTATTTGTTGTTTAGTGTGGCCTCAAAGGTCCTGCTCTTACATCAGGGGACTGAAACCTGGTTCCAATATCAGCAACGGAAAATCACTCCGTGGACATTATCCTCATTGGCGCATGTGCAGTGTTCACCACCAGCGATACGCATTCTCTATGTATATTTGCACCACCACAACATAAGTGAATACTTCTTTATTTTGCTTCCTTTGTAATGGTTTGTTTACGTGCCACTTCTGTGTTGCCAGTTCCATCTATTAAACTGTTTCCATTATTTCCCTGCCTGGAGACTTGCTCCAGCGGGTACTGTTAAGACTGCAACCATCACTACTATGTGTATTGACTTGTGATGAAGTCACGCACTGAAGGGAGTTGAGCTAACTGCACTTCAAGAGTGTTAGTGGCTGCTCGGATCTTTACATAGCCTGAATAGCACTGATCTCGCGGAGTACAGCCAACAGCTCCTCTCGTTTCCACACCAGAACAGAAACTGGGCATATTTCTTCCGCAGCCATCTCTCTTTAAGAGAAGAGTATTTGGACAAGATAAGATAGTATCTTATTTTGTGCAGCCAGAACTCTAAATTCGCACCCCTCTCACAGCACCATAGGAATGGTGCCTAGGTGTCTGGTATAACGACAGCTATGTGTGTTGTTACTATAGCAATCCTGTCTTTTTGTGACTTTTTAAATATACTGTACCTTAGATTTAACACTTATGCCCTTGACAGTTAACTATCTGCTCTGGTTTTCAGTGTTTTGGAGACACCCTTTGGAGTGCATGACTGAAAATGGTGTTCCTTGTTATAATACTTGATCTTTTTGGTCTTTCCCCACGAGATCGGACCAACTACTATCTAAATACACTGCTCACCATTTTAAGATGTGTTCAGGGACTACTTTGATCTTTCATCTGGAGCACTGGAGAGGAGTGCTTGTCTTTCTGAGCTCTGCTTGAAACAGGGCTGTAAATCTTATCTGGTCGCATTTGTTGTGCATTCCAAGACTTTCCTCCCTCCTCCATGCTGTCTTACATTTGTTTATTTATGGTTTGCCCCAAAGCGAGGAGAGAGCTGCCCTAAATACAGAGTGCACCACTAAGGTAAGAACTTCAGAAATACGGCTTCATGTACAACGATTGAGACTAATCAAGTTGCAAAGGCATGGCGACAGCACAGGACAAGCGCATTCGCCCCCCCCTGCCAGCCCTCATAACATCCACATGCCGCACATAGCTTATCTCCCTCATCGGGGCCATGAATCTTCTCAGGATGCTTGTTTTTTTTCACTCTCAGGTAGTAGCTCAAACAGTTATGGTTATCGTTAACCTCAAACACACGCTTCACTGCCGAATAACATTCCACTCCATCGACTGAGACCCAGAGCGCTCCCCAACCACCACAACCTATTCAGAATCCTTGCCTTCTATTAAGCGAATGTGACTAAACTATAATTATATAGCGCCTAGTTCCAAGGCTCTCTTTTACCAGGACCATCTTTCCAAGTCATGACGCATACAAACAACCAGTGAAGGGATTGGGCTGCAGGTGAACCATCACTATTTTGCCAGTAACTGTAAAGCTGTTGAGACATTCTACCAGTGCCTGTTCTACATCAATTTTCAGCCCACCACTCTCTAATTGCTGCAGGTTTTGTGACAGCGCTTAACCTGCATCATTGATCCTAATTTATAAGAGCCACAAATTGGTCCCTGTTACTTGTACTCTCTCTTCAATCCTGAGGACCTTGTGCTGTCGAACTTTGCACGCAGTGAAGAATAAAAAATATCCTGTCTGTTTATTACAGCTCGTATCGCCATACATCTCAATACAATTTTTATCAACTAGTGCCCAGTGATTTTATTCTGCAGCTAACTGATTGATGCCCATTGTCGCAGTATAATGCAAGGAGGCAAAAGGCACCACACCAAATAGGCAGGCGTTCTACACATAAAGCAACGTTAACTTGTGGTCTAAAGTAGGACATGCATAATACGTAGGGCTGCCACCTCACTTCATATTGGAGGACCATGTTTCTAGTACTGTGCTTTTCTGTTACTTATCTGCTGTATTTTGCCACTAGAATCAAATCAATATTGCAGCTCCCATAATGCATCAGTTTGTAAAAGGAAAGTCTTCCCTTCAAAACATCGTGTTGTAGTACCATAGAGCGAGGTGCCAAAATGCATATCTAATGAGGGGGTTGCGTTAGGGATTTCAACGCTAGTGCTTATAAGGTGGGTGCAGACATGAAAGGAGACTGGGAGTGGGGGCCTTGAAACCTGATATTATTTAAACCAGGAGAAAGATCTTTATTATAAGGGGTACAATATAAGTTTATTTGTTACGGGCGTTTTCAGTGGTGGCTTAACCCAACAATCCCTCTGCTCCCCAGTCTTTGCTGGTGGCCCCTTCGGCGTAAGACATTTTCAGCAAGCATTGAAGAGCAGTGCATTAAGACTTTAAATTTAGAGTGCCACAGATAAACAATGCACTTTTCCCTTTTACTTGAAGACATTGCTTAGCTTGTTTCAGTAGTCACATGCACGGGTAGCTGTCTGCAGAAAAGCAATTCGTTATTGGGCAGTGAGCTGTTTCTATAAACTTGTTTCCTTCCCTTGTCATTATTGTTAATGGTTTTGTGCTCCCCCACCTTAGTAAGAGGCCCAGTGCACTAACTGCAGTTTTTGATTTCTTCACTATGATAAAATTACATTTGCCTGGAACACACTGCTCAATAGGATTCAGTCCAGTGCAATTTATTCCCCCTTGCAAGGGCGAGATTACAAGGCAATAAAGGCACTGATGGAATTTTGGAGCACTCTACCTGCTGCATCTTGGTACTGTATTTATACAACAGAGTTTCCCCTGAACTAAGATCAAATTATTTGTGCAGCCACTTAAATGATTTGAAGGAATGTTCTTTTCAGGATGGCCATTAGGATGGTGAAAAAAGGAACACTCTTATTGAAATCAACATGTTGGCCTTTTAGCTCCACCCTTCTAGCTACCCCCCCCCCCCCTAGCATTTACTTTGTGTGGTAGATCTGTTTTTTATTATTTTGCTTGATTTTATGTATGAACATGAGCAAATCTTTTATTATTTTGTAATTAGTTACTGACTAGTTAATTTTACATTTTTACATGCATTATTAACCTATGTTTGGAATTTTTTGTGGTGGTTTGTTACCAATGGCAATTAATAATAAATCTAAATCAGGTGTGATATGCGCCCATTCCTTAATGAGAAGCAAGGTGTAACACTTATACACAGACCTATGGTTCAAAAAATGGAGTGCAGGCAAGACTGAAGAGGTAAAAGCTATAGTGGATACTCTGCAGGGGATTGACAGAGAACCGCTGTTTCATAATGCTGCCCCCTTATGGCAGCATGGGTAAAGCATCTGCTCACTCTCAGCACCAACCCCACAGTACACACAAAGTGTTGAATCCTTAATAGTTTTTATTTTTTTTAATAGCTGGTACATGTGAGGGAAGCTTGCTTTGTACCTTCTCTGTGAGGGAAGTTTGCATTGTACGTTCGATGAGAGGAAAGCTTCCCTTGTACCTTCAGTGTGAGGGAAGCTTCCCTTGTACCTTCTCTGTGAGGGAAGCTTGCAGTGTACCTTCTCTGTGAGGGAAGCTTGCAGTGTACCTTCTCTGTGAGGGAAGCTGGCAGTGTACCTTCTCTGCGAGGGAAGCTTGCAGTGTACCTTCTCTGCGAGGGAAGCTTGCAGTGTACCTTCTCTGCGAGGGAAGCTTGCAGTGTACCTTCTCTGCGAGGGAAGCTTGCAGTGTACCTTCTCTGCGAGGGAAGCTTGCAGTGTACCTTCTCTGCGAGGGAAGCTTGCAGTGTACCTTCTCTGCGAGGGAAGCTTGCAGTATACCTTCCCTGTGAGGGAAGCTTGCAGTATACCTTCCCTGTGAGGGAAGCCTGCATTGTATATTCTGTTTGAGGGTTACTTGCATTGTACCTTCTCTGGACGCTTGTACAGCAGCTGTAGTGTATCTGCTGTGTGTGAGGGTGTAGGAAAGTACCATCTTGCCTGGCATGTTACCCCCATTTTTCACTGTATATATGTTGTTTTAGTTGTATGTGTCACTGGGACCCTGGTAACCCAGGGCCCCAGTGCTCATAAGTGTGCCTGTATGTGTTACCTGTGTAGTGACTAACTGTCTCACTGAGGCTCTGCTAATCAGAACCTCAGTGGTTATGCTCTCTCATTTCTTTCCAAATTGTCACTGACAGGCTAGTGACCATTTTTACCAATTTACATTGGCTTACTGGAACACCCTTATAATCCCCTAGTATATGGTACTGAGGTACCCAGGGTATTGGGGTTCCAGGAGATCCCTATGGGCTGCAGCATTTCTTTTGCCACCCATAGGGAGCTCTGACAATTCTTACACAGGCCTGCCACTGCAGCCTGAGTGAAATAACGTCCACGTTATTTCACAGCCATTTTACACTGCACTTAAGTAACTTATAAGTCACCTATATGTCTAACCTTTACCTGGTAAAGGTTAGGTGCAAAGTTACTTAGTGTGAGGGCACCCTGGCACTAACCAAGGTGCCCCCACATTGTTCAGAGCCAATTCACTGAACTTTGTGAGTGCGGGGACACCATTACACGCGTGCACTACATATAGGTCACTACCTATATGTAGCTTCACCATGGTAACTCCGAATATGGCCATGTAACATGTCTATGATCATGGAATTGCCCCCTCTATGCCATCCTGGCATTGTTGGTACAATTCCATGATCCCAGTGGTCTGTAGCACAGACCCTGGTACTGCCAGACTGCCCTTCCTGGGGTTTCTCTGCAGCTGCTGCTGCTGCCAACCCCTCAGACAGGCATCTGCCCTCCTGGGGTCCAGCCAGGCCTGGCCCAGGATGGCAGAACAAAGAACTTCCTCTGAGAGAGGGTGTGACACCCTCTCCCTTTGGAAAATGGTGTGAAGGCAGGGGAGGAGTAGCCTCCCCCAGCCTCTGGAAATGCTTTGTTGGGCACAGAGGTGCCCAATTCTGCATAAGCCAGTCTACACCGGTTCAGGGACCCCTTAGCCCCTGCTCTGGCGCGAAACTGGACAAAGGAAAGGGGAGTGACCACTCCCCTGACCTGCACCTCCCCTGGGAGGTGTCCAGAGCTCCTCCAGTGTGCTCCAGACCTCTGCCATCTTGGAAACAGAGGTGCTGCTGGCACACTGGACTGCTCTGAGTGGCCAGTGCCACCAGGTGACGTCAGAGACTCCTTGTGATAGGCTCCTTCAGGTGTTAGTAGCCTTTCCTCTCTCCTAGGTAGCCAAACCCTCTTTTCTGGCTATTTAGGGTCTCTGTCTCTGGGGAAACTTCAGATAACGAATGCATGAGCTCAGCCGAGTTCCTCTGCATCTCCCTCTTCGCCTTCTGATAAGGAATCGACCGCTGACCGCGCTGGAAGCCTGCAAACCTGCAACATAGTAGCAAAGACGACTACTGCAACTCTGTAACGCTGATCCTGCCGCCTTCTCGACTGTTTTCCTGCTTGTGCATGCTGTGGGGGTAGTCTGCCTCCTCTCTGCACCAGAAGCTCCGAAGAGATCTCCCGTGGGTCGACGGAATCTTCCCCCTGCAACCGCAGGCACCAAAAAGCTGCATTACCGGTCCCTTGGGTCTCCTCTCAGCACGACGAGCGAGGTCCCTCGAATCCAGCGACACCGTCCAAGTGACCCCCACAGTCCAGTGACTCTTCAGCCCAAGTTTGGTGGAGGTAAGTCCTTGCCTCACCTAGCTGGGCTGCATTGCTGGGAACCGCGACTTTGCAAGCTTCTCCGGCCCCTGTGCACTTCCGGCGGAAATCCTGTGTGCACAGCCAAGCCTGGGTCCACGGCACTCTAACCTGCATTGCACGACTTTCTAAGTTGGTCTCCGGCGACGTGGGACTCCTTTGTGCAACTTCGGCGAGCACCGTTTCACGCATCCTCGTAGTGCCTGTTTCTGGCACTTCTCCGGGTGCTACCTGCTTCAGTGAGGGCTCTTTGTCTTGCTCGACGTCCCCTCTCTCTGCAGGTCCAATTTGCGACCTTCTGGTCCCTCCTGGGCCCCAGCAGCGTCCAAAAACGCCAAACGCACGATTTGCGTGTAGCAAGGCTTGTTGGCGTCCATCCGGCGGGAAAACACTTCTGCACGACTCTCCAAGGCGTGGGGGATCCATCCTCCAAAGGGGAAGTCTCTAGCCCTTGTCGTTCCTGCAGTATTCACAGTTCTTCAGCCTAGTAAGAGCTTCTTTGCACCAACCGCTGGCATTTCTTGGGCATCTGCCCATCTCCGAGCTGCTTGTGACTTTTGGACTTGGTCCCCTTGTTCCACAGGTACCTTCAGACAGGAATCCATCGTTGTTGCATTGCTGATTTGTGTTTTCCTTGCATTCTCCCTCTAACACGACTATTTTGTCCTTAGGGGAACTTTAGTGCACTTTGCACTCACTTTTCAGGGTCTTGGGGAGGGTTATTTTTCTAACTCTCACTATTTTCCAATAGTCCCAGCGACCCTCTACAAGGTCACATAGGTTTGGGGTCCATTCGTGGTTCGCATTCCACTTCTGGAGTATATGGTTTGTGTTGCCCCTATCCCTATGTTTCCCCATTGCATCCTATTGTAACTATACATTGTTTGCACTGTTTTCTAAGACTATACTGCATATTTTTGCTATTGTGTATATATATCTTGTGTATATTTCCTATCCTCTCACTGAGGGTACACTCTAAGATACTTTGGCATATTGTCATAAAAATAAAGTACCTTTATTTTTAGTATAACTGTGTAGTGTGTTTTCTTATGATATTGTGCATATGACACTAAGTGGTACTGTAGTAGCTTCACACGTCTCCTAGTTCAGCCTAAGCTGCTCTGCTAAGCTACCATTATCTATCAGCCTAAGCTGCTAGACACCCTATACACTAATAAGGGATAACTGGGCCTGGTGCAAGGTGCAAGTACCCCTTGGTACTCACTACAAGCCAGTCCAGCCTCCTACAGAGGGAAGCATGCACTGCTGCTGCCTGTGCTGCATCTGCTGTGTGTGAGGGAAGCTTGCACTGCTGCTGTGCTGTATCTGCGAGGTGTGAGGGAAGCTTGCATTGTACTTCCTCTGTGAGGGAGCATGCACTGCTGCCTGTGCTGTATGTTCTGTGTGAGGGAAGCATGCACTGCTGCTACCTGTACAGTATTTGCTGTGAGTGAGGGAAGCTTGCATGTTACCTTCTTTGTGAGGGAAGCTTGCATTGTGCCTTCTGTGTGAGGAAAGCTTGCATTGTGCCTTCTGTGTGAGGAAAGCTTGCATTGTTCCTTCTGTGTGAGGAAAGCTTGCATTGTGCCTTCTGTGTGAGGAAAGCTTGCATTGTGCCTTCTGTGTGAGGAAAGCTTGCATTGTGCCTTCTGTGTGAGGAAAGCTTGCATTGTGCCTTCTGTGTGAGGGAAGCTTGCATTGTACCTTCTGTGTGAGGGAAGCTTGCATTGTACCTTCTGTGTGAGGGAAGCTTGCATTGTACCTTCTGTGTGAGGAAAGCTTACATTGTACCTTCTGTGTGAGGAAAGCTTACATTGTACCTTTTGTGTGAGGAAAGCTTACATTGTACCTTTTGTGAGAGGAAAACTTGCACTGTCCCTTCAATGTAAGGGAAGCTTGCACTGTACCTTCCGTGTGAGGGACGCTTGCACTGTACCTTCCGTGTGGGGGACGCTTGCACTGTACCTTCCGTGTGGGGGACGCTTGCACTGTACCTTCCGTGTGAGGGACGCTTGCACTGTACCTTCCGTGTGAGGGACGCTTGCACTGTACCTTCCGTGTGAGGGACGCTTGCACTGTACCTTCCGTGTGAGGGAAGCTTGCACTGTACCTTCCGTGTGAGGGAAGCTTGCACTGTACCTTCCGTGTGAGGGAAGCTTGCGTTGTACCATCTGTGTGAGGGAAGCTTGAATTGTACCTTCCCTGTGACGAAAGCTTGCACTGTACCTTCCCTGTGACGAAAGCTTGCACTGTACCTTCCCTGTGAGGGGAGCTTGCACTGTACCTTTCCTGTGAGGGAAGCTTGCACTGTACCTTCCCTGTGAGGGAAGCTTGCACTGTACCTTCCCTGTGAGGGAAGCTTGCACTGTACCTTTGCAGTATACCTTCCCTGTGAGGGAAGCTTGCAGTATACCTTCTCTGTGAGGGCTGCCTGCATTGTATATTCTGTTTGAGGGATACTTGCATTGTACCTTCTCTGTGAGGGACGCTTGTACTGCAGCTGTAGTGTATCTGCTGTGTGTGAGGGAAGCATGCACTGCTGCTGCCTGTGCTGCATCTGCTGTGTGTGAGGGAAGCTTGCATTTTACCTTCCGTGTGAGGGAAACTTGCATTGTACCTTCTGTGTCAGGGAAGTTTGCATTGTACATTCCATTTGAGGGAAGCTTGCATTGTATCTTCCGTGAGGGAAGATTACACTGCACCTTCTCTGTAAGGGAAGCTTGCATTGTACCTTCTCTGTGAGGGAAGCTTGCATTGTACCTTCTCTGTGAGGGAAGCTTGCATTGTACATTCCCTGTAAGGGAAGCTTGTACCTTCCCTGTGATGGAAGCCTGCACCAGTTCCTAAATAAACTACCTATCCCTCTCAATCTTTTTTTCTATCAAGTCTATGCAGCTCTCACCCATATATTTTCACCATGCCACATAATTCCACTACACAAATACACTCTGTACCACATAATTCCACAATGCACAATTCCACAAATAACAATTAAAATGCAAACCACAAATTCCCACTCCACACCACACACATCTCCTAGACTCCAGGCCAAAACACCTTAATAAAAGACATTGTCATTTACAAGGCCGATAGCTCTAACTCTAGCAAATGTGAGACCTGTTGCATTGCAAATGTTTGTTATGCAATGCAATCACCGGATGTAAATGAAGAGAGCCTGGAAACGCAGCAAATGTCACGGTTCCAGGCCATTCTATTTACAAGTTCTTACTGAGACATTTGTATGCCCCTGGGAATTCAGTCAGACCCCAGGCGCCATGCCCCACAGTGTGAAGAACTCTGCTTTAGCCACACACAAAGGCAAATATAAACATCACAGGCAGTCATAATTAAAATAACTACCTTTTTAACAAAGAAGATTTAAGAAGCCAAGATTCAGAGTAAAATATCTGGAAATAAAAGAGCTTAGATTATAAAAGGTGGATGTGTCCTCTGGTTATACTAGATGTGGCCTTGTAGTCAAGGGGCACACAAACCTCAGCATCAACTTCCAGGTATGAGTTGTAGTACAGAAATCCCTCTAACCTAATAGAAATCCTTATTGCAACTGTCCTTGTGAAAACCCCATCTTTGCTGTCGATGTTCTATCTCCAACACACTATATGCATGCTTACAAAAGTTCATAACAAAACAGGATAACAAACCTTAACGTTTACAAAATGTCAACCATCTCACCTCACCTCAGGTGACTACACTAGCACAGTTTACGAGCTACTTTCTCCATTAAGATCCTGCTCGTACCCTGGCACTCTGCACAAGCCCCACTCCTACTGCTGTCCAAAACAAAGTGCAAAAGAAGAGGAAAGAGAAACACTTTTCAACCCACTTTCTTTCTCTTGAATGGCATATTCAGGAACATCCTCAACTCATCCAGCATTCTTAAATTCAGTGTGAAATGTAGAAAAGAAGAACCACTTCTAAGCTAGGTCTCCCAGCTGATTGGTATTACTAGTTTTGAAGTCACACTGGGGTAGAGCCATCCAGTCCCCAGTCCATGTGCTCTGGACCCCTAAAACACAGTTTAATTGGCTAATCTCCAATTTCCATATTTAACATTTAAGTAAGACCACAGCATATGCAGGGAAATACACCAAAGGCATGGAAAGGTAAATGTCAACTGTTAACTGCAGCATGTTGCCCCATCCACCAAGCTAGAAAGAAAATCATGGCATCAGGCCTACATGTGTAGCCTGACTGCTGCAGTTCTTAAACCTGCAAGCGCACCTGTCAAATTATCCCTTTTTAACAGGACGAATCCCACTTTGAAACGGTCACTCCTAATTAGGCTCTGTAGCCCACATGCATGATGCCTACTATTTAAAAGTCAGTGGAATATGTAGTCATTTTATATCTTATATAACTGATATTGGCATGTTCCTACAGTAACTAGCCGCCAAAAGCTATATGCACTGTAAAGATCCTATAAAAAAAAAAACTAGAGTGCAACTAAAAAACTATGTTTACTAACTCTGGTTTGAAAGAGTTCTAGATGTTAAATCAACCACTGTTTCTAATATTTGTTAAAAATCCAATTCAATGGTGAAGTTTGAATTTTGATACATATATAGGAAAAGTAACTTTCAAAAAGTTAGATTTTGGCCAAGGTGAAAGGAAGGTCACATAGCAGAATTACAGCTGCATCTTAAAGAAAAAAAACATTATCTGGCTTTTCTTTCTTCTGGTGCGTTTTTCTTAAATAGACCAGTGTTCAGTGAAAGGAGACATTTATTGAAACATGTACTGTACTGCAACATTTATATAGTGCTTACTATCGCTATGTGGGGAGCTGAAGTTGCTTGCCTAAATAGGCTGCATGCTGTACCATTTAGGGTGTGTGATTGGAAGGGTGTTGCCTATGTTTTTGTCCTATATGGGAATTGTTTCCATGTTGTGCGTTAGAACCACAAAGGTAAGGTTATGTTGGGTGACGGATGAAGAGGCCTGAGAGATAGGTGTGCAGTTTATGGTTTTCAGTAAGCTGGTAGCTTTTAAAAGCTTGCAGATCCCTTGGTGGCATTTCTTATGATCATAGCCCATTTAGATGAAGTGGATTGTCTATTCGGAGATATTTTGTTTAAAGTTTATGGTTCTGAACAGGCATAGGTTGGAAGGAGAATGAGGCGATCACAGTATGTAGCTAATTGGGAACTGCAGTGGTGGATTAAATTAGGTGCCTCAGTTGGCCAGCAATATTGGGAAGATCTCTTCAGCTACCTCATGCCTGTTCAGTTGGTGATGGGTGATCTATTGCTGTAGACAGGTACAATACATGGCGAGGGACATAACCCATCTTATGAGAGTGTATGGGTCAGGCAATAAAAGGGAAAAATAAAGCAGTCTATATGAACTACACTGGTCTACCTGACTTCTGAGTGATGTTGTATTCGTATTAGCATAGGCCAGGATGGTTATATAAGATTTTGCATTACTATATAATACTCAGGCTAGACACAGGTCATCCCTTCATGACTTACCTGAACATAGAACGTTGCGAGAAGTTTGGGTGGATCAATCTCTGTGGACTGGATTGTAGCCTGCACATTGTACTTGAAGCAGTGTTTATTAAACAGGGTTTTAACCCAGAGTTGTGGATAATAAGTTGTCTTTGAAATAGTACTCTTCTGAAGTGGATATGCTCCTGTGTGATTCAAATCTTGGCTGATAGCGAGTTCCAGTGCTTGGCAGTTTGTGCTGAGAAACAATGCCTCCCTCTGTTTTATTGTATTTGCGTTGTATGATAATCTGTGGTGCAAGCCTGGAGCACAGTGCCCCATTTTGTTTGTACAGTTTGAATTTAACTTGAAAACTTTAGTGGTTCTTTCCATGGGAGAATCTGTGTACAATGCTTGTAGGACTGGAGTCATGCATTGTCTTGGGTGAAGATGGAGGAGTTGTCTTGTGACATCATTTTGGATTAGTTGTATTTTGTATAGGATGAAACTGAGTGTGCTAAGGTATAGGCTGTTGGCATAGTCAAGGATGGAGAACAGGAGCGAGAGTACAGCTTGCATCTTTTGCTGGTATCTAGGGTATGGGAAAATGCAGTCTATTTTCATTGTGAATGGGCAAAGCTCTCTCTTCTTAGGTTCATTGATTCTGAGCATTCATATTACCACAAAAAGGCCCTCATTAAGAGTTTGGCGGGCAGCAGAGGCCGCCCGCCAAACTAATTTGCACGGTAGACCGCCACCGGCCCAGCAGGGAACAGGGCCTTAATATTGAAACTGGCACATAATTGAGTTGACAGCAATGTGGCAGTGGGTCGGGTGCCACAGCACCCATCTCACTTTTCACTGCCAATAATTCAGGCAGTGAAAAGCACGACAGGGCTCTCCGTGGGGCCACCTGCACTGCCCATGCCAAGCGCATGGGCAGTGCAGAGGTTCCCATGGGGCCCCCGGCATCACCTTTCCTTCAGCCTTTGCATGGCAGGGCTACAGTCATGCAAAGGCTTTCAGAACGGGGACTCGTAATCCCCAGGGCAGTGCTGCAAGCAGTGCTGTCCTGGTGGAGTGAGACCACCGGCCCCACCAGACTGTCGGCATCCTAGCGGTGCCTGCAGTTGGATCGTGGCCAATCTGCCAAGGTCATAATAGGGCGGTTGGACCGCCCCTTATGGTGGCAGTCCGAGCATCACCATAATGAGGCCTTTGTGGTTTATAAGGTCTTTTCCCCTTACCTTAACATCTGCGGTCTCTGGCCCTCTTTTGGCTTTATTTCTGAGGTTCAGTGCTCACCCACTGTGTTTTGGAGGGTATGTTCCCATTCCCCTCACTGCTCTCTTGGTGGATATTTGTGTCTTGAATATGGGGATTCCCACTCACCTCTGATCATCAGTTTCTGGCTCCACTAATATGTTCTTCTGCTCTTGCTTCACCCTCAGGAAAACAAAGGAATCCAGGTTTGGTTTGGGGACTGAAAGAAAAGTGTAATGGTTACTGGAGCATCATGCATAGTCCTCAAAATATATAAGGGTAGAAGTACCCCAGAGCCAACTCGTCCCAAACACTGCAATAACAACAAGTCCAGGCCAACAGTTTTCAAAAAGAGATTTCTCCTGTTCACAATATAAGTGGACCGCCATTCAAAAATGTTTTGTTTCTTGAGAACTGGAAAGATTGGTACTTCCATCTCAGAGACAAAGTCCTAATATGAGATTCTTCTGGAGGGAACCTCTTATGAGGTAACTGCCATGATCTTGGGAATTTGCTTTTTTAAATTTAAACTTTAGCACTTGCATCATGTCAAAAGCCGCATAGTCCTTACGCCCGAGCTAATAAGGTTATGTGGCATGTTAGATCTTTGTAGGCGTTTCAGCTTTTTTTTTTAACCTAACATTTTAAATTGCATAATTTTAATGCCCTGATTCCATCACCTACCCAGGGAAGCCTTGTAATTCGTCAACAACCTATCCCAGAGTCTTGGTGATGGAGGAAATCATGTTTTTTGTGACAGATGTTCCAGTCTTCATTGCGGAAGTAGCTTGTTTTTTGGATACCTATTCCTCCATCCCTGGAACCTCACTCGGGCAATGAGTAACTGTAGACTCCCATGCCCCTCCAGGAATCCTAGCCCTTTTGTAAAGATCGATGCTCACATTTTCAGCAGTTCAATCCCTGCAACCATTAGCTTAATCTATTCTACCACAGTGCACATAGACTGTGCTACAGCAAACACCAAACTCCTTTCACACCAACCCAGAATGCCCAGCCACCACAGTTCCAGCCGTGAAACTTGTGCCATCTGAATGAATCTTTGGCGTCATCCCCATTTGTTCTACACACAGGGCATCAAGCACCTTTGCACAACCAAAGAGGTCTTAGCTGCTTGGTTTATTTAACTGGAGCCACAGTCTTAGCTCACTTAGTTCCACGCTAGGGCTTCCAGCGCCATATGTCAGTTCTAGGGTCTTCTGTACTAGAAGAGTCCCTTCTGTTCTTGTATGTGACCTGTGTTTAACTCATTGGCCTTTGTATGTGACCTACTTTGAACATA
Source organism: Pleurodeles waltl (assembly GCF_031143425.1). Lineage (NCBI taxonomy): Eukaryota > Metazoa > Chordata > Amphibia > Caudata > Salamandridae > Pleurodeles > Pleurodeles waltl. The sequence goes on along the minus strand of NC_090450.1, from coordinate 581,214,416 downwards.
CCACGCCAGAAGGTGCTTAGCCATGTCGATAAATTATATGGTCATTATTCCAGATCCTGTAACTCTTTAGAACACCTAATCGCAATGGACATTCTTCAAACCCTGCTAAAACTCCTAGCTTCCACCATGTCATCAAGTCCTGAGTTTCACAAACCCTAGTATAGTTAGTTTGTGCTAGTAAAACCTCCAGTTATCATAAGAACCTCCCATTACTGTAATACCCAACTTTGAGAATCATGCTCGTCTCACCGGATTTGAGGAGCTCCACTGTCTGCAGGTTGGGTGGCATGTGCTTCAGTGCCACATTCTTCAGGTGGTTCTCTGTGTTTGCCATGTACCTACAAGGATGAGAACATGGGGTTACCCCAAGAAGGCAAGCCAGAAAGATGCATTAAGACAAACTCCGTGTTTAGTGGTAAGTCAAGAAGTACAGGTGAACAGACAATATGAGAACTGACAGAGAAACCAACTTTAACTTTTTCATGGTGTAAATAGATTTTCAAATTATGCTTCTGGACTGCCAGAAAACCTCTTTCTCACAAAACTTACTGCTATGGATTTTGTGTGGGAAGTTACAGGTAAAGGCCACAAAATGCCATGTCTGAGTAAAGGATGGGATGAGACAGGACAATAACGATGCAGTCTTTGCTCCGGATGGCAAAAGGTTATGCAAGTTATATAAACGCCGTGCTTCTTCTATAGACACACACTGCAGGCAAGATTACTGTCAAATCCAAACAGCTACAGAGAAAAATGCACTATATATATATATATATATATATATATATATATATATATAAATAAATACTTAGGCTTCACTGTACAGCTAGCAACTTATACCCAACATCACATATCATTGTTCCAGTCTCACCCACAAACTGTCATACTCCTAAATCATATGTTAGACAGAACCCTCTCACCTTCATATGTACAACATAGTTCCGAATCCATATGATTGGCAAATTGTGGCCAGATCATTGGCACTGTCATGTACTATTCGGTCCTAGAAACACCCAGCAAAACTAAAACTTACACCACCCCAACAACATATCATCACATTTCACAATTAAGCCAAGTGATGGACAATAGAACTCAAATTGAGAGGGGGAAAAATGGGAAATCCTTTTGACCTATCAACCCATTCACAAAACATCTTCCAAGATTGAACTAAACGCACTTTCTCACTAACTGACACATGTTGTAACTTAACACTGAACAAACTTTGTAGACACGAATAACCAATCAAAACAAATAAACAATAACAGTGGTTTCTTGAGTTTGGTGGTGTTCCAGACCAGCATGAAAAGATGCCCAGGGAAAGCTAAAACAATTCTGGTTGGCTCTATACAAATTGAAATTATGAACGGAATGCATATATTCATATTCAACATTTTGATCAAAACAAGACCTCAGTGTCAGAAGACCCCTTTTAGTAAGATTACATTCAGGTGTCTCACATACATTCTAGGGCTGTGTGAACATTAAACTAAATTTTGAGCGGGTACGTCCCCTATTAAAAAAAATAAAACGGATCAACAATTCCTAGCAAGCAATAGGCAATAATTGGCCCAAATAATATTCTCAACATCAAACTGAAAGTCCAATAAGCACAGAGCCTCAAGTCATTTCTCTCCCAGAGGAGGATTCCAAAGCTGGGCAAGGGCTGTTGAGGAAGTTCACCGTCCTTCCACAAGTCTTTGATTTTCAATTCTGTAAGGGATACTATTCCACTAGTAAGTAAATCTATTCATATTAAGTGTCTAGGCAATGTTATGTTTTTGAATTTATGAAGCACTCTAATAGCTATATGGTGACCTGACAGTGAGGAGGTAAGACCTGTTGAAGAAGCCAGACTGTAAAGAGGCAATTGATGGTAAAGCCAAGTTCTAACCCTTCTGGAAAACCAAAGAATATTGCATCTTGTGAACAGAAACTTGCTGGGGAAGCATTCCACAGCCTAGGAGCTGTAACAAAAATAATCTGCCTCCAAAGCATACATGCTTGAACCTAGAGACCACCAAAGAGAAATAACATGGCCATTAGGTTTTGAGAGGGCAGCCAGAAGACTGCTAAATTGAGAATTACAATTCTTTGGGCAGAATCTATCATGTAAGGGTTTATTAGGAACAATAAGGCAGTGTCACCAACTCTTAGCTGATTGCTAGTGCTTCTACATGGCATGTGTGAACAAAAAGTGAGTTTGCCATTTGCTTATTTCTGCTATGCTTTGGAGGGGAATAGGAACATTCAAGGGCAGTTACACTTTACTTACTACTAGTGCCAGAGTCTACCATTGTGGATACTCAAAACAACTAAGGCGCAATGGGTCCCCTGCTCAGTTATCATCTACAAACTACCTTGAATACATCTTTGATGTAACCATACTCTTCAGGGGAGATGCTATCCCAGCAATCAAACCAATATTACTGTTGGAGGAAAAACAAAAACCTGAGTCTTGGCGATACGGCCAACTATAGGCGTGTCCCAAATCTTGCTTATCCTGCTAATATATCTTCATTGTCCACCTGCACATGCACGATAAATGGTATCACGTTCTCTTTAGCTGCCATTTTCTTTTAACCCAGATAATGCAGTGAGTGCATCTTGAAGACAGTCAAGGAACTTCTTCTGCAAACATTAACACTTGCTGGCAAGTGACACAAATCACACTAAGGCTGTTTATGGCACTTTAAGTTACTGCAGTCTTTTTGGAGGGTCAGCTGACATGCAAACTTCTCAGCCCCTCATACTGTAGGCGCACCTACCTGACCTTCCAGTGCAGTCATGACTATCTGGCCAAAAAAGGCTCAAGTGATACAAGATGCCTCTTTCTGTGCCTGACTGTGCATGCTTATTTATCATGCAATTGTAAGTTCAATCACAGTGACACTCCATCTGTGCAAGAAGCCCCGTGGGTTGAGTTTATGTTCTTTCCTGAAGGTCATACAGGCACAAGGTGCGTAGTAATTGAGACTTCTAGAAACATATTTTGAAAAGAATTGGATATTTCAGATTTTTGCAGCCTATAAAAGAGATCCATTGTTGCAAGTTTGCTAATGAGCAAAGCACATACATTTTATTTAATTTTCCAAACATAAAAAAAAAAACTTTGAAAATAAGTTTACAATTCTAGATAAAGGATGAAATAGTTGTCATTAGATCTATAACTGAGCACAACCTGTTGTATTAGGTCCAATCTTAACGTTACTCCAAACTTCAACCCTCACCGCAATTCTAATCTTAAGAAAGAACCTGTCCCAGCACTTCACTAGACAAGGATCCTCAACTTAAACCTACTTTAACGCTTTGCCTAATCTAAATCCGCCTTAACTCAGACACTAAGCCTTAATGTCAATATACTCCTAACACTATGGCCATTCCTAGCCGTTCATTAACTGTAATCCTGACTAGGCTCCAACCCAAACTCTTATAATGATTCTAACGCTGTGACTTTCCTTAATTTAAACTTAAGACTTGCAAACATATAGTTTGCAAAGTTTTGACCAAATAATCAACCAATTAATCAATGGTTCTTTTAGAGCGCAGCTAATCACCAGTTAGGGGCTCAAGGTGCTTGGGGGGAGGGGGTGGGGTGATGTGCAGTTCAGTCGTAAAGCCAGGTCTTGAGGTCCTTCCTGAATTGAGGCAGTGAGGGTGACTGCCTGAGCTGTAGCAGTAGAGAGTTCCAGGTCTACACAGCGAGGTAGGAGAAGGATCTTCCTCCAGTCGAGGTCTTAAAGATCCTTGGGATAGTGGTCGGGGGTCAGGTGGGCAGAGCGGAGATGTCTGGTGGGTGTGTAGAAAGAGAGGCAGTGGTTGAGGTATGCAGGTCCCATGTTGTGGAGGGCCTTGTAGGCGTGCGTGAGGAGCTTGAAGGTGATTCTTTTGTTGACCTGGAGTTAGTGAAGGTCTCTTAGGTGACCAGAGATGTAGCTGTGGCGGTGGATGTTCAGGATAAGTCTGGCCGAAGCGTTCTGGATTCTCTGCAATTTCTTTTGCAGTTTTTGGGTGGTGCCAGCGTAGTGTGTGTTTCTGTAGTCGAGCTTGCTGCTGACGAGCACCTGGGTGACGGTTCTCCTGGACTCAGTGGGGAACCACATGAAAATCTTCTGAAGTAGGTGGAGTGTGTGGAAGCAGGAGGATGAAAGTGTTGATTTGGCAGTTTATTGACAGCGAGGAGTCGAGGATGATGCTGAGTTTATGTGCGCGGTGGGTGGGTGGGAAGGGGGTTCTGAGCGCTGCAGGCTACCTGGAGTCGTCCCAGGTGGAGGGGGTGGTGCCCAGGATGATGAATAGTCAACTGCTTCAAGTGGTCTCTCAAGAAACACCTCTCCATGAAGAGACAGAGAGAAGCACATCTGACTCCCTATTAGATTATCTGATGGCTGACCTGCCAGTGGGACAAAATGGCTTCAGTCATGTGGTTTCATTTAAAGTCGTGCATTCTGGGAGTTGCAGTCTTAGTTCATTTTAAATGAATTAACTGGACTATCACATCTGAAAACAATGATTTGTAAACGAAAGCCAAAGAACTGAAACATCGCATCTTTGTGGCCCGGAATCTTTGTTACTCTTCATTCCTTGACCTTAAGAGCAGAGGCTCTCCAAAACTTACTACCAGAAAACCAACCACAGAGTTGACTGGGCTTGACAGGATGTGTTCTGGAAAGCATGTGATAGTCCATGTTGAAGAAAGCCTGATCAGATGTTCCTCAGCTACCTGTACTAATACTCACTCTTTGGCAAATGCAAACTCTTCAGGGGACAGATCTGAAGACGCACCTTCTGGCCGAGACTTCTCTTTCTCAAGGATGTGAGGGAAGAACTTCTCAATCTGAAAGAAAGGAGGAATAAATGAGGGGTTTGTAGGTTAGGGTGTGCTTCAGATGAATGTGCTGCTTTCCTATGGATAGGAAAGGTGAAACAGGTCTGGCACATACTGATCTTTCTGTGCACACAAGAAAGGAATACAATTGCAGACCATGCTGCAGTTTACAGGCTAGAGCCCCTGTGACAGCAAATGGACACTTTGCATTACAGCTCACAATGGTGGCCAGACATGAGCTGCAAGGGCAGCATAGGCAGGTATTTCTGATCCAAATGTGGAAGTAATGGCATGACCACTATCCTTGTGTACTATTTGCTGCTTAGGAGACTTGGGGAGACCAAAAGTGGCAACTACAGAAAGTAATCCGAGCTGTGAGAGTCAACATTTTGAAGCAAAAAAGTGTATTGAGCATTTGTGGATAAATATCCAAACACGAAAAGCAACAAAAACTACTTTAATTCAATACAAATACATTTGCATAATATTACACTTACAATTGTATAAATATGAAAGTACATAGAGCAGTGCATTAAAATACATTTGGAATCTTCATACTCAAAAAGTAGCACATTTTAAGAGCATCCCAGAAGACCGGAGATTATATAAAATAACCTGCACACTAAATACAATCAAAATCAAAGAGGCTTTCACTTTGCAAAATCTAAGTGATTTTGAACTCTGAGAGGTTATACAGCTATATGCAAGGAAGACACCTATTAATTATTTGTCACCACAGTTGTAAACCGCACCATGCTGTCAATGAGTTTACAAGTTTGATAACTCAAGCATAGTCAGTGCTCTCGTCATAAACCTTGACTGCAAATTCGGAGTCTCCATAAAGCACACAGGTGACAGCTTTTATTACGTTTGCCATTTCCATTCCAATGACTGTGGTAGTAAAAAAAACGATCTGATGCAGTCTTACTCTTAGCCATGCTCTACTTCAATGGTTCCTATTTTATTATTACTGGAATCCAGAGACCCCCACTGAGTCACTACTGAAAGTCATTACTGAAAGCCAGGGACCCAGGCCTAAACACGGTCAATGATTTGAACTGCTGAACAACACACACAAAATACAGAAACACGCATTTAATCTAACAATACACAAATAATAACACATTTTATTCAATTTGCAAAAATATATATATATATATTTTTTTAAACTTTAATAGGAAGCTTGGAGCTTTTCTAAATTCAGCTGAAGCCACACATCATTCATACTATATTGTTTGATGCACCTGCACTCAATCTGAGGATACTAATTTAACTTTCAGCCTCCAATTTCAAATTCCTTGCCATTTACAGTATGTTTTAACATTTTTCAATTGTTCATTTAGCCACTTTATTTCTATTTACTTTATTAATCTGTTAATGTTAGTTAATTTTATAAGCAGTCACAGACCCCTTGATGAGGCTTTGTGAAACCCCTAGGGTCCCCGGACCACAGGTTGGGAACCACTGCTCTACTTATATGTGGCTTTAAACCATGGGTACTCACAAACTTTTTCTCGGGGGCCAAAATTGCACTATGGTTTGCGGCCGAGGGCCGCACTGAAGTGACAGCGGGGGTGGGGGGGCGGGGCTTATAGGGGGCACAACCACCTCGCCCCCTTTTTCAAAACATTGCTAAACACACACTGCGCCATACACACACAGCGCCATCTGCTCTCACCCCTACCCCAGTATCACACACAGCGCCATCTGCTCTCACCCCTACCCCAGTAACACACACAGCGCCATACACACACAGCGCCATCTGCTCTCACCCCTACCCCAGTAACACACACACAGCGCTCACACACAGCGCCATCTGCTCTCACCCCTACCCCAGTATCACACATAGCGCCATCTGCTCTCACCCCTACCCCAGTAACACACACAGCGCCATACACACACAGCGCCATCTGCACACAGCGCCATCTGCTCTCACCCCTACCCCAGTAACACACACAGCGCCATCTGCTCTCACCCCTACCCCAGTAACACACACAGCGCCATACACACACAGCGCCCTCTGCTCTCACCCCTACCCCAGTAACACACACACAGCGCCATCTGCTCTCACCCCTACCCCAGTATCACACACAGCGCCATCTGCTCTCACCCCTACCCCAGTAACACACACAGCGCCATACACACACAGCGCCATCTGCACACAGCGCCATCTGCTCTCACCCCTACCCCAGTAACACACACAGCGCCATCTGCTCTCACCCCTACCCCAGTAACACACACAGCGCCATACACACACAGCGCCATCTGCACACAGCGCCATCTGCTCTCACCCCTACCCCAGTAACACACACACAGCGCCATACACACACAGCGCCATCTGCTCTCACCCCTACCCCAGTATCACACACAGCACCATCTGCTCTCACCCCTACCCCAGTAACACACACAGCGCAATACACACACAGCGCCATCTGCTCTCACCCCTACCCCAGTAACACACACAGCGCCATCTGCTCTCACCCCTACCCCAGTAACACACACACAGCGCAATCTGCTCTCACCCCTACCCCAGTAATACACACACAGCGCACACACACAGTGCAATCTGCTCTCACCCCTACCCCAGTAACACACACACAGCGCCATCTGCTCTCACCCCTACCCCAGTAACACACACACAGCGCAATCTGCTCTCACCCCTACCCCAGTAACACACACACACTACATTAAGAACAAATAAATAAATAACCAAAGAGCCTTACCTGCCTCAATAAAGCACTGTAAAGGTGCCACAAATGTAGAACGGCAGGCGGGCAGCAGACGTGGAGCCGGTGACAGGAAGCAGACGAAAAAGCCCCGTAAAAGTTAGCTGCAAGCGCTGACTTTTATGGGGCTTTGGCTTCCAGGATCGTCATGGAAATGCCATAAATAATGGCCGCCGTAGGTAAACATAGAGGAGGGCCGCGGGAGCATGCGCAAAGAAGCAACGATTGCGCATGCTCCCGTGGCCCTCTTCTATGTTTATATACTGCGGCCATTATTATATGTCGTTTCCTGTACGTGTCCGCGGGCCGCCAAGGAAGGTCCGTGGGGCCGCTGGCGGCCCGAGGGCCGTACTTTGAGTAACGTCGCTTTAAACCAAACTATACATTTCATTTCTCTCAAAGAAAAAGTGTAACTATTAATTGAAGAGAACACAATTTTAAATTTCCTCAATTTGTCACTGTCTAACAAAAAGCTCACTTTCTTGACTCTATTACTAGAGCTCTCAATGAAGCATTAGGTATATATGTATCATGCCAGAGTGGCTCTGAGACATATTTTTGTAAAAAGGACAATAAAAATAAGTTGAAGTTTCTTGACAAATTTGCTGATTCTTTCCAAATTATTGCCACCAAAGAATCACCTACACCAACGGTTCTAAGCCTGTGGTCAAAGGACCTCTGGTAGTCTGCGATGCCTAATCAGTATGTCTGCGGCTGCTTAGAAGATTAAATATTAACCGATTAATACATAAATATAAAGATGCAACAGTCAAAATGTTAAAAGAAATTCTGTAAATGTAAATGAATTTGAAATTGTAGGATAAAAATTAAGTTGGTATCCTCAGATTAATTTGTGGGAGCAGTGGAAGCGCATCCAACACAATACAGTTTGGGCAATGGCTAGCCTCAGTTGAATTTAGGAAAGCTCCAACATTCAAATTAAAAGTAAAATGTTGCTTTTTAATTGATGTGTTTGTAAATTAAATTAAATATTTCATAAATTGTGGACCTGTTCGACAATTGCTTGTTTCTGTATTTTTGTGTGTTGCTTTGCAGTTCAAATCATCTAAATTGCTTAGGCCAGGATCCCCAACTTCTAGTAATCACTCAGTGGGACTCTCCAGTTTTCAATAATAAATCGGTGAGGGGTAGCTGGATTCCAGTAATGATTACGTGGGGGTCCACAGAAATCAAAAGGTTAAGAACTATTGACATACACTGTAACAGCAATGAATAATATATGTTAATAATTCACATCTGCTCTTTTGAGAAAACAGGAGCACCTAATAAGTCTATATAAACACTATAGGGTTGCTTGACTAGTATGAAAGCGTTTACACAACTCTTAGGACTCTAGCATATCTAAAGAGTCTTCACAATTACCACTGAACACGACTAAGCAGTCCAGAAGGATTTGAACAACCTTGGCATCAGAAACGTAACAATGGACACACTGTTTGTGGAAAGAATTGGCTTTTAGAAGGTGCAAAACCTGGCAAGCATCTACTAACCCTGCCAGCTATAATCCTATGGTGTGGCTTTCAACCTAATAACCCACTCAGTGTCACTCTCTGATATGTATGTTGTGTTACTAACTCATGTCTATAACCATCGGTAACAATCAGAGTTAGCCTGGCTACTCCCGAAAGACATATCTTGTCTTTTCGAAATACATTTGAACTTTTCCAGTACATTATACTCGCATATCGAGGTCACCAGCCTTTCAAGAGCTATGGGAGTCTGGTCCAGTAAAATAATGTTATCTGCATAAGCAAATGGTGTTAGGTGCGTGCCTCGGAGTCTTGGGGAGAACCATGGGATCTGCATTTATTGCACCTGAAATGTAACTCCAGAATCCTATTCAGATATCCAACTCGATTTATCATAGATCTTGCGTTTACACTCACAATCAGCAGCATGCATTGCAGCCACATAACAGTCTAAAGCAGATCGGCCCAAAAAGAGAAATACTAGTGCTAGGGCAGACACCTCAAAAATAGCACTGTTTTGGAAGAGGGAATACCTATCAAAACAAAAGTGCATACCTGGAGTAATAATGAATGCAGACCACAGCCTCAGTGTGCAAATGGGAGCGGTTGATACAATAAAATTCCACAAAATCCAGCTCCTGCAAACGGCTCTCCAGTTCATCCACTTCCCCCATCGTCTATAAGGCCCAGGTCAGCTCTAAACTTGACGTGCATAACACCCTAAGCCGAAAACTACCAAGTTAGAAAATATAAAAATGAGAACATTTTATCAAATTCAAAGGCTTCAAAATTACCAAAACGCAGTAGGGAGACTAATATTGAACAAAAAAGGCCCATCTCTAAAGCCTACACCGGCTAGAATTTAAGACAAAATCACATGCAAGATTCTCTGCCTTGCTTACAGTTGCAGTGTAGGTGTCATACCATACAAGTCTTAATGTCATGGTGAAATTACTTAAAAGGTACCACAGTTCTTGCCCTTCATCATACGTGGCCAGATCAGAGAACTAACTCTGACCACCATGAAACCACTGCCTTACCTTCATAAGTCGACTTCGCAGATAGCTGCTGAGAACATAGCGCACCCTCTCAATCTCCATCCTGTGGATGCTAACTTTCAGATCGCCGCTCTTTGCCCTCTTGAGATTCTCCTCCTGCGGAATAACAAACAAGTCAGAATTTGTCAGACATGGAGGAGTTGGAATGCAAAAGGTCTATTCCTGCTCTTGGGCACACCTTAATCATTATCTAATATAGGAGCCAAGAGGTTCCTCCAACTGGCCACGCCACATGTAGGGCGACATAAATAAGTTATACTCATGACAAGGGTGTACAGGTCTCTTTTTCCTTGTTTTATTCAATGGTAGATGTGCACTAAGAAGGTGCCACCAATATGCAACAACACCTCAACAGCATCACTTCGCTTCTAGCAAATTGAAACCAGGAAGACTATATGGGTGTTCCAGTGTGCCAATGAGAATTGGTAAAATTAGTCACTAGCCTGCAGTGACAATTTTAGAAAGCAGAGAGAGCATAAACACTGAGGTTCTGGTTAGCAGAGTCTCAGTGATACAGTTAGGCACCACGCAGGGAACACATACAGGGCATACATTATGAGCACTGGGGTCCTGCTTAGCAGGATCCCAGTGACACAAGGGCAAAAACAAACATACATACTGTGAAAATGGGGGTAACATGCGAGGCAAGATAGTACTTTCCTACAAGAAGTCACAGAGAAACCACTACATCTGCTGCTTTCATTCTGACAGCTGTGCACTAGTAAAACAGTAGGAGAGCGAGTCGATAGGTGGATGGATGGACGGATAAGTGAAAGGGTGAATGGATAGATTCATGGATGAAAGACTGGATGTAAGGATGGATGAGTGAACAGGCAGAAGGATGGATGAGTGAAAGGGTGGATGGATGATGAAAGGGTGGATGATGAGAGAAAGGATGGATGAGTGAATGAAAGGGTGGATGAATGAGTGACAGGGAGGATAGATGGATTGCTGGGTGGACGAGTGAACTGGTGAATTGTTAGACTGATGAGTGGATGGAGTGAAAGGGAGTATGGACAGAAGAGTGAAAGGGTGAATGGATGGATGAGTGAAATTATGGATGAGTAAAAGGGAGAGTAGATGAATGGTTGGATTAATGAGTGAAAGGGTGAATGGATGGACAAATGAGTAAAAGGGTGGATAGATGGTGAGTGAATGGGTGGATGAGTGAAAGTGCGGATGGTTGGAGTGAAAGGGTGAGATAAAGGATTGATGGATGATGTATGGATGGAAGGGGGTGGATAAGTTAAAGGATGGATAATTGAGTGAAAGGTGGATGAATAGATTTGGTTGATGGATCGGTTTGAAGATGGATGGGCGGATGGATGGACGGAATGGTGGCAAACTGAACGGTCGATGAAAGACTGAATGGATGACAGAATGTAAAGGTGGAATGGTGGATACATGCTGGTGGATGGAAGGATGGAGGGGTAGACGCCCGGTGGAAGAAACAAGACAGCTCTTTTAGAGAGGGTCACAGTGACTTTCTTGGTGCCATAAGAGCTTTGGTTCAAAGTCAAAGTGGCAAGTATTTTAATTTTCGGCTACTCCCTTGGCTGTTTCCTATCATGAACCTTGACCCTTGCACATGTGCTGTAGAAAATGTTTTCCATGGAGGCATGACATTGTGTGCTACCAGAGCCTATATATGTACCTAAAAGCAACTAATCAGCAGTGCTAAAATCAGGGTAGATGCAGATGAGTGTCAGCTCCACCGAAAATGGGGCAGAGGAGGCCAGATTGTTATGGAAGTATCTTTATCCAACTTTTGAGCGGTAGTTCAAAGGAAACCTTTATTTTCAAAGGGGGCACTCCTTAACTCTGCAGAAAATAGGAAACCATCACTCTTCTGGGCTAATCAAAACACACCCCAACCACAGGGTGTATCACCCCAAATTTCCATATATAGTACTTTACCAAATAGGTACGCCTTCTGTTATCAGTGTGTTGGTGGGTAGGGGGTTCAAGCAGCACCCTCGGCTGGATTCCCCTGCGGAGGTTGTCTAGCCCATTCATTTTGGTTTCTAGTAGGCGCTGCTGCCTGTTCCTTCATCAAGGCTGACTGGACTGCGCTGCAATTTGGTTCTCAGGCTTTTTCTTGCTGTTTGTTCATGGAAAACCAATAAATAGAAATACTAAAACACATTTTGGTTTCTGGTAATGTGGCTATCAATCACATTGGTCCTGAACGCTTCAAGACCATGTCTCTCATCGTCCACTGTCTGCAGCCTCTCCCTCACCGTGCCAGTCTCCCTCAATACATAGCACTCTGTTGGACAGTGCCTGTAGCTTACCTTCCTTCGCTCTCAGTGCATACTCAATGTTGGGAGTTATGCAGGCATCTCTGAGCACTGAACATAAATAGACCATGGGAGGGCTCTCTCACCTGGACTAAGCTCCAGTTCTCCAGTGGACCGCGTACTAGTTGCTTTTACTTGCACCCTGTGGCCTATTTCGGAGGTTGAAGAAGTCATCTTTGTATTGTTGTCTCTCGGACACGGCTCCCGAATGGTGCACTGCCAAGAGGTCATGCAGTGATTGAGGAGCCCCAGCACCAGGCCATTCCATCAAGTGGATCCTCCGGCAGTACGCTCCAGAAAACACCTTCACTGTCCCTCATGGATTACCGCCCCAAAGTGAGAGACGAGCGGTATCTAGTTCTTTGCAACTGTTGTTATGTCCCCATTGTCATTCTCTTTTCTGCTGGCTTGATTCTACCCGGCCGCACTTCATGCCAGACACCATCTTGGAACTGATTTGGTACTGGTTAGGCTGAGACTCCCAAAGAATCTGCCCCTCATCGATGGTGAGCAATAGCTAATACCAGGACCTGTGCTCTCCAGGCTGCTCAGACTTTTGAGTGGCACCCCTGCAGGGACGCCACCGTCATCTGCTGCCTCTGCTCACTTCCACACTGAAGAGATGCCCCAAAAGTCCCAGGCGCAGCAAACTAAAATACAGCCTTGAGATCATGGTTGGAGCTGCCGTGTTGTTAAGACCTTTCAGGGTGATGGAGTGTCCAGCACGCTCTCTTTTGCTCTTGCTTCAAAATGCATCTAGGGAAACAGCCAGCTGGAGATGTACTGGTGTCTGTGGAGGGAGCTCAAAAGAGACACCGCCATCTTGGGCCCTGATTAGGAGCGACGCCAGCTGAAGGTTGAGCAAAACAAATACCGTTCCAAAAAAAAAAGCATGAATCTGAAATCTGAGTGATAAATTATGCTGCTCTACGGCAGGCAAATCCAACAGGTAGCTTGTAAAATACTTGTAGCTGTCTAGCTGCCTATAAGTAGCTCTCCTGTGCACACCCCAGTCTACTAAATTTGAAGCTTGTTGCTTGGTTGCATATATGGAAACCAAAATTAAAAAGTGTGTATATGAGATGAAAATGTGTGTATTTTGAGAACTCATAAGCGGATACTTGGAGAAAAATGGTTGTGTTTCCGAAATATATTTAAAGCTGATATTTGAGTAATAAATCATGTGGCTCTTGGAAGATTTGTTATTAACTGTTTTACATTGATGCCCTGGCATTGCAGTTTTGGCTGTTATGCATTACCCATGTAAAGGATTTCCAAACTGACAAAGCATTGTTAGCATCTTGATGCACGGAGGTGATCACTGCTGGTGATCTTGCATAGGGTGGCAACTAAGGTAATCCTGTCTGATGTGGGCATTGTTAAAAAAATTGTAATAGTAGCTCACAATGATTTTCATTGAAGGCAAGTTGCTCTTACTACAGAATAGGTTCGACAGCGCTGCTCTTGGGACTAATATTGCTGATTTTATTGTACATTTAATTAGAACTATAATGCCTTCTGCTATGACGGTCAGATATGTAAAGACATTTTGTAATCTATATAAATCACCTTTTATTACATTTTTATATAATGGCTGTCTGAGAACAGAGCCTGAAATACTGATTTAACGTAAAGGATATTATGGTTTATGAACTCTTAGGTTTTTACTACTTGTGTTTTGTGGTCTGAGCCCAAGTTCGTAAAATCGGTCTAACTTGATATTTGTTATACTGTTTAAGGTTTCAAATTGTGAGATCTGTGTAACATTTCAGTTACCCATTTTGCCTATTCCAAGTATTAAATAACTCAAAACGTGCTTCGAAGGGGCAGGGTATGAAAATGAAACTCAGCCAAGTCAAATGGCATACCTAGATTATTTGAACTTCCTTTAATTCCTACATTTTTTACCCAATTTTGAAAAACTGTGCTGCTAAAATTGCCCATTTGACCACATTTCCTTAAAACAAATGTTAGTGTGGGCAAACAACGTAATCAGGGGACGGGTTAGTCTGTGTCACACTCTTAATATATGTAAGGGGCCTATTTCCCTAAAGAGCATTAAGGCCCACTGCCCCTTGCTATCGCACTGGCTTGCAGAGCGAGGCGTAGCATCATTATATCCCTTTCAGGATGATCAGCCCGGCTCTTTCAGGAAACCTATTCCCAGTGGCAATATGGACAATCAAAAAAGCCAGCTTTTGTAACGCACTATTTTACCAGAGTTTTTGTTTGCTTCCAAAGGCTGCTAAAAACAAAAAAACTGGCATCTTTACATAACTGACACACATTTTAAAACTTATAGAACCATTTAAATTTCATAGCTTTCCTGACTTAAGGTCCTCTAAACCCCGTTCCTCATTATAGTGCAAGTTATCCTAGCAGCCAGTCTCAACTTCCAGTTCAAGCGTACCCTCTTCCTTTCATAGTTTCACCATACTTAGTTTAAATGCCGCACTAATATGGCTGTGCTGCTGTAACCCCCACTAAGCAGACGCAGGTCAGACTCTGTGGTAAGAGAAGCAAGGTTCCGAGGGTTTTAATGGACAATTGTCAGATCAGTCAAGTGATGAAACTCTGGAATACTGCTCAACATGTCTTGTAGCTACCACATAACCACAGAACTCCTTATACACTAAAATACAACCCTTAGCAAAACTAGATTACTTCACAAGCAGTGCAATTTTAAGCTTTGCTATGAACATGTATCTATAAATGCACACAAATGAAATAAAACCATCAAAATACAATAAAACAAGAGGGGGTATAAACTAGTAAGAAACACAAGGGTTACGCAGAGGTGTAGCCAGCTGCCTTCGATGATAAGGCCTCCGCAAACCACCATGTAGTAGTGGTATTGATGAACTGAAGGGTAAAGAAATGCAAGTTTTCTTCGTTGCCGGATGGATTAGGGTATATGCTGTGTTATCACTGCACGCACAACAAGACTTTTGGATTACAGGAGTAGCAGAACCCACCACATTAAAATCCTCCACTTTTTTCTGCAACTTTAGTTGTTCCTAAATGTTGTTATGTGTGGGATCTAGATAACGAGAATAATAGCGAAGTCCCCAAAGCTTGCCGTGAACTCCAAGTACCCCAAACACGGGCTCAGAGTCGTCTTGATCTAGATAGTTCTGGATTGGAGGACGAAGTCAACAGTTGTTCATCAATTGCCCATATATTTAGATACATTTAAATAACATCTACATGCGCGTGAAGACTGGAGAAGTGTTTTCCCCAGTGCATTGCACAAGGCTTTTATGCACAGGACACTGACGATATAACGACTATGGCAGCAAAGGGTTTAGGGATAGACTCTTTAGGTCCCTGCCAATGCACCAAGGTCAAACAAATTGACGAAAAGGCCAAACAGTGCCAGGTTAAATGAGAACCAAAACACTACAGTTGTGCTGCCATTTCCGCCAAATCAAAATTAATGAAACTGATATACAGAGACATTCATAACATACTATCGCAGGACCTGCCAAATATGGGTGTGCAAAAATAGTGTATTTTTAATTTAAAATTTAACGAAAACCTTATGCGTACAGCATGAAAGGTGATTTGCCAGTATTGTACATTATTTTTTTTCACAAGGCAAAATTATTAAATTCCGCCACCAAAATTAAAAATTTGCCCAGTCCTACTGCTACATATAAGCAAAAGGGAAAGAAGCAGATGCTGAAGAAGCTAGTTGAAGCTGCGCGCGCTCTCTCTCTCTCTCTCATCTCTCCAGGTGCTCGATAGAACTCCCTTCTGCTCCCCTAGCCTGTAGATCAGAGGTCTTCAAACTGGGGGGGTGGGCCCCCCTAGGGGGGCCTGAAGTGATCCCAGGGGGGGCCCAGACTCTGGCCAAAATAAATATTATACAGATAACAGGCCTTTGTTTTAAGCAGAAGCATGTTATTGCAGTTTTAAAAAGGTAACAGTACTTAACTGCAATGTTTAAATATGTTTAGACATATTTAAACATTGCCATGTTTATAAAATAATTGTGAAAAATTCTGAGGGGGGCCCAATGATTTTTTTCATCTGGGGGGGGGCGTGGCATTACAAAGTTTGGAGACCTCTGCTGTAGATCCATTCCAGCTTTTGAAGTTACCCTCCAGCCAGCCCAGTGTTCCTGTGAGTGAATATATCTACAAAGTTGTGATCATTTCCCACCAAAAATCAAAAGGAACATCCTTAATCGTAATTCCTAATGCACAGCATGAAAAGAAAGCACTTGCGTGTAGATGTGCCAACACCAGTGGCAAGAGAACAGACAGGAAATAGAAGAGACTTTCTTTTCTAAATTTGGTGAATATTGCTTTTACTACACACGGAAAACAGGATTTTTTTCTTGACGTCTAAGTAACAGAATGCACGTTTGTGATGTATAATACGTTTTCAGTTTCAGCTACTAAATCACCATGATACGATCTGATTCTGTGCCAGTAAGAAGCATCTTTTAAACGCCGCACAGAATACAAATATCAATTTGTAGCCCAGTACCTATTTCCTGACCCTCACAAGGCATTTCTAATTTTGGTAGATAAGACTGTGGAACACCTGCAGCTCATCACGGAGGTCTAAATCCAATTGCTTACGATTCAACAAACTCCTGAAAACAGAGCTATTCAGACTCACTGGGGCATTACAAACTCAGACACCCCGATCGCAGAACGACAGCCGTGGGCATTTACCCAACCAGAACGGATGTCTCCCACACCAAGGTGTTTCTTCCGATTGGACCCTGATACCATCGTCTTTGTGCTCTTAAGAAACCAAAAAGTTACACGCAGAACATTATAGAACTCCTAGATTAAAAAGGCTACCGAGGTGGGCATGTTAAGAGATCAGCCCATGGACCACTCCGCACAACCCCCTCCCACCCCGCCCCCTGGCGTACTACTTCGGCTATTCCCAATGAGGGCCATTGTGTGTTTGCACCATGTGACAAGCACCGACAAAGGCAATACATGTTGCTTGCATTGTCCATAATACACACAATAGGGACAGGTTAGTTAGTGCCTTTATTGCATGGGGAATGGTGAAGTAAAATTAGTATCTTCCACATCACCAAAGACCTAATATAAAGCCAAAGGCACAGCGTGACCATCCATAATATGCCACAGCCCTATACTGATCTCATTAGCGCTTGCAACAGACAGCTAAAGCTGTCTATAGCCATAAACTAAAATATTAATGGCTGAAGGTTCAGCATTGTCACTAGCCAATAGCTAACAACATTAAAAGTCTACAAGAGTGTAGGAGTCTGGCATCGAGAGAAGGCAGAGCCCGGATGGCACACACTGAAAGAGTAATTAAGATGGGGGAAAAAGCACTGTGGGGACATGCGATGGGGTTTACTTGCTCCCCAGTGCAAGCAGCATCTGTGCATCCATCTCTCCACACGGATACATTACCATGTGGTTCAACTGCTCCATGACACATTCCACAATTTCGGATTTACTCTCCAGCAGTTCCGGTGAAAACTTCTCATTCAGCCAGGCCTGGTTAAAAAAATAAAATAAAGAAGAGTGGAAGGAGAAATAACGTGAGAACACTGCTAAGGATACTGTCCCCGTGCCTCTTTGCCCCGTCTCCTACAACCCCATGATAAGAAGGCAAGTAGATGCAATGTAATGAAAACTTATTGAGGGGGCAGCCAAATGTTAGCTAATCCAAAGGAGGCACAGGAAGGCATGCTAACCTTGCTCTCTACTCCCACACTTCTTTTCAGCCACCAGAAATTACCACTACACTAAAAAAACACACAGTGAAACAGAGCAGAACACCTAAAAAAAAAGTGTGAGGTGGCTAATTAACATATGCAATGACACCTCTGGACTGATGTTACAGGAAATAATATCTCAACCCCACCGATACCCTTCAATCAAATGGGAATGGACGTACTTGGGAGTTAATTCCAAGATACAGACTTCAATATACAAATTAGGTATAAATATAAATATGTACACAATATATGTATTATATCCATAAATAAAGCAGACATCCACTGTCTGGGAATGCAAATTAGTTAATGTTCTGTGCAAAGCACAATGCTACATTTAAAGAATGTCGATTTATAAAATACATAGATTTTTGCATTGTGTAAAGTTATACAGAAATGTACACGTCCAACATGAAATTCAACAAATTAAGGAATGCGAAAATGCACTTAAAAAGCTATGCACTCTGGAGCTATTAACAATGTTTCAAACTCAAGACCTTGACACAAGTTAAAACAAATGAAACAAAAGGCAATTGTTTACAAAACATTTAAGAAGAGACATAGTGGGCAAGGCTTGGGATAATGCTTTTTTTAAAAATAATGCTTTGTTTTTTTTTAGTGCTCGGAAGGAGCTTTCTGACTACTATAAGAAAAACGAACAGTCACAAATGGAAAAGCAGAAAGAATATTTTTGGTTATATTTTAGATTACTTTCATGCTTGTTTTTGATACATAAAAGTTCAATACAGCATAGAAATTACATTTCTCAGAGTTACAACATTTATAAAAAAAATGTGGCTCTAGCAAATAAAAAGCGCAGATTGCTTTCTAATGGTTTGTTAGACCACAGAAAGCACTTCATGAGTTTCAAATCGTCAGGTCAACCCCACTGCAGTTGAGCACTGGTGCCCCTCACCTCTTCCAGTCGACGAATCAGCTCTGCAGGGGTTAAGAGCACCTCATCACTCCCTGCGTCAGAGCTCTGATCAAAGAGGTCCAGCTCCTCTGCCATACTCCAACAGGATCAGAACACTGTCTGGGTAAAGAGAAGCCAGGACGTGGCTCACTACCCGAGAGCCAACAGAGGCGAGATGTAACACACTGCCTACGGTGACACAGAAAAAGATATTAAAGTGAGCTGCAATAGTCTTAAGATCCTGTCTCCTGAATCTCAAATGACAAAACTCTCAACATGAGGACCAGAAAGTCTCAAGTGACATCAAGATCTCAGAAATTCTCAACTGCATCAGACACATTTAAAAATACTGTTGCTCGTGTACTAGGTTTTGCTGAAGTTCTTGCTGGGTGCGATTGTCACAATCACTGCCACAGGCCTACCACAATGGGACATGCACAACTGCAATGGCGTTACCCACACATGCACCCCACTGGAAATTAGGGGATCCAATCGAAACCTGAAACTGGCACCTATTATTGAGCCAGACCGACCTCTGTTGAAGGTGCTGATTTTGCCGGAATGCATTTTTTTTTTTACCAACACCAGGACAAAGTCAGCGGCACCCACGTTTTCCTTGCTCTGTGTTCAAATCATCAACCTGCAGGGGGTGAGGAAGGACTCTTTATTTTCAGTTCCAGCTGGGTTCAAATATGCTTCACTTATAGGTCTATTGTAACTCCTTTTGTTCTAGTCTCATCCTGGTTGGGAGGTACCTGTAGCCTAACACCTTCAGGACAATACCAGCAAGGAAGCAAATGAACTCTGCTTATTGTCACTCCCAAAGTGCTCGAGTTTAGAAATTTCTTAGGTACGAGAACTTGCTATCTTGTTTGAGGACATCGCAGGAAGCGATCATGATACAAAGGGCACCCCAACAAAATAATTCAGGTTTGGGAAAGGGGGAAATAACATCTCAAAACCAACAAACCATTGATGCTTAACCTCTGCTGCTTCTAGCACGGATTCAATCACAAAATATTTATTGACTGTAGGAAAGTACCATCTTGCCTGGCATGTTACCCCCATTTTTCACTGTATATATGTTGTTTTAGTTGTATGTGTCACTGGGACCCTGTTCTCCAGGGCCCCAGTGCTCATAAGTGTGCCTGAATGTGTTACCTGTGTAGTGACTAACAGTCTCACTGAGGCTCTGCTAATCAGAACCTCAGTGGTTATGCTCTCTCATTTCTTTCAAATTGTCACTAACAGGCTAGTGACCAATTTTACCAATTTACATTGGCTTACTGGAACACCCTTATAATTCCTTAGTATATGGTACTGAGGTACCCAGGGTATTGGGGTTCCAGGAGATCCCTATGGGCTGCAGCATTTCTTTTGCCACCCATAGGGAGCTCTGACAATTCTTACACAGGCCTGCCACTGCAGCCTGAGTGAAATAACGTCCACGTTATTTCACAGCCATTTTACACTGCACTTAAGTAACTTATAAGTCACCTATATGTCTAACCTTTACCTGGTAAAGGTTAGGTGCAAAGTTACTTAGTGTGAGGGCACCCTGGCACTAGCCAAGGTGCCCCCACATTGTTCAGGGCCAATTCCCCGGACTTTGTGAGTGCGGGGACACCATTACACGCGTGCACTACATATAGGTCACTACCTATAGGTAGCTTCACAACGGTAACTCCGAATATGGCCATGTAACATGTCTAAGATCATGGAATTGCCCCCTCTATGCCATCCTGGCATTGTTGGCACAATTCCATGATCCCAGTGGCCTGTAGCACAGACCCTGGTACTGCCAAACTGCCTTTCCTGGGGTTTCACTGCAGCTGCTGCTGCTGCCAACCCCTCAGACAGGGTTCTGCCCCCCTGGGGTCAAGCCAGGCTTGTCCCAGGATGGCAGAACAAAGGACTTCCTCTGAGAGAGGGTGTTACACCCTCTCCCTTTGGAAAATGGTGTGAATGGAGGGGAGGAATAGCCTCCCCCAGCCTCTGGAAATGCTTTCTTGGGCACAGATGTGCCCAATTCTGCATAAGACAGTCTACACTGGTTCAGGGACCCCTTAGCCCTGCTCTGGCGCGAAACTGGACAAAGGAAAGGGGAGTGACCACTCCCCTGACCTGCACCTCCCCTGGGAGGTGTCCAGAGCTCCTCCAGTGTGCTCCAGACCTCTGCCATTTTGGAAACAGAGGTGCTGCTGGCACACTGGACTGCTCTGAGTGGCCAGTGCCACCAGGTGACGTCAGAGACTCCTTCTGATAGGCTCCTTCAGGTGTTAGTAGCCTATCCTCTCTCCTAGGTAGCCAAACCCTCTTTTCTGGCTATTTAGGGTCTCTGTGGAAACTTTAGATAACGAATGCAAGAGCTCATCAGAGTTCCTCTGCATCTCTCTCTTCACCTTCTGCCAAGGAATCGACTGCTGACCGCGCTGGAAGCCTGCAACACTGCAACAAAGTAGCAAAGACGACTACTGCAACTCTGTAACGCTGATCCTGCCGCCTTCTCGACTGTTTTCCTGCTTGTGCATGCTGTGGGGGTAGTCTGCCTCCTCTCTGCACCAGAAGCTCCGAAGAAATCTCCAGTGGGTCGACGGAATCTTCCCCCTGCAACCGCAGGCACCAAAAAGCAGCATTACTGGTCCCTTGGGTCTCCTCTCAGCACGACGAGCGAGGTCCCTCGAATCCAGCAACTCTGTCCAAGTGACTCCCACAGTCCAGTGACTCTTCAGTCCAAGTTTGGTGGAGGTAAGTCCTTGCCTCACCTCGCTAGACTGCATTGCTGGAAACCGCGACTTTTGCAGCTACTCCAGCCCCTGTGCACTTCCGGCGGAAATCCTTTGTGCACAGCCAAGCCTGGGTCCACGGCACTCTAACCTGCATTGCACGACTTTCTAAGTTGGTCTCCGGCGACGTGGGACTCCTTTGTGTAACTTCGGGTGAGCACCGTTTCACGCATCCTCGTAGTGCCTGTTTCTGGCACTTCTCCGGGTGCTACCTGCTGCTAAGAGGGCTCCTTGTCTTGCTCGACGTCCCCTCTACCTCCTGGTCCAATTTGCGACCTCCTGGTCCCTCCTGGGCCACAGCAGCCTCCAAAAACGCTAACCGCACGATTTGCAGCTAGCAAGGCTTGTTGGCGTTCTTTCGGCGGGAAAACACTTCTGCGCGACTCTCCACGGCGAGAGGGATCCGTCCACCAAAGGGGAAGTCTCTAGCCCTTTTCGTTCCTGCAGAAACCTCAGCTTCTTCTGTTCAGTAGAAGCTTCTTTGCACCCACAGCTGGCATTTCCTAGGCATATGCCCATCTCCGACTTGCTTGTGACTTTTTGACATGGTCCCCTTGTTTCACATGTACCCTAGATTGGAAATCCACTGTTGTTGCATTGTTGGTTTGTGTCTTTCCTGCATTATTCCTCTATCACGACTTCTTTGTCCTTGGGGGAACTTTAGTGCACTTTGCACTCACTTTTCAGGGTCTTGGGGAGGGCTAATTTTCTAACTCTCACTATTTTCTAATAGTCACAGCGACCCTCTACAAGGTCACATAGGTTTGGGGTCCATTCGTGGTTCGCATTCCACTTTTGGAGTATATGGTTTGTGTTGCCCCTATCCCTATGTGTCCCCATTGCATCCTATTGTAACTATACATTGTTTGCACTGTTTTCTAAGACTATACAGCATATTTTTGGTATTGTGTACATATATCTTGTGTATATTTCCTATCCTCTCACTGAGGGTACACTCTAAGATACTTTGGCATATTGTCATAAAAATAAAGTACCTTTATTTTTAGTATAACTGTGTATTGTGTTTTCTTATGATATTGTGCAAGTGACACTTGTGGTACTGTAGTAGCTTCACACGTCTCCTAGTTCAGCCTAAGCTGCTCTGCTAAGCTACCATTATCTATCAGCCTAAGCTGCTAGACACCCTATACACTAATAAGGGATAACTGGGCCTGGTGCAAGGTGCAAGTACTCCTAGGTACTCACTACAAGCCAGTCCAGCCTCCTACATTGGTTGTGCAGCGGTCGGATAAGTGCTTTGAGACTACTTACCACTCTTGTCATTGTACTTTTCATAAGAGAAAAATATACAAAACAAGTTCAGTGTGTGTACACATAGCTAAAAAGTTTTGCATTTCCTCTTTTCACTCTTTTCTAAAGTGCTGAAAAGTACTTCTAAACTTTCAAAAAGTTCTTAAAAGTTTAAAAAGTTTTTTTCTGTCTTTCTAAAAAGTTCTGAAAACTTTTTTCTCTTTTTCTATCACTTTAACTCTCTCTAAAAATGCCTGGGACAGGCCAAAATGTTGACCTGTCTAAGATTGCATATGATCACCTTAGCTGGAAAGGAGCAAGGAGTCTCTGCATAGAGAGAGGTTTGAGTGTAAGGAAGAATCCTTCCTTAGAACTGTTACTTAACATGCTTAGAGAACAAGATAAGGCTAAAAGTGCCCCATCTGTTGAAAAAGTAGCTAATGGTTCGCAATCTGATCCAGGGACTCCCCCAGGAAAAGGTTCAGGAAAGAAACTTCTTAGCCTGCCCATTACAAGACAGTCTAGCATAGTTGTTACTGAGGTGGAGTCACATCATACAGATGATGTGCTCTCACATTACACTGTCAGCCAAGCTGTTAGGGTGCCCTCTGTAAGGGACAGGTCTCCTTCTGTTCATTCCCATCATACCTCTGTATCTAGAAATGTCCCTCCCACCAACCCGGATGACAGATTGTTAGAAAGGGAGCTCAATAAGTTGAGGGTGGAACAAACCAGACTGAAGCTTAAAAAGCAACAGCTGGATTTGGATAGACAGTCAGAGATAGAGAAGGAAAGACAGAAGTTGGGTTTAGAATCCCATGGTGGCAGCAGCAGTATTCCCCATAGTCATCCTGTAAAAGAGCATGATTCCAGGAATCTGCACAAGATAGTTCCCCCTTATAAGGAGGGGGATGACATTAACAAGTGGTTTGCTGCACTTGAGAGGGCCTGTGTTGTACAGGATGTCCCTCAAAGGCAGTGGGCTGCTATCCTATGGCTATCATTTAGTGGAAAAGGTAGGGATAGGCTCCTTACTGTGAAAGAAAGTGATGCCAATAATTTTACAGTACTTAAGAATGCACTCCTGGATGGTTATGGCTTAACCACTGAACAATACAGGATAAAGTTCAGAGAGACCAAAAAGGAGTCTTCACAAGACTGGGTTGATTTCATTGACCATTCAGTGAAGGCCTTGGAGGGGTGGTTAAATGGCAGTAAGGTTACTGACTTTGAAAGCCTGTATAACTTGATCCTGAGAGAGCATATTCTTAATAATTGTGTGTCTGATTTGTTGCACCAGTACTTGGTGGACTCTGATCTGACTTCTCCCCAAGAATTGGGAAAGAAGGCAGACAAATGGGTCAGAACAAGGGTGAACAGAAAAGTTCATACAAGGGGTGACAAAGATGGCAACAAAAAGAAGGATGGTAAGTTTTCTGACAAGGGTGGGGACAAATCTAAAAATGAGTCTTCATCAGGCCCACAAAAACACTCTGGTGGGGGTGGTGGGTCCAAATCCTCCTTTAATCAAAACAAAGAAAAGAAACCATGGTGCTATTTATGTAAAGTAAAAGGCCATTGGACAACAGATCTCAGTTGTCCAAAGAAAAGCACCAAGCCTCCTACCACTACAACCCCTACTGCTACACCTAGTGTTCCTACTAATAGCAGTGGGGGTGGGAGCAAACCTACTAATAGCCAATCCAAGGGAGTAGCTGGGCTCACTATTGGTAACTTAGTTGGGGTTGGCCTTGTTAGGGAGACCACAGAGGCTATCTTAGTCTCTGAGGGGGCTATTGATTTAGCCACCTTAGTTGCTTGTCCCCTTAATATGGATAAGTACAAGCAGCTACCCCTAATAAATGGTGTTGAGGTTCAGGCCTACAGGGACACTGGTGCCAGTGTGACTATGGTCATAGAGAAACTGGTCCACCCTGAACAACACCTACTTGGTCACCAGTACCAAGTAACCGATGCTCACAATAACACACTTAGCCACCCCATGGCTGTTGTAAATCTCAACTGGGGGGGGGGGGGGGGGGGGGTTGCTGGTCCAAAGAAAGTTGTGGTAGCCACAGATTTACCTGTAGACTGTCTACTAGGAAATGATTTGGAGACATGAGCTTGGTCAGATGTGGAGTTGGAGGCCCATGCAGCAATGCTGGGCATCCCAGGGCATATTTTTGCTTTAACCAGGGCTCAGGCCAAAAAGCAAAAAAGGACAGGGAAGCTTGGATCCTGGAACAATGGACCAAGTGCTCCCTAAAGCTAGGGCTAGTAGAAGCAAACCACTTCCTACTATCCCTCCCTCTACAGTGGATTCTACTTCTGAGGAAGAAGAATTCCCTCCATGTGCAGAACCTACACCAGAGGAGCTGGAAGCAGATACTGCTGAGCTTTTGGGTGAAGGGGGGCCTGCCAGGGAGGAGCTGAGTGCGGCACAGCAAACCTGTCCCACATTAGAGGGTCTAAGACAGCAAGCTGTCAAACAGGCTAATGGGGATGTCAGTGACTCTCACAGAGTTTACTGGGAGGACAACCTCTTGTACACTGAGGCAAGGGATCCTAAACCTGGAGCTGCCAGGAGATTAGTGATTCCTCAGGAGTACAGAAAGTTCCTCCTAACTCTTGCCCACGACATTCCCCTAGCTGGGCATCTGGGACAAATGAAAACTTGGGACAGGCTTGTTCCCTTGTTTCATTGGCCTAGAATGTCTGAGGACACAAAAGATTTTTGTAAGTCCTGTGAAACCTGTCAAGCCAGTGGCAAGACAGGTGGCACTCCAAAGGCACCCCTTATCCCACTGCCTGTGGTTGGGGTTCCCTTTGAAAGGGTAGGGGTTGACATAGTTGGCCCCTTTGACCCTCCTACTGCTTCAGGCAATAGGTTTATCTTGGTGGTAGTGGACCATGCCACAAGATATCCTGAAGCTATTCCTTTAAGGACCACTACAGCTCCTGCAGTGGCAAAGGCCCTCCTGGGAATATTTTCCAGGGTGGGCTTCCCAAAGGAAGTAGTATCAGACAGGGGACGCAATTTCATGTCTGCATACATAAAGGCCATGTGGAAGGAGTGTGGTGTAACTTATAAATTCACTACACCCTATCATCCACAAACAAATGGACTGGTGGAGAGATTTAACAAAACTCTCAAAGGCATGATTATGGGTCTCCCTGAAAAACTCTGCAGGAGATGGGATATCCTTTTACCATGCCTCCTTTTTGCCTACAGGGAGGTACCCCAGAAAGGAGTGGGCTTCAGCCCCTTTGAACTTCTTTTTGGACACCCTGTTAGGGGTCCACTCACACTTGTAAAGGTGGGTTGGGAACAACCTTTAAAAGCTCCTAAGCAGGATATTGTGGATTATGTACTTGGCCTCAGATCAAGGATGGCTGAGTATATGAAAAAGGCCAGCAAGAACCTTCAGGCCAGCCAAGAGCTCCAGAAACAATGGCATGATCAGAAGGCTGTTTTGGTTCAGTACCAACCAGGGCAGAAAGTGTGGGTCTTGGAGCCTGTGGCCCCAAGAGCACTCCAAGATAAATGGAGTGGACCCCCACACAATTGTTGAGAAAAAGGGTGAAGTCACCTATTTAGTTGACTTAGGCACTGCAAGGAGTCCCCTTAGGGTACTCCATGTAAACCGCCTGAAACCCTACCATGACAGGGCTGATCTCACCCTGCTCATGGCAACTGATGAGGGACAGGAAGAAGACAGTGATCCTCTACCTGATCTCTTCTCTTCCACAGAACAAGATGCTCTTGTGGAAGGTGTAGTTTTGGCTGATTGTCTTACTGCTGAGCAGAAAGACCATTGCATAAATCTCCTAGATCAATTCTCTGAACTCTTCTCTACTGTGCCAGGTACCACTTCTTGGTGTGAGCACACTATAGATACTGGAGACAGCTTGCCTGTCAAAAGTAAGATCTATAGGCAGCCTGACCATGTCAGGGACTGCATAAAGCAAGAGGTGCAGAAAATGTTAGAACTAGGAGTGGTTGAGCACTCTGAAAGTCCATGGGCTTCTCCTGTGGTACTTCTACCAAAACCCGATTCCAAAGATGGAAAGAAGGAAATGCGGTTTTGTGTAGACTATAGAGGTCTCAACCTGGTAACCAAAACGGATGCTCACCCTATACCCAGGGCAGATGAGCTCATAGATACACTGGCATCTGCCAAGTATCTAAGCACTTTTGATTTGACTGCAGGGTATTGGCAGATCAAATTATCAGAAGATGCTAAACCTAAAACAGCATTTTCAACCATTGGAGGACATTACCAGTTCACTGTAATGCCTTTTGGTTTGAAAAATGCACCTGCCACTTTTCAGAGGTTGGTGAACACAGTCCTGCAAGGGCTGGAAGCTTTCAGTGCAGCATATTTGGACGATATAGCTGTCTTTAGCTCCAGCTGGGATGATCACCTGGTCCACCTATGGAAAGTTTTGGAGGCCCTGCAAAAGGCAGGCCTCACTATCAAGGCTTCAAAGTGCCAGATAGGGCAGGGTAAGGTGGTTTATCTGGGACACCTTGTTGGTGGGGAACAGATTGCACCACTTCAGGGGAAAATCCAAACAATTATTGATTGGGTTCCCCCTACCACTCAGACTCAGGTGAGAGCCTTCCTAGGCCTCACTGGGTATTACAGGAGGTTCATTAAGAACTATGGCTCCATTGCAGCCCCTCTTAATGACCTCACATCCAAGAAAATGCCTAAAAAGGTATTATGGACAGCAAACTGTCAGAAAGCTTTTGAGGAGCTGAAGCAGGCCATGTGCTCTGCACCTGTCCTGAAAAGCCCTTGTTACTCTAAAAATTTCTATGTCCAAACTGATGCATCTGAATTAGGAGTAGGGGCAGTCCTATCACAACTTAATTCTGAGGGCCAGGATCAACCTGTTGCTTTTATTAGTAGGAGGTTGACCCCTAGAGAAAAGCGTTGGTCTGCCATAGAGAGGGAGGCCTTTGCTGTGGTCTGGGCTCTGAAGAAGTTGAGGCCATACCTGTTTGGCACTCACTTCATTGTTCAGACAGACCACAAACCTCTACTTTGGCTAAAACAAATGAAAGGTGAAAATCCTAAATTGTTGAGGTGGTCCATATCCCTACAGGGAATGGACTATACAGTGGAACATAGACCTGGGAGTAGCCACTCCAATGCAGATGGACTCTCCAGATATTTCCACTTAGACAATGAAGACTCATGAGGTCATGGCTAGTCTTATTGTCCTTCGTTTGGGGGGGGGGGGGGTTGTGTAGGAAAGTACCATCTTGCCTGGCATGTTACCCCCATTTTTCACTGTATATATGTTGTTTTAGTTGTATGTGTCACTGGGACCCTGTTCTCCAGGGCCCCAGTGCTCATAAGTGTGCCTGAATGTGTTACCTGTGTAGTGACTAACTGTCTCACTGAGGCTCTGCTAATCAGAACCTCAGTGGTTATGCTCTCTCATTTTTCAAATTGTCACTAACAGGCTAGTGACCAATTTTACCAATTTACATTGGCTTACTGGAACACCCTTATAATTCCCTAGTATATGGTACTGAGGTACCCAGGGTATTGGGGTTCCAAGAGATCCCTATGGGCTGCAGCATTTCTTTTGCCACCCATAGGGAGCTCTGACAATTCTTACACAGGCCTGCCACTGCAGCCTGAGTGAAATAACGTCCACGTTATTTCACAGCCATTTTACACTGCACTTAAGTAACTTATAAGTCACCTATATGTCTAACCTTTACCTGGTAAAGGTTAGGTGCAAAGTTACTTAGTGTGAGGGCACCCTGGCACTAGCCAAGGGGACCCCACATTGTTCAGGGCCAATTCCCTGGACTTTGTGAGTGCGGGGACACCATTACACGCGTGCACTACATATGGGTCACTACCTATATGTAGCTTCACAATGGTAACTCCGAATATGGCCATGTAACATGTCTAAGATCATGGAATTGCCCCCTCTATGCCATCCTGGCATTGTTGGCACAATTCCATGATCCCAGTGGTCTGTTGCACAGACCCTGGTACTGCCAAACTGCCTTTCCTGGGGTTTCACTGCAGCTGCTGCTGCCGCCAACCCCTCAGACAGGTTTCTGCCCCCCTGGGGTCAAGCCAGGCTTGTCCCAGGATGGCAGAACAAAGGACTTCCTCTGAGAGAGGGTGTTACACCCCCTCCCTTTGGAAAATGGTGTGAAGGGAGGGGAGGAGTAGCCTCCCCCAGCCTCTGGAAATGCTTTCTTGGGCACAGATGTGCCCAATTCTGCATAAGCCAGTCTACACCGGTTCAGGGACCCCTTAGCCCTGCTCTGGCGCGAAACTGGACAAAGGAAAGGGGAGTGACCACTCCCCTGGCCTGCACCTCCCCTGGGAGGTGTCCAGAGCTCCTCCAGTGTGCTCCAGACCTCTGCCATTTTGGAAACAGAGGTGCTGCTGGCACACTGGACTGCTCTGAGTGGCCAGTGCCACCAGGTGACATCAGAGACTCCTTCTGATAGGCTCCTTCAGGTGTTAGTAGCCTATCCTCTCTCCTAGGTAGCCAAACCCTCTTTTCTGGCTATTTAGGGTCTCTGTCTCTGGGGAAACTTTAGATAACGAATGCAAGAGCTCACCAGAGTTCCTCTGCATCTCTCTCTTCACCTTCTGCCAAGGAATTGACTGCTGACCGCGCTGGAAGCCTGCAACACTGCAACAAAGTAGCAAAGACGACTACTGCAACTCTGTAACGCTGATCCTGCCGCCTTCTCGACTGTTTTCCTGGTGGTGCATGCTGTGGGGGTAGTCTGCCTCCTCTCTGCACTAGAAGCTCCGTAGAAATCTCCCGTGGGTCGACGGAATCTTCCCCCTGCAACCGCAGGCACCAAAAAGCTGCATTACCGGTCCCTTGGGTCTCCTCTCAGCACGACGAGCGAGGTCCCTCGAGTCCAGCAACTCTGTCCAAGTGACTCCCACAGTCCAGTGACTCTTCAGTCCAAGTTTGGTGGAGGTAAGTCCTTGCCTCACCTCGCTAGACTGCATTGCTGGGAACCGCGACTTTTGCAGCTACTCCGGCCCCTGTGCACTTCTGGCGGAAATCCTTTGTGCACAGCCAAGCCTGGGTCCACGGCACTCTAACCTGCATTGCACGACTTTCTAAGTTGATCTCCGGCGACGTGGGACTCCTTTGTGTAACTTCGGGTGAGCACCGTTTCACGCATCCTCGTAGTGCCTGTTTCTGGCACTTCTCCGGGTGCTACCTGCTGCTAAGAGGGCTCCATGTCTTGCTCGATGTCCCCTCTACCTCCTGGTCCAATTTGCGACCTCCTGGTCCCTCCTGGGCCACAGCAGCATCCAAAAACGCTAACCGCACGATTTGCAGCTAGCAAGGCTTGTTGGCGTTCTTTCGGCGGGAAAACACTTCTGCACGACTCTCCACGGCGAGAGGGATCCGTCCACCAAAGGGGAAGTCTCTAGCCCTTTTCGTTCCTGCAGAAACCTCAGCTTCTTCTGTTCAGTAGAAGCTTCTTTGCACCCACAGCTGGCATTTCCTGGGCATATGCCCATCTCCGACTTGCTTGTGACTTTTGGACTTGGTCCCCTTGTTCCACAGGTACCCTAGATTGGAAATCCACCGTTGTTGCATTGTTGGTTTGTGTCTTTCCTGCATTATTCCTCTATCACGACTTCTTTGTCCTTGGGGGAACTTTAGTGCACTTTGCACTCACTTTTCAGGGTCTTGGGGAGGGCTAATTTTCTAACTCTCACTATTTTCTAATAGTCCCAGCGACCCTCTACAAGGTCACATAGGTTTGGGGTCCATTCGTGGTTCGCATTCCACTTTTGGAGTATATGGTTTGTGTTGCCCCTATCCCTATGTGTCCCCATTGCATCCTATTGTAACTATACATTGTTTGCACTGTTTTCTAAGACTATACTGCATATTTTTGGTATTGTGTACATATATCTTATGTATATTTCCTATCCTCTCACTGAGGGTACACTCTGAGATACTTTGGCATATTGTCATAAAAATAAAGTACCTTTATTTTTAGTATAACTGTGTATTGTGTTTTCTTATGATATTGTGCAAGTGACACTTGTGGTACTGTAGTAGCTTCACACGTCTCCTAGTTCAGCCTAAGCTGCTCTGCTAAGCTACCATTATCTATCAGCCTAAGCTGCTAGACACCCTATACACTAATAAGGGATAACTGGGCCTGGTGCAAGTACCCCTAGGTACTCACTACAAGCTTATTTACTTTCTCATTATTTATCTCTTTTTGACAGTTTTCAATATAGCGTTCATTATTACCACATTTTGTTCTATTACAAAAACCCTAATTAATGTGTTGTCTATTTCTTGTACAATAAAAACATTCAGTCATTACAAACTCCACTACACTTCAAACATTGCATACATACCATTTTCACCAACTCATATCACTCATAACAAACATTCATCTGCCCCCCAAATGTTCTTATTAAACCAACAAGATTGTTATTTTTTTCGTCTGCAATTTTTCATCATAGCTTGGTGGCTCAGCAGACAGTCCGGGCATGTTACAGTGGAGTAATTAATTCCTGACACCTTCTTCAGGACATAAACCAGAATATCTTCCTTCCACCAAGGATGTGGGGTTTGTTCTAAATATGATATAAGCATTCTTTCCATAAGAGTCAGTGCACACTAAAACCAAGTTACTTTCAAATTACAAACGTATTCTTCCAATTTATTAATGATGTTACACAAAATACACCACATTCCCAGTTTCTTTAGTTCACTTCCTCTCACCAGCACCATAATATTCATCACAAATTACAAACTTATTCTTCCACCTTACTTATGATGTTACAAAAAATACACCACTTCCACCACATTCCCAATTTCTTTGATTCAGTTCTTCTCACCAGCACCATGATATCCATCACAAATAATCTCCCAGTGTTATGTGCAGTGCCCTAAATACAGAGTATGTGTTGCCAATTATAATTTGTTGAGGAATTCAATTATGACCTTTTTACTCTTTATATACTCTTAAAAGAATAGGAAAAAGGCCTAGATTTGGATTGCTAATTATTTAAAAGACTAAGGAATCTAATTATGGTGCACATTTGTATTGTGCTTTTGGACGAGGTCTGAGGGCTATGTTTATTACATATGTACCTTGCTTCCACACTACTTGGGTGTTTTTTGGGTGCAGAATTATAACTGTAGGATTTTCAAATTATTATGAGCATGTTATACTCTGCCAAGCGATAAAAAAAAGAGACAACCTAGGGATATGGCACACTGTCTGGTCTAGCCTCTGGACTTCTTTAAGAATCTGCATGGGCTCCAAGATGGCGCCCGAGTTGCAGTTACTATTATGTGACCTCAGAGCAGCTCTCTTCCAGGGAGGTCCTCCAGACCTTGAGGATTTTCACATGTTTTCAACTGTCCGACTGCAGGGGTCTTATATTTACGAATGCCTACGATAGGACAGTTGGTCTCTCTTATACACGTTATGTGAGAATGGAAACCAGAAGTATTGAAATTAAGTAGGACAGATATGCTGTATATTAAGAACGGTGTATACAATAGGTGTATGTGCAGCATTATTAGGGGTTTTGACAACTTGCTAAATTGGGATGCTGCAATTGACTCTTTGCTTGGTAATTTAGCAACAAAACCTCAGTCATTTTTCTGATTATCTAACAAGTGGGCTGACATATGTACACTGAGAATATGTAAGAGGTTGGATAGCGTGGAGTGTCTATCCAAGGACAGCTATGCTAATAGTTATATAATGATTTGTTCTAGCACATGTATCCTTGGTCACATCTATCCTTATAGAATAAATGGTTACCCATGTGTGCCAACTTAGATCCAGAATGTACATAGAGGCACATTGGTAAGTGTGCGGAAGTCCTATGACTATTCATTGGGATGTTTCATTTTTGGCAGCAAGGCATATTCTTTGGTGTGGGAAGAAACTAGAACCATTAAGTAGTTGATTGGAAACATCGATAATTCCCATATGGCAAAATAAATCATTCTAGGAGATATTTAAGGACAGAACTGCAGATCAATTGGAAAATAAATTTCCACACCAGTAAATATACTATATTCTAGACAATACACTAGTGTTTTAAAAGATATAATGTGACTAGTATCTGATCCGCATGTCCTTTTTGTGCTTAGGACACAGATATCCATGAGTGTTTACATGAAAAAATCCTATTGCTGCTCTAAACCTGTGGTCTAAGCAAGAAGGTGGGGACCAGCCAAAAGAGATATGATGGCTATATGTAAGATCAACTGTCCTAACATATGTACTTCATATTATAGAACCATGGGTGATGTACTTGGTATGTGAGGACAGCACATGCTAGCACACTGGATAGAGAAGATTGAATTCTGTATTTACATCAGAGCAAATAACACTGGGATGTTATTGGTGATGGATTTTAAGGACCTGGTGGGAGGAGGTGAATTAAAGAAATTGGAAATCTGGTGGGTGCAGTGTACGTTTTTGTGACATGACAAGTAAGGAGGAAGAATATGTTTATAATGTGAAGTAACTTGGTGTTAGTGTGCCCTGCCCCTTATGTAAAGAATGTGTGTATTGTATTTAGAACAAAGCCCCACATCCTTGGTGGAAAGAAGATATGCTGGTTTAGGTCTTGAAGAAGGTGGTCGGAAATTAATGGCTCCAATGAAACGTGTGTTGACCATCTGCTGAGTTCCTAAGTTATTACACATCAATTGTGGAAGAAAAAAAAAATAATGATCTCCTTTTTGGGTTGCTGAGGAAATTTGGGGGCACATGGATCTTTGTTACACGTGTGTAGGGGTTGGAGAGAATGGTATGTATGTAAGGTTTTACAGTGTAATTGGGTTTGCTATGATTGACTATTGTTTTTATTACAAAAGAAATATACAATAAATGAATTATGTTTTTTGCAACGAAATGTGGAGATGAATTTATACTGAAAATTGTCAAACAAAAAAATAATGAGAAAGCAAATAAGTGTATAAAAATCATAGTTTAGTCATTAAATATTTTGTGAATCGGTGTCGGTAGCAATGCATGTTAAGCAGCAATGGTTTGTTGATTTTGAGAACACATGAAGTAGTGATCTCATTCAAAGTCTGACATCTGGGACAACCGATCAAACATGATTTGGGGGAACTTTTTATGCCTTTTCCAAATTGTGCGCAAGAGCCGTACAAGCTGTAGGAGGCTGGCCTGGCTTATAGTGGGTACCTGATGGTACTTACACCTTGTGACAGGTCCAGTTATCCCTTATTAGTAGATTAGTAGTGTTCTAGCAGCTTCGGCTGATAGAGGTAGCTATTGCAGAGCAGCTTAGGCTGAACTAGGAGACATGCAAAGCTCCTACTATACCACTTATATCATATAGGTACTATATCACAAGAAACACAATACTCAGAGTTACTAAAAATAAAGGTACTTTATTTTAGTGACAATGTGCCAAAAATATCTCAGAGGATATACTCCCTTAGGAGGTAAGTAAAATACACAAAATATACACAAAACCAAATCAGGTAAGTAAAACAGCCAGAAAGTAGTGCAAACACTGTAGAATACAATAGGATGCAATAGGCCTAGGATATACTAAGAAAGTGGAATGTGAACCACAAATGGACCCCTAGGCTAGTGTAGTGTGTAGAGGGTCGCTGGGAATGTAAGAAAACACTAAGGGTGTCCAAGATACCCCACCCCAAGACCCTAAAAAGTAGGAGTAAAGTACTATTATTTCCCCAGAAACAGACTAAAGTTGTGATAAAGGATTTTGCAAAGACCACAACAGACTGCAAAGTACTGAAGACGGATTCCTGGACCTGAGGACCTGTAAAGAAAGGGGACCAAGTCCAAGAGTCGTGAAAGTGTCCAGGGGGGGGCAGGAGCCCACTAAACCCCAGATAAAGGTGCAAAATGGATGGAAGAAGCTGAAGATTCTGCAACATCGAAAAGTGCTAGGAACTTCTCCTTCTTGCAGAAGATGTCCCGCTGAGTGCTGGAGGATGCAGAGTTGTCTCCTTAGCAAAATACCGCAAACAAGCCTTGTTAGTTGCAAGAGTCGCGGTTGAAGAAAAAGGGTGCTGCCCAGGCAGGACCAGGATGTCGCCACTTGGGAAAGGAGACAGAGGGGGCCCTCAGCAACGTAGAGAGCCCACACACAAGCCAGAAGCACCCGCAGAAGTCCTTGAACACAGGTTCAAGAAGTCTGAACACAGCAGTCGTCTCAACATTACAAAAGAGGGTCCTACGACGCTGGAGATCAACTCAGGGAGCTGTGCATCGCAGGACAGAGTGCTGGGGACCTAGGCTTGGTTGTGCATGCAGGATTTCATGGAAATGTGCACAGAAGCCCTTGTAGCTGCAGTTCACACGGTGCACAGGATTACTGTCTGGAGAGGGAAGGCAAGGACTTACCTCCTCCAAATTTGGACAGTTGGACCACTGGACAGTCTGGGTCACTTGGGTCGAGAGAAAGAAGAGGAATCCAGCCAATTGACTTCCTTAAAATGCCGAATTAATGGAAAGGTTGTGAGAACTTCAAACCAGGAGGCCTGGACCCTAAGCCTCCCAATATTTGAAATGCTAGGTAAAATGGTGGTGAGTTCTCACTTGAAAAATCATTAATAATGAGCACAATGCCTCAATAGTAGTTTATTTGCATCAAGAGAAAGAAGTCAGTTCCATGAAATTATAATTCTTGTTATTATGTAACAGTCTTTAAACAGAAAGTAAGATCCAAAGGTCAGCAACTCTGTAGTCCAATCAACCAGTTCCAAGGTTGGAAAAATATCACGTGAAAGTTTTCATTAGTGAAACAGCCAGGTTAGAAAAAGATCAAGTGGTACAATTCGATGGAGGAACAGCCAACACGTGTTTCGCCCCTTAAGCGGGTAAGCGGGGGCTTTTTCAAGGCTGTGAAAGATATGTATATGTACAGTATAAGTCACAAAGCAGGCAATGAAATTATCAAATTACAGGCTTGCTATCCATGCAAGTCATGCAGAGCAAAATGTGCTCCCTCTTGGTGAAAACTATAATAAAACGATGTGGTCCATAACACACTTCCAATAACGGGCCAAGTGCTAGAGTCATAAATAGAATGTAAGTGAAATAAGGCCATAAGTGAGATTAGCAGAACACATTTGACCACTTTTGGGTAAATTCAAAGACAGAAGAAAAAATGATATTATTATAAACCAATCTTAAGTGATGGGTGAGGAAAACGCATGCTGGCACTCACGTGATGTGAATTTTAATTTTAATTTTAACTATGACTCAGAAGGAATGCATGCGAGCAGATGCTAGTAAAGACACCCTGTGAAGAGAGATTTACATGATAGAAATAATGAGCTCTAAGGGATTGGTAACATACCCAATTCAAGGCATTGTGAGAAAACTTCTGGCATCTATTGTCAATAATTGCGAATAGTAATCTGAGCAAGAGAACAAGTTTTGAAAAATTCTCATTTGTAAGCAATATCTTATACCTAATACAAAAAAACCTTTAAGTACTCGGGTATTGGAAATAGCGGACTCTCCCCCATGAACCAAGGCACTAATATTTATAAAACGGTAATGTGAACATGGGTACATATCAGTGCAAGAAAAAGTCATAATATAACTAGTAAATGTGAGCGATATGCTCATAATGCACGGAAAACCATAAGAACCTATATAACCATATCACACAGGTGTAAAAGCCAACAGTGTGAATATAAGTAAACCACAGAAAAGAAGTAAGGTAGTATCTTGACTTGACCAGAATTAAATAAGTTAGGGCAACATGCTCTTAATCACATAAACCTTTTTCACGAAAGATGTTGCTCCCCGTTTCACAAAAGCACAATCTTTCAAGGAATAAATAACTAAGCTATGTAAAACAAATGCAAATTCACAGTAAATAAGGAATCGGTCAGTTGAATAGAGTTTTGTTACCTAAAGTCACAGTGAGCAAACAAATGGTCTCCGAGAAATCTCCCGCGTGTCCCGCGTTGAATCGCACTAGCACCGTATGGCTAGAACGCGGTGTTAACATCGAACGCGTCCTTTCGCCGTTTCGAGGACAACGAGACAGAGAAAGGGCACGGCATGCACGGTACAAATGAACAATGGCGGCCATATTGAAGGAGGTCAGTACGGCAGATAACCAAGAGGACCCACCACCTGTGTTCCAGGGGCCACGCTCGTCAGGATGAGAGGGGTCCCACAGTACAGGGGACGCTGAAGTTTGGTGCCTGCTGAAGCAGGGGGAAGATTCAGTCGACCCACAGAAGGATTTCTCCGTGGCTTCCAGTGCAGGATGAAGGCAGGCAGCCCCCAAAGCATGCACCACCAGGAAACAGTCGAGAAATCCAGCAGGATTAGGCGCTACAATGTCGCTGGTAGTCTTCTTGCTACTTTGTTGCAGTTTTGCAGGCGTCCTGGGGCAGTCAGCGGTCGATCCTTAGCAGAAGTCGATGAGAGGTATGCAGAGGAACTCTGGTGAGCTCTTGCAAGTCGTTATCTGAGGAAAAGCCCAGTGGAGAGACCCTAAATAGCCCTCGGAGGAGGTCTGGCCACAGTCAGGTGAGCACCTACCAGGAGGGGTCTCCGACGTCACCTGCTGGCACTGGCCACTCAGAGGCCTCCAGAGTGCCCTCACACCTCTGGATTCAAGATGGCAGAGGTCTGGGACACATTGGAGGAGCTCTGGGCACCACCCCTGGGGTGGTGATGGACAGGGGAGTGGTCACTCCCCTTTCCTTTGTCCAGTTTTGCGCCAGAGCAGGGACTGGGGGTTCCCTAAACCGGTGTGGACTGGCTTATGCAAGGAGGGCACCATTTGTGCCCTTCAAAGCATTTCCAGAGGCTGGGAGAGGCTACCCCTCCCCAGCCTTTAACACCTATCTCCAAAGGGAGAGGGTGTGACACCCTCTCTCAGAGGAAATTCTTTGTTCTGCCTTCCTGGGACTGGGCTGCCCAGACCCCAGGAGGGCAGAACCCTGTCTGTGGGTTGGCAGCAGCTGTAGCTGCAGAGAAAACCCCAGAGAGCTGGTTTAGCAGTACGTAAGGTCCATACTGGCGCCCCGGGGGTGCATGGAATTGGCTCCCCAATACCAGATTTGAATTGTGGGGACAATTCCATGATCTTAGACATGTTACATGGCCATGTTCGGAGTTACCATTGTGAAGCTACACATAGGTATTGACCTATATGTAGTGCACACGTGTAATGGTGTCCCCGCATTCACAAAGTCCGGGGAAATGGCCCTGAACTATGTGGGGGCACCTTTGCTAGTGCAAGGGTGCTCTCACACTTAGTAACTTTGCACCTAACCCTCAGCAAGTAAAGGTTAGACATACAGGTGACTTATAAGTTACTTAAGTGCAGTGAAAATGGCTGTGAAATAACGTGTGCGTTATTTCACTCAGGCTGCAATGGCAGTCCTGTGTAAAGGTTTGTCTGAGCTCCCTATGGGTGGCAAAAGAAATGCTGCAGCCTATAGGGATCTACTGGAACCCCAATACCCTGGGTACCTAGGTACCATATACTAGGGAATCATAAGGGTGTTTGTGTGCCAATTAAAATTGGTAAAAGTGGTCACTAGCCTATAGTGACAAATTTAAAGGCAGAGAGAGCATAAGCACTGCGGTTCTGGTTAGCAGAGCCTCAGTGACACAGTTAGGCACTACACAGGTATACGCATTCAGGCCACAAACAATGAGCACTGGGGTCCTGGCTAGCAGGATCCCAGTGAGACAGGCAAAAACAAACTGACATACATGTAAAAATGGGGGTAACATGCCAGGCAAGGTGGTACTTTCCTACACAAGCACTCCAAGAATGTCTTGCATGTCTTTCTAAATGGGTAATTACACTATAAGCCATTCACAAAGCGTTTTGTGATAGGTCTTTACTACTACCCAAAATAAATATTTTAGCAACCTTAGAATAACAAAATATTGAGGAAAAATTAGTTATGTAATACTTTATAGCACACTGCTGGGTGATAACCAGCTGTTAAAGGCCCAGAACCCAAGTTATAGACCCAAGCTTATGGCTCTGACCTATAACTAGGGAAAGGGCCTTTAACAACTAGTATAGCTCGGGCAGAATGGCTATACGGCCATTAGAACATTTCACCCCACTGAGGGTAGAATGCTATAAATTAAAAAATGAGAAACAGAAAGACAAACATTGGAATGTTGGAACAGAGAGCTTATACCAACAATTATAAGCCTGAGATAGTCCATTGTCTTCAATGGACCTCTCAACATTCCAATGTTCTAATTACACTTTACAGGTTTTATTCAGCTCATTCATGCTTGTTCTTAATTCAATAAGCAATGCTACAAGGATTATAACTTGTGACTTACAGGTAGTACAAGAGATGCACACGTATGATTTGCATGTTATGTGTAATACTTTCTAGCAGGCACATTAACCCTCAATGCTCTTTTATGTCAAGTTAATCCTATGACTAGACTGCGTACAGATTTCTACAGCAAGTGCATTAATCTCCTTAGTTAGCTCACTGTTACTGTACCCTGGAAATTGCCGGGTACACAAACATCTT
The DNA here is from genome assembly GCF_031143425.1 of Pleurodeles waltl. Lineage (NCBI taxonomy): Eukaryota > Metazoa > Chordata > Amphibia > Caudata > Salamandridae > Pleurodeles > Pleurodeles waltl. Next base: position 581,174,794 of record NC_090450.1, on the reverse strand, counting down.
TGCAACCAGTGCCATGCCCTATACAATATTGTAAAATGCAATCTCTTTGTGCATTGTTAGTTAAGCCAGAACATAAATACTAGCAGAGGGGTCCTTGCTGCCCATTTCTTTGGGCAAAGTTATTTAAAATCTATGTGTTAATTAACTGTGACACTCTGCTCCTCCTGGCTCCATCTCTTTCTGCTGCTACCCTGACCCAGAATTTATGAGATCCCAGAATTCTTTTCATCTGTATTCCCATTGCTGCTTGACTGTGGATTACTTTACACCTATCCCTTCAGGAGCACCCTCGCCGTACGTCTGCTGAGCCACAATTTGCCTGTTCGATTTGTGTTTTACCTTTTGGCATTGTTTCGTACTCCTAAGTGCCCCTCGCTCTCGTGCCTGAGCTTCATCCCCATTCAGCCCTGAGTGTATTTGCCCATCCGTAGGTATGTGCTCTTCCAACGCAACTAGGTGTACTCGTGCACCAGGGAAGTGCTCTTAACCACGCTTGGAAGTCCAAATGCATAGCGCCCTCTCCTGGCGCTGATTTTACTCGCGTCCAGGGTGTCATATATGTCATGCTGCAGCGTGTAGCACCGTACCCGAATTAAATGATAAGACGCGGTTGGGTAAAACGACACCCCCGTGCCTATTCTAAATTTCGTGCTAATCATACCTGTTGTACGCCTGTAGTCCCTCTCCTGTCAGTTTCACTGCTCTAGCTGAATCTCCCGCCACTAACTGACGTGCCTACGTAAGCAACGCCTGCTCCACGGAAAACCGAGTCAGCCCTTCTTCGAGCAGACAGAAGCAGTAGATCCCAGAGTCTAGCAACGTGGATGTGCTTTTATATAACCAGTGTGTTTTTTTTATATGATACGTTTTCTTGCTCCCAAAGCCTTAGCTTGCCCCTTTTGAAGGCATAATTACAAATTCTTTTGAAGCAACGGACTGCTAATTACCAAGCTGCATTTTTTTTAACTCTGCGGTTTCCCGTTTGTTTTACTGAAAGTGCTTAGATAATCTTTCGGAACTGTATTTTCGTGTTCATTTGAAGATACAGGAAATGACTGGTGTTGTTCAAGTGACTGTTACCCAGGTCACCGTACATTTACGAAACAAAAAAAAATGCATTTACATTATTAGACTCTAGAGGCCACACTTTAAGTGTTTTCAGAAGTAAGACACTGTGGGCCTGATTCTGACCCCGGCGGACCCCTGACCAACAGGCTGGCGGTGCCCCGCAGGGCATTTGACCGCAGCGGTTTGGCCGCGGTCAGAAGAGGAAAACCGGCGGTCTCCCGCCGGTTTTCCGCTGCCCAGATGAATCCTCCATGGCGGCGCAGCTTGCTGCGCCGCCATGGGGATTCAGACACCCCATACCGCCATCCTGTTCCTGGCGGTTCGCCCGCCAGGAACCGGATGGCGGTATGGGGTGTCGTGGGGCCCCTGGGGGCCCCTGCAGTGCCCATGCCAATGGCATGGGCACTGCAGGGGCCCCCGTAAGAGGGCCCCACAAAGAATTTCAGTGTCTGCTTTGCAGACACTGAAATTCGCGACGGGTGCAACTGCACCCGTCGCACCTTCCCACTCCGCCGGCTCCATTCGGAGCCGGCATCCTCGTGGGAAGGGTGTTTCCCACTGGGCTGGCGGGCGGCCTTTTGGCGGTCGCCCGCCAGCCCAGTGGGAAAGCCAGAATAACCGCAGCGGTCTTCTGACCGCGGTGCGGTATTCTGGAGGGGGGAACTCTGGCGGGCGGCCTCCGCCGCCCGCCAGGGTTAGAATCACCCCCTGTGTCATCAGCAGATGCTGACTTCGGTCAGGGACCTGATGGGTGCCCTTCAGGACTTGCGTGACAATCTCAGGCATTGTGGTAATGTGGGAAAATGATCAGAAATGCGTTATTCTAACATGAGATGCGTGACACTTCGCAGGGCTGCTGCAGAAGCACAGTGCCTTTGGGCTTTGCGGAGGTGCATTACAGCACATGGTTACTTCTTGGGCTTTATTTCTGCACGCAGTGCACTGTAGGGGCCACAGAATGGGTGACAATACAAGTCAGCTCTGGCTTAGTTCCCTTGAGCGGTCAGCAACGTCTGGGTGTTTTGCACACCACACCTGTCCATCTGTAGGGCCAGGTACACTCTTTCACTTTTTGAGAAGGTGGCCTTCTATGTGCTATCGGCAGGCCTTCAGCTTTTTAGCAAGTTGTCTACACTTCAGGTGATGTTCATGCACTGGCTGTCATGTAGACACCAGAGCAGATCTTTGAGTACTTTGCAGAACACTCCCTTTCTTTGGTCATTAAATACTTGGAAATGTAACACCTTTGGGTGGATTTGGATCCAATGTTTATACACAATTTGCAGATATTGGAGGTGGATCCACTGTCTAATATTTCAGAACCAGTTTGGGGTGTTTTTCTTTCAAAACCCATTTTCAGGCTGCCCTCGGGCACAGTCTCATCTTGAACAACCCCTCACACATACCATGTAGCAAATAGCAATGCTCAGGAAAAAGTAATAAGCTGCCATTTGATAACCAGATCCTCTTTGAATTTCTAAAGGGAGCCTTCTTTCAATATTACCTCACTTGAGTGTCTGTATCCCCACCCACTAGCCACACGAAAGGAGACAGTACACTTTCACTTTCTAGGGAAGCTGTATCATTCTCTGGCTTGTGTCATTCTAAATCATAAACCATCGGAAATAGATCTCATTGGTCCCAAAAGTCGGGCTCATACAACAAAGAGTCTTAAAACCATACGTGTACTACAAAGATAGCAGTTGATCTTTATATGAGAAGGGTCAGTGGACTCTCCTTTCTCTGACTGACAGAAAAAAGATCCAGCCAAATTTCTGATTCACAAAAACTATATAGGTTGCCACACCCACTTTACCAAGGTCATAGACAAATAGACCATAATCCTACACCCATAATGAGGGCACATTTTGTGCACACCGCCACGTTGCAAAGGTCACAAAATAGGTTCTGGGCCTTGCATTGTAAGTGCAGGCCTAGCACTTCGCAGACTTTCTATATTAGCGCAACGCCAGGACCAAAATAAAAAGTTGGGATGCCAGTTTCAAATACAGCCGGGCACTCAGGGTAGGGATATAGACCCAATTACCATGCAGGGTACATTCTCATCTCAACAGATGGTCATCTGGAGTGCTGTATTTTGTGGAAAAAAATCCTGCACACTGCAAAGGTGAGCTTCAAACAATTCTCCTGAACACACTTGAAACTAGAGAAGTTGGCAGTAGATCCCTAGCAACAAGAGACAAATAATGCTTTCATGAACTGCCCTCCAATACACCAACGAGACTTAGGAGAGATCATATGCTGCTGCACTGAGACAAGAGGTGACTCCAAGGGCTCCAAGCCCCTGTTGAAGCGAAAAGAAATTCCTACAGGAATAAATGTGCAATAAACATCCCCTGCCCTCTCAAGATGATATAATGTCACAATTTTGAATACAAACATTGCTGCAGGGATGGCTACATGTGAACAGACCTAGGTGTTGTGCATTCATCCCAGGTCAGAAGACCCAAAATAACAGAGTGAATGACATAGATCTCATTGGGGTCATCTGTTATTGGTTTCACGATATGCTGTGATACGAATCTAGGATCAGAGTCCTTAAGTAGGACACTTTTGAACATGAGTCAGATATCAGTCATTGCTACCTGTCCACCAGCATGACAACACGTGTCTGGATTGCACAACACACTCGCAATATCAAAACACACTGTAGTAATACACGTTTGTCCCTAACAAAGAACCGAGATGGACTGGGGGGACGGGGTTGGCAAGGGGAGAATGCCAGTGAGGCCCCTGAACGTAAAATCTGTGATGCGCTGTCAGCAGTGCATGAGACCTGAACAGCGCTAGAACAAAAAGTAGACACAGTGGCCACCGATTTCAAGCTCTGTCCTCAGTAAAATCCTGGAACAAATGGGCCCGTGGACAAACATCCATTATGAGGTGAAGGTCACTGTAGCCAGTCTCCAGTCAGTGGTGCTCCAATCGGCAGCAAAGATAAACAATGCAGAGGGATACTGAGGTATAGGTATATGTATTTTTGAGATTCCAGAAAGAGGAGATGGACAAACCTTTATGTAGGACCTAATCTTCAAACAACTGCAACCAAAGGGCTTATCCAATGACTTATTGGTGGAAAGAGTGGACCAGGCTTTGGAACCAATACCACACCCAGGAGTCCCACCCAGAGTGGTTATAGCCAGACCCCCTAATATCAGAGATGTAATTCTACAGGTGGCCAGATCATGTGGCTCACTTTCGCTTTAAAATGCCAACATTTTATCTTCCCTCAAGCAGTACAGCAAATGAAAATGCATGATGCTGTTCTTAGGCAGACTACATATTGTGTCAGAAGGGAAATCCTGGCATTTCCCCAATCCAGACGAGGCCTGGGAATGGCTGGAGAGATGGTGCCTGAAAGGTGGTTCGAGGTCCATAAACCACAAAAATGTGCACAAAGACCTGCGTGTGGGTGTTAGTGACGGATTTGCTACGACCCCTGCTGTAGTGTTTGTTCCCTCCTCAGAGACAGTAGGGGAAGAGGAATCTGAATGCCCTGGGGTTGGTCGGGTGGTGGTTGCTCCCCGAAATGATTGTGACACCTACAAGCAGCCTCGTCAGAGTGAGCATGACAACTCAAATCCTGAACGACTGCTGCAGAGACCAAGTCCCTGTTTGATGGGAGGGTGAGCGACTGAGAGATACATACAAACACCTGCTTTAGATCTTTTGTTGTGAGCAGTGACTCCTGTTTAGTATTAAGAGGGCTGAAATTTGAATCTACCACACTGAAGGGAGTGGCAAAGGCATGATAGATGGAAGTATTATAACTAGACAGTGAGGAAGGCACACCCTTGTTTGCCTTTGTCTCAAGTATCTAGGACACTGATCTAAGAGGCCTGACTATAATGGGGCAACGGATTCCTGGGCATGCTGGTAATTAACAATTCTAAGCCTATGGCGCAAGCGATTTGGACTATGTTCAGCATGAAACCTACTACTTAGAGAAAGACTAGATGACACATAAATCAAATGAACCACATGATTTTAATATATTGCTATGTAATCTCTATAGTGGTATTTTAATTAGTCAATAGACACAAGCCAGATCGAATGTTACTTCAAGAGACTCACTTGATGGGTAATAATTTTAGATACATGTGTAAGAGTAGATACTCTCTCGAGCACACAACGGATATATTACTGGATCAAGGAGAGTGACTATATGAGCTAAAAAGCCATCCCTGTTCAAGGTTAAGCAGTCCCAGACTGATTCCATGGGGTGCTATACAGCAGTTGTAGGAGACTGGAGTTGAACAAATATGGTCAATGTACTTACCACCGAGACTTTAAGTCCATGTACTGGTGGGGCTAAGAAGATTGCTGCCATAGTTTTCAAAGACCATCATAATCTTGGGTGGGGACTTTAACCTAGCGATAAAGGTGAGACAGGATGGGAGATACAGCTGGAAGAGGAACTGGGAAATCGAAAGTAGAGAACCTTGCCAAAGCCATAGCCCTGCTAGATATTTGTACAAAGGTAAACACTCACTTTTTTACAATACCTGTGTTGCTCAGATGCAGGAAATTCTATAGAGATATTACACTTTTTCCTACTTCCAGAGCCAGATAGCTCAGGATTTACAGATACAACCTACCTTGCTGCACAAGCCTGACCAATCCCCACTATTTAGAAACTGTATCCCCCAAATCATCTTACACGAGGGTAGAATGGAAATTGAAAGTATGTGAAGCTGAAGTATAGGAAGAAAATGCAGATCCTGTCCTCCACCACTAATGCCTACTTTAAAGAAAATTTAGTATCAGTCCAATCACCAATATACCGGAGGCTTACAAAACAGTGTTACGGATCAAGGTATCACCATGATTGCAGGGAAAAAGTGTGCCTGAACAACAGAAGTCAAACTTATTGTGGAGGATCCTGAATTCAGAAAACAACGCAGTGAGATCCTCACAATAGAACTAACATGAAATGTTATAGAGAAAGAAGAGTATGGGGTCCTTGTAGAAAGCGAAGCAGGGCCACACTTTGTATCCAGGCAAAACAACCTGCTTGAGGTGTTCGACAAAGTTGTCAAAATACTGGCATGACACAGAAGGCGGGTAGAGGAAAATAAATACAGGAAGTTGGCGACACAAAGGGTGTGATGACAAATCATCCAGACATAGCCCAATTGTTTGCATGTGGCCACGGATCTTTTTTGTAACACTAAAGAGCATGCAGAGAGTGAAACAGATTAGTAAATGACCTCCTAATGTGGTTGCTATTACTGGTTTCATGGGAGAGGCTAGATTGCAGCATAAAACTAGAAAAAATCGCTGAAGCACTATCTCAGATGAAGGGGGGGCAAGGCCCCAGGTCAAACAGCTTGCCAGATAAACTCTTTGTGTCTATCAAGCAACGTATCCACTCATATCAAGGGTGTTGGGATGTCTTACCCAAGACCTATGACTCGCCATTATTGTGCTGGTCCATAAGAAGGGTAAACAAATCCTCCCTCCCAAGGAGTGTGCATCATATAGGGCTATCTCCCTCTTAAATGTAGAGACAAAGATCATGGCCAATGTCCTTGCAAATCTACTCTATGAGGTGATTGAAACAGAGCTACCCCAAACAAACAGAAACATGCCTTTTACATCTACTTGGTATAACCTCAAGAAACCTGGTTTGGCCTATGCATGCAATTTGATTGACTCTACGGTAGTTATTGTTTTGGATGACGCAAAGGCATTCAATCAGGCCAAATGGAAATTTATTATGCCAATTTTACAAAGGATGAGTTTCGGCTTGAGCATCCTCATGAATCTCGCTGCCGTACGCTCACACAGTTGCAACAGAAAAGGACAATGGAAAGCTGTGTTCACCACTTGGCACAGGGCAAGGTGTCCCCTCTCCCCAGTACATTTTGTCCTTGTTTTTAACATTCTGGATCAACAAGGATTCCCTAAATCATGGCCCTGAAATTGAATCATGACTGTGAGGATGTTTTATCATTAAAAGTAGATTTTCCTAAAACAGTGTTTATTGGCATTTGTAGATTCTTCACAGCAGCTTATGTATAACATTGTAAGCATATCAAAACATTATAAGTTTCTCAACCAAACTAAGGGCCTGATTTAGAGTTTGGTGGAGGGGATATCCTATCCGCCGTATTTCAAGTTCCATAGGCCATAATGGATTTGAAATACAATGCACAGTATATCCGTCTCGTTTGTGACAGAGTAAGTCCCTCCTCTAAACTTTAAACCAGGCCTTAAACACCTGCCAGGCTGTAGTTGTCATAATTGTGGATAAGTATCTATGTATAATAGTTCCCCATGAGTTTTTTCAGGTTTCATAATACATTTACTAGGTTACAAGCTTCATAAAGTCCATACATGGGAGCACGTGTAACTGGTAGCTGTCGAACTGCCCATAGAAGACAGAGCAAGGATGGATACAAATCACATGTTGCATTGACAGAACAATATGCAGAGGAAAATTACAATGAGGATAGAGTTTTTATGGTACATTCTGAAGCAGTAGAAAAAGGAAGAGAAGCTAGACCGGCGGGAGTTTTTTTGGTTTCAGACAAAGAGGTGAAACTAATGGTTGACTCCAGTTCACTCTCTACAATAATACCTAAAATAAAGTGGGAAAAAGAGTTGCCAGAAATAACTTTGTTAACTAAAGACATTAATCCAAGAGGTTATCAAGGTTTGAAAATTAATGTTTTGGGATACTTTGTATTGTCTATTGAATTCAAGACTTGGAGTATTGAAGGAAAAGTCTATGTGGCAGAATGTGGACCTCCCATACTGAGTTGGGTAGACCAATATGACTTGCACACTGTGATTGACCCACACTTGAATAACAGGGTTTTAATGGTGGATGACTTAGATGTGGATGAGATTTTGAGAGAAGAGAAAGATATCTTTGAGGAAAGGTTAGGGGAGTTGAAGGGGTATGTACACAGAGTAGTATTACAAGGAGCCGTTTCAGTAAAATACAAAGTAAGGAGAGTACCAGTGGTGGTGAGGGAAGACGTAAAAAAATGCTAGATGATATGATGTAAGAAGGCATCACTGAAACAGTGGAAGCCTCTCCATGGGTTTCTCCAGTAGGTATAACAACAAAAAAATGATGGAAAGCTCCGGTCTTGTGTGGACTTACGAAGTTTAAATCAATGTGTAGTGACAGATTAATTTCCTCTCCAGAATATAAATAAACCTTTAACACTACTTAAAGGAGGTAGGTACTTTTCTCAGTTGGATCTAAAGAGTGCTTACCATAAGACAAAGTTACATGAGGAATCCCAGGCACTCATAGCTTTTATAACAATGGAGGGGAGGGCATGTTCCAGTTCACCAGGATGCCTTTTTTGGTTTGTTCTCACCTGTGAGCCTATTTCAAAGAGTTATGTCAAGAATTTTTAAAGTACATGTAACATACTTTCAAGATGACATTTTGATTTTTGGTCAAATGATTAGAGAACCTAATCCGGTCAGTGCTGGGAAAACTCAGATAAGCTGGGTTAACCTTCAGAAAAGATGAGTGTAAATTCTTGCTTTAGGAAATTGATTATTTCTGTCATACTATTTCAGGGGAAAGGTTCATACCTAAGGAGGATTTGTTGAAAGTCATTAGGTCTGCGCCCATTCCGTGTGACAGGGACTAATTACGCTCTTTTGTGGGTCTTATCGAGTATCACAGCAAGTTTGTTGACAATTTTGCACAAAAAAACAGAGAATTTGAGGATGCTTTTATGAAAGGGTTGCAGCTTCACATAGGAAAGAAATCAACAGATCTCATTTGATGCAATGAGGAAATACATTTGTGAAGCTGGTATTTTGACACCCTTTGATAGCTGGATTAAACCATATTGACGGTCGATGCCAGTGCATGTGGGGTGGGAGCTGTCCTTTTCGCAACTACGAGGCAAAAAAAAGGTGACTGTAGCTTTTGCTTCGTGCTCTCTGACGGAAAGCAAACAAAAACATTCGGTGATAGAGCGTGAAGCATTAGCTGCAGTGTGGTCTGTAGAACATTTTAAAATCTTTGTTTGGGGTATAGATTTTATCCTGCCATCTAATCACAAACCATTTCTTAAAATATTAAGCCTTGGTGGAGGAGGCAAAGGTTCTTCTAGATTAGCAAGATTAGCTTCTAAGATTCAAGAGTACCACTTTTGAATAGAACATATTCCTGGCTGGAAAAATACACAAGCAGATTGTCTCTCTGGACCAGGGGTTCCCAACCTGTGGTCCGGGCACACTTAGGGATCCGCAAAGCCTCCTCAGGGGGTCCACAACTACTTAGAAAATTCAATAATATTAAAAGATTAGATCCCCATCTTTCAGTAATGACTCAATGGGGGGTCCCCTTGATCCAGTAATGATAAAGTGGGTGTCCACAGAAGTCAAAAGGTTGGGAACCACTGCTCTAGACTATTACTGGATTGGGAAAATATGGATAAAATTGACATTTTGCACAAGGAACAAGAAGGAGCAGTGGCTTGGTTAAGTGATATTGAAGAATGTGGGAAAGGCACTCTTACAGCGAAAGAGTGGAAGACTTCCATGGAGAACGATTCCGTTCTCAAGGGAGTGGTACGCATGATAGTAGAGAGAGAGTTCAGTCATTCTGTTTGAGACCATATATAAAACTAGTGGATGAATTGACGTTGGTAGATAAAAAATTAGTCATGAGAAGCAATAAAATTGTACCACCAGAGAATAAAAAAAACAAAACATTTTTAGTTTGGCTCATGAGGCACATTTAGGACAAACCATGATTGAGAAAAGGGTCAGAGAAAAGTATTGGTGGCCGGGAACAGATGACATGATTTCTCAATGGGTGGAAGTGTATGGTCTGTAAAGAAAGTGAAAAAAAATTGAAGACTGGTGTGCAAGAGGTACAAGGCCATATAGAGGATCCAGGATCACCATTGAGTGCCGTGTGTGTAGATTTTATCGGTCCCATGCAGGGTCTAAAGAACAGGCTTAAAAGGACTTAGTCATGGTTGATGTTCACTCAAGATGGGACACATTTTTGCAAGAAATCACTACTAGAAGTACTATAGAAACCTTGAATGAGGTGTTTCAAGAGGAAGGGCTCCCTTGGGTGTTAATAACAGATAGCAACACACATCTTACTTCGCATGAGATGAAGAGGTTTCATGAGCATTGTGGAGTTATACATCATCGCACAGCATTGTGCAATCAACAGGCAAATGGAATGGTCGAAAGGGTCAACCGACTAGTCAAATTTACTATACTTATGGCCACTCAATGTGGAAGGGATGTGAAGAAAATGGTAGATAAAATGGTGTGGGTCCACCGCACCATAGTTAACAAAGCAACTGGTGTATCTCATTTTCAAGAAGATGATAGGCGGAAAACCAGGTTATAAGTTAATTCCAGCTTGGATGACACATGATAGTTTTAAGGCAAGTGTGTTAGAGGAGAAAATAAAGAAGAACATAGATTTTGTAGAAGGTGATTGGGTAAAAATAAAGCATGGGAGAGTGTCTGTAGGTCTATCCAAATTTTGGGGCCCATTCAAAGTAAAAAAAAGTGAGAGAGGGATATGTGGATTTGGAGAATGGTAATAAATGGAATAAAAGGAAAGTGGCTTTGTACCAAAGAGGGATTGAAGGGGGTGTAAATGTGAGTCATTATGCAACTGGCTATAACAGTTCCATGTTGATGAGTGATGATGAGTTCGTAAGTGATTCCAAAGAAAAGGAGTGTGAAGTTGTTCAGAAACCTGGAAGGGAAGCTGTTGGAAGGAGGAGTGTAGATCATACTCCTCAAGCTAGTGGGGTAAGAGAGTTTTGTAGTCATAGAATTTGAAGATCTCCTCGCTATTTGGAGGATTATATACAGCATGTATACATTTTACAATTTCATGTTTCTAATGTGTTTCATTTTTGTATTCATATATTATTTTATCTTGTTGTAAGTGTTGTTAAGTAGTTCAGAAAGGAGGGAGATGTATTATATTTCAAATGACTTCGTACTTCTTTAAAGAAGTATGTGCCATAACATTCTATTGGAATCAGAACATTGTACAGTGTGTGTTCGTTCCGAGTCAGTTGGTGTGTGGCTGGCAGAAGGAAGGACCACACCTGTCCTTATCAGAATTAATCTACAATTTATACCATTTATTGGTTCCTGGTGTGCAACGTAATTACTTCACATAGCTCTGCCTGAATTGCAGATGTTCTATTGGACCTCTCAGCTGATGATACATAATGGCTGGTCATGTACTTCCCAGAAAGAACCCTCTCTTATTGCAGATAGGCAAGCTCTGGAAATGATAGAATATCCCAAAGTTATACATGGGGGCACATTCCCAACCACTCAGTCAGAAGCCATTAAGGTAGTTATTCAGACAATGAAAACAGCTACTTGTAAAATAAGTTGGCAACTGTTTGATAATGTCATAAATGACATGATGCCACTTTGCAGCTATGCTGGCATAGGTCCCCTTTTGTTTTGCCATCGTACTAAATCGCATTGTTGTGGGTGCAAGAAAGTGCTGTGCTTTCTAACAGTGTTCAGCAAATACCACCTGTCTCAAAATATCAAAAGAGACAACCAATCCAACTGATTCATGATTCAGTTCAGTGGACAAAGTCAAATAGCCCTTTAGTTTAACTTACAATCATGGGATAGCTGTAAATGGTTACTAACAGCATATTTATTCCGTAGAATCCAACTGGCCATGCCTGATGAAGAGTTAATTCTTCTCTAACCTTCTAGTTTCTTTTTTCTACCCTTAATACTGAACCGAACAGAGATATTCACCCACCTAAATGCAGAAGAGTTTTCAGGTCCAACCTCCTTCTTGGTGATGCAGTGAATCTTTCATTTGAAATAAAATAATGTGCTTGATGGATACGTTATGCCGAGCCACTTCTTGCAACAGTGACCTTTGGTAAATGAAACGTATAGGACAGGTGCACAAGTGGGGCATGATAGGGGTTTCAGTGCATTGGCATAAAGAAATATATACAGACTTTGGCAGTGCTAGACTCCTGATCAATCTACGGACCAACACTCCTGAGATGACCTCACCAGGCAGTTCGGGGGCACGTAATGTTCAGCACAGTGCAAGGATGAAACGCCAAGGTAATAGGCCAAGCCATCGAAGACACAACATCTCTGTCCACAACTGAATGGAGAATCAACATGGCCTAAAGTGCCAAAACATTTATTATTGAGAGGGCTCAACATCATATCATCCAATACGTCCTTCAGGCAATAGAGTATTCAGGATAAATGAGTGGTCTCAGGTGAATCTGCAGTCTATACAGACAATTGCTCCTATCACCCCATAGTTTCTGTAGGTGTGGTAAACAGAAAATCTAAGGTGGCTACCTTGCTGAGAGGAGACAATGGGCCAGGAGTTATAAATGATTAAACAGACCTGAATGAGAAGGGGGCACAAACGCTGAGACTAGCACTTTTAAAATCAGAGTCAAGGTCGCTGTCGCACTCCGTGGTCACACACTAGCTCATGTCTTTTGCCACCAAGTCTTCACTTGCCACTGGTCAACCGTACATTTTGAACTAGGATACATTTTGGTAGAATGTGTTCGCCCCAGTTGAAAGTCGAGTGTCCCTTTTCTTAACAGCACCAGGAGCAGTTGGGGCTCATATGGCATCTATAACCTTCCTCCATGGGGACACTCTTATTCTGGACCAAGATCCCGCCCACAGATGGGAAACAGGGAATGCCTCTCTTGGAATTGGTCTTCTGTGAGCCCATATTGGGACTTTGAAGATAGTTCTATTGTTTTCTCACCTCATCATCACAAGCTACTGAGATGACAGTAAGTGGCTTCACTCAGTATTTATGGAAGGACTGGAATGTGCCATTTCTAAGTCCACTCTCTGTTCTACCACAGCATGAATGTTTTTTTGGAGAAACTTGATGCATTCCTCTTCTCAGCTGATCTGTGGCCATCAGGGTGTAATGCAGTGGTGTCAAGTGCCCATCCCATCCAGGTATACTAGACACCCCACTCTTGGAAGGGTGGGAAAGTGTCCATCTTTATCTTGACTGGCAGGTCATGCAAGGCCAGGTCTTCCTTGAGCTTAGGCAATGCTATCAGTTGTTGTGATTCTAACAAATTCTACTTCAGGCTATCTAGAGTGTTCATCAGTGATGATCATTATGTGCACACATCTGGTGAATTCTGGAAGACTACACAGTGTTGCAACATCATTGATCGAATACGGTCAGAGACCAGAGGTCAACCCTCTAAAGTAGAGCTCTGTTAATGTGCCATAGCTCTATGACAGGAGAAAGTAAAAGTGTGGGGCTCAAATCCTTGTTGGATTGCGAAGCTTGAACTGCGCTTGTTGACAAGTCAACCAGGAGAAGAGGTATGCATATGGAGACCCTGCTTCCAAGGGTTCCTGTTCTTCACCAGCTGGTGCATCATAGGTGAAGACCCAAAGAGGGCTGATGCTGCTTATGCTAGACTTTGCTATGCTCCCCCACATTTTGTTGCAATAAGAACCAAAATCTGCATGTTAAAAACGTATAACTGGGTGGAATTTACTGTACACAATAAATTCCAACTCAGCAGATGTGGATTTTATTTGGAGAGAAAAATATCACTGCAATTACCGTGCCACTCGTAATGCAGTGCATTGTTTTATTTAAGAGTTAGATGAAGGGAACAATCTGGCTTCTACCAGGATGAAGGGAATAAATTACTCTCATTGGCAGGCTGTACATGCAATGCAACCTATGCATGGTGTGAGGTCAGCCAAATCACCCTTCATGTTTGGGCAGAAACCAGTCAATGCCAAGTGCATCTTCATGTCCCATGGTAACCAGAAGTCCCACAATATGTAGTTACTTTGTTTCTGTAGTGATGGCAGGCGTCACATCAAGTCTGCTTGTTTTTTGTATGTCCGAGGTGCTTCTGCAGCTAATCAATCAATACTTTTGGGTGCAGCTCTCCTTGCCGTGGCTGGACACAGTATAAGGGGGATGGCAGGCAGGCTCATCTGTTTATTGAGGGGATAGTGGCTGTGCCCAAGTCCACCATATTTTGTTCAGGTGTCCCTTTCCCCAAGTAACAAGCTGAACTGTTAGAACAGCCTTGATCCAGGTAAAGTGAGCACAAATCAATCTCCCAGTTCTGTTGAGGTGGATGTGATGTCAAAACCAGACTCTTAAAACTTGGCTTAGAATGGCTGATGCAAGAAGAGGGAAAAGAGCCAGAAAAGGACCAGGCAAGAAAGGATAGAACATTTATTTTCTGAACTACAGCTATTCCTATGTATATTTCTACAAATGTGTTGCTATGCACACGCATTGAACCCCTACATTCCAGTACCTACCGCTCATATACACTGGCACTTCTCAGTTACCTCCTACACTTAGAATGAATGAGGTTGTCTAGACATGCTGCACACATGACATGGAAATGGGGAATGGAAGTCCCTCATTTTAAAAGGAGTTCCACTTTCAAGGGATCCCTACTAGTGCTCTGCTGAGAAGCAATAACAAAAACACCTGCCAGGGGCTCGGGACATGGCTATCTGTGCAGGAAAATTTACTGGGTCTGTCATAATATTGAAATCAGAAGCAGAATAGCAAACTGCTACTGCAACTGAAAGCTTTGATCCTTGATGGCCCATCATCAATTGATTTAGTCAGCACCTTGAACCATTCCACTTTCCATACTAGGAGTGGCCCTCCTGCCATCTGGAATATCTACACTTCCCCAAGCTCACAAGTGATGTGCCTTCTTTGCTGAGCTGGGGATCAGCTTGTTCACACTGCTCACCGTCAATCCTTACATGGACTCAGGCACAACTGATGGCCATAACCTGTGCAGTTTACCTTAGATTCACCTTGTACCTCACATAAACCATACCTATCTACAAGCACCCTAAATGTGATCACCAGTGTGCCTGGACAATGGGGCAGGGAATGGAATCTAGGGGAGGAAATTAAGGTCTTAGTTCCTATTTGCAGCATTGGTATTTATTCACTGTTTTGTTGTATTAACCGTGGCCCCAACAGAGGTGGAGATACTATATCCTGCTTTTGACATGCATATATTTTTTATTTGGCATGTTACAAATTACTTGTAGTATTAGCTTGTCCATCCTTGTGTACCCGGTCGGATTTTATCCTCTCTCAGATATTGGAAGATACCATTGGCCCCACTCAGATGGTCCATCTCCTTTCAGGAACAATACCTTTGTACGCAACACCAGGGTGGAGAACCCTTTCCAAATTCCACTACTGCTCTACTCTTTCAGCTCCTTTCTCTTTGGACTTTGGATACTCACTGAGCCCAAGAAGTCACGAGGATGACAGCAGAGGGGGAAAATCTATATGAGGCAAGTCAGAGTTAAAGCTGAGAGGCCAGCTGAGAACATGGCGGTTCTGCAGCTAGGATATGTTGACCATGGACAGCATCATGCAACAGGATGGAAAATATCTGCGCTGCTCAGACAGCAGAAACGTGGCAAAAATGAAAAAAACTGGAGCAATGATAGAGGCAGCACTGAACACCACACTGCTCAGAGCACTAACTTCAAAGTGGGTAACAGAGTACAAGGAAGAACACTCAGTCTATATAGAACAAAGCAATATACGCTGTGTTAGAAATGGGGTTTTTGGTTGGCAGTCAGGTTACTCTCTGTCCAAGCAAGAACCCTCACTCTAGTCATGGTAAGTCACACACAATCCAAAATTAGCCTGTACCCACCCTCTGGTAGCTTGGCATGAGCAGTCAGGCTTAACTTAGAAGGCAATGTGTAAATCATTTGTGCAATAAATCATACAATACCATAATATAGCACCACAAAAATACACCACACAGTGTTTAGAAAAATATATAATATTTATCGGGGTATATGCAGGTCAAAACGATCAAAGATGCAATATGAATTTGTAAAGATATCACTGAAAAGTGATATAAAGTGTCTTAAGTCTTTAAAAAGCAAACAAAGTCTCTTTCAAGCACAAAGTACCTGGTTTGGAGTGGAAAATCTCCACAATGGGCCGCAGAAGAAGAGATACGTGAAAAAATAGTGTGTGCGTCAATTTCTCCCCAGCACACACGGACTTGCGTCGTTATTTTTCACACGGGGAAGTCGTGTGTCGTTTTCTGGCACGGACAGTCTCTTTCTATGGGTCGCGGGGATTACCAGATGTCCTTGTTTTCCGGCTGCGCGACGTTCTGAGGGGCTATGCGCCGAAGTTTCGCTCTCACGGCAGGCGTCGTGTCGATTTCTCCTCTGGAAGTCGGGCGGCGTTGTCGTTGCGAGGCCGTGCGTCGAAGTTCTGGTCGTCCCAAAGGCATCGCGTTGATCAGTGTCGGTGTGCGGCGTTTTTTTCGCCCTGGAACAAGCTGTGCGTTGAAAATTTCTCCGCACGAAGCGTCCAAGTGAAAAAGAGAAGTCTTTTTGGTCCTGAGACTTCAGGGAACAGGAGGCAAGCTCTATCCAAGCCCTTGGAGAGCACTTTTACAGCCAGACAAGAGTTCAGCAAGGCAGCAGGCCAACAGCAAAGCATCGGTACTTTGGAGAAAGCAGACAGGTGAGTCCTTTGAGCAGCCAGGCAGTTCTTCTTGGCAGGATGTAGTTTCCGGTTCAGGTTTCTTCTCCAGCAAGTGTCTGATGAGATAGGCAGGAGGCCCTTTTTATACGAAGTTGTGCCTTTGAAGTGGGGGTGACTTCAAAGAGGGTCTAAGAAAATGCACCAGGTTCCCTTTCAGTTCAATCCTGTCTGCCAGGTTCCCTGTAGGGGGTGTGGCAGTCCTTTGTGTGAGGGCAGGCCCTCCACCCTCCCAGCCCAGAAAGACCCATTCAAATTGCAGATGTATGCAAGTGAGGCTGAGTACCCTGTGTTTGGGGTGTGTCTGAGTGAATGCAAAAGGAGCTGTCAACTAAACCTAGCCAGACGTGGATTGAAGGGCACAGAAATATTTAAGTGCAAAGAAATGCTCACTTTCTAAAAGTGGCATTTCTAGAATAGTAATATTAAATCCGACTTCACCAGTCAGCAGGATTTTGTATTACCAATCTGGCCATAATAAATATGACCTTCCTGCTCCTTTCAGTAGCTGCAATCAGAAGACAGACATGTTGAAGTTTTCAAGAGGCAGAAAAGGGTAAAGTCCGGCGTGTGCTTCATTGGGCCTGCATCATGCCTGTTGCAGCAGCTGGCCTGGCCTGACCTGGCCCTGGGTCTTTAAACAACCCAGCGCTCAGTCTTTACCTAGCAAGCAAGGCCCACAAACGCCCATGTTCTGTTTAGAGGAAGACTGCAGACAATTTGGCACCCTGATAATTGAGGGTGCTGTCCCATGAGCGGCCTTCGAGTGGGAAAAGCTTTAGCGTAAGACAAGTTGTCATGCTTAAAATTCTGCTGAAAACCATATGCTGGAGGCCATATCATGATTGAAGCCTGTGAATCTCTCAGGCCAAAGTAAGCATGGGAGGACATTATTTGCATAGGACAGCCCCCTTCAAAATCACATCATCATGCTGCAGTTGCCATGTAGTGTTACTAGAGGGCAGCAGTATGACATAATAGAAGAGAGAAGTGTTAAATCTGTTTGCTGACGTACTGCTTGTCTTTGTTGGTCTTTGCTGGGCCTGTGGAGCGGAGGACTACAATAAGCGAGTGAATGAGTAATGAGGAAAGATTATCCTACATTTGTGGGGAAGGGAGAGCACTTGGAGGGAAAACGGCAAGACGACAGAGTTAAAGCATAGATGTTTGCTGAGTGATTGGGTGAGTGTGTCATCTGTCTCTTTGAAAGGACACGTGAGAGAAAAACAGGAGCCCATGGCCTTCAGATGGAAGAAGAAGCATTGAAGAGCATTTTCCCGAAAAATAAAAACCTTTACTTCATCTCAAAGCTTCCAACTTTGCAGGTTGTAAGATTTGCCTTGTTGCTGCATAAATAGGCAGCACTAGTGAGGCTCTTCCCAGAATATAAGTAGCACACTCTTTGGGAGTATCCTTAGGCCAGGCATGTCAGGCACGTAATTGGGGATATGAGGCCAAGAAAAACTTTAGGAAGCTTGCTCTAATTATCTGCAGGATAGAAGGACACTGGAGAGAAACTAGAGAGGGAACAAGGCTGCACAAAAAAAGGGGCAGGGTGGCACATTACACCCTAGCAGGAATTTCTGATCCCCATACCTCTACTCCGGGACACCATTTGTGACTTCTCAATACCCCCATCTTATTGCCACTCAAATGTTCCATTATAGTATCTGAATGACCCTAAACACCCTTCCTTTTGGCCCTCCATTTGTAATTCTCCCAGTAACCCAGGTGCTTTTGCCACTGTCCAGCCTCCAGTGACCAGTGGGATGCACATTGCTTGGCACCCCATCCACTTACCACTCCGTGCAGCCCCTCTCCGCACACTCAAACTACCCTTCTTTAAATCCGATATACACGATCTGCCTCACTATAAGCTGTGACCTTCCCTCTGTGGATTATATACCCAATCCAAGGAAGACAAATCACTTGTCAAGCACCCCAAACTCTCTGCAGACGCTGCCAATTCAGGGACTACTGCCTAGTTTGCATGCCATGATTATTCTCTATGCCGCATCCAACCAATTTCCACATGCGCCGTCTCCCTGACTCATTCATCTACTTCCCCAAACCACCCGCCTTATTTACCAAATTTTAACGCTCTCAGCTGTCATAGCGGGCATCTCTACTTCCTGTTCACCCACTTTTCCCCTTACAGTATTTCTTAGTAGCCCACCTGTGCTCAGATGGCCATTCCTCTGAGTGCCACTTGAAGCTTGCCTTCCTTCTGGTTCTCTACCTTATAAAGCACCTTTCAGTACTACCATCACAGCAATTGTCATTTTGTGGCTGCTCCTTTGTGGTGAGTGAATGAAGAAGAGGGTATCGCACAAGAAAGTACCCACACAATGGGGGACACACTTGTCAACATTCCCCTTCACTTCAGTGTCTTAAGCATCTGTTTTCAATACAACTACTCCAAGAGACCTCATAACAGATCCTGCGAGGGTGGGGGGGGCATTAGAAACTTGGGGTGCCTTGCCCCTCTCGCTGTGTCTTACCACGTGCTCCTTGCTGTCACCTCTTTCAATACCATAATTACAGTATGTCTGTGTGGTGCCCCCCCCTTGTGGTCGGTAATAAAAAAGTGCCCTAAGCCTGTTCCCCTAAGTTCCCTCTGTTGCCCCTATACTTTTGGGGTACGAACCCCCCCTCCCCCCGGAAAGGGGGGGCAAAAAAATTTATGGGTAGCGCACCCAAAGCCAAACCACATCATTCTGTGCCTTCTAGCACCCTCTTTTGTAATGCACCCCAACACCCCTGTTTTACACTGCTCCCCAAAATTTCCCCACCCCCACTCTGTAGTTGGGGGGGAGGGAGCGGTCATAAAATGTTGGGATCTACTATCGTAGTGCCCATCCTACCTGGTCATCCCCCTCTGTTTGCTGAAGGGGGAGGAGCACTCTTTCCTTGTTGGCCTCACTCCTCTATGCTCTGGCCCCTGACCTTTTGCCCCAGACTCTGCCTACTTCTGTGAATCCTTCCTACTCCTCCCTTTCCTCTGTGGCCCCACCCCTCTCTACACACGCCCCTCCCCTTGGTCCCTCCTAGGCTCTATGCCACCACCTATCCCTAGGCTCCTCCCCCAACTAGGACCCTCCTTCTCTCTACTTTCCTTTCTTACTCCATCCATTCACACTCCCCCTCTTTGGCTCCTCCCCTGTACTCTACTCCCACTCGGCCTGGACCCAACCTCACTCTCTCTGCCCAGACACACCAACCACTCTGTTATCCACCATTCAGGCCTCTCTCCTCACACACCAACCACTTTCTCCATCCACATCTACACACCAACCACTCTTACATCCACCAATCACCAGCCAGGAACACCGCCACACACGCACATTTTACTTACCAACTTTCCTCTGCTTCACCGCCATCAGTCATCTGGTGCCTTTTTTGCACGAGTGCCCGAAAATTAAAAATATTTTTTCTCCTGACTCCCATGAAGCCCCCTTCTTCATTAGTAGGTGAAATATGGGTAAAGCATTATCTTCAGTTATCAATCTATTGATTTTTTGTCTTTGAATTTGGCATTTTGTAGCGCGAATGTGGCCTAGAGGGCATAACTGAGCAGAAGTAAGCCTCCCACAAAGAGTAAAATAGGCAGAGTGGTGGGGATTTTTCATTTTGGTGTGAACAGAGCTGTGTAATCAGGGGGATAGTGCCTGTGCTGCTGGCTAGGCATATTGGCCTAGTGTTAGCTCTCACTCACCAAATGATGGGTAAAGTTTGGAGCTGGTCAAACTCCCTTTATTAGGTGCAATCAGAAGACAGACATGTTGAAGTTATCAAGAGGCAGAAAAGGGTAAAGTCCGGCGTGTGCTTCATTGGGCCTGCATCATGCCTGTTGCAGCAGCTGGCCTGGCCTGGCCCTGGGTCTTTAAACAACCCAGCGCTCAGTCTTTAGCTAGCAAGCAAGGCCCACGAACGCCCATGTTCTGTTTAGAGGAAGACTGCAGACAATTTGGCACCCTGCTAAATGAGGGTGCTGTCCCATGAACGGCCTTCGAGTGGGAAAAGCTTTAGCGTCAGACAAGTTGTCAAGCTTAAAATTCTGCTGAAAACCATATGTTGGAGGCCATATCATGATGGAAGCCTGTGAATGTCTCAGGCCAAAGTAAGCATGGGAGGACATTATTTGCATAGGACACCTCCCTTCAAAATCACATCATCATGCTGCAGTTGCCATGTAGTGTTACTAGAGGGCAGCAGCATGACCATAATAGAAGAGAGAAGTGTTAAATCTGTTTGCTGACATACCGCTTGTCTTTGTTGGTCTTTGCTGGGCGTGTGGAGCGGAGGACTACAATAAGCAAGTAAATGAGAAATGAGGAAAGATTATCCTGCATTTGTGGGGAAGGGAGAGCACTTGGAGGGAAAACGGCAAGATGACAGAGTCAAAGCATAGATGTTTGCTGAGTGATTGGGTGAGTGTGTCATCTGTCTCTTTGAAAGGACACGTGAGAGAAGAACAGGAGCCCATGGCCTTCAGATGGGAGAAGAAGCATAGAAGAGCATTTTCCCGAAAAATAAAAACCTTTACTTCATCTCAAAGCTTGCAACTTTGCAGGTTGTAAGATTTGCCTTGTTGCTGCATAAATAGGCAGAAGTAGTGAGGCTCTTCCCAGAATATAAGTAGCACAATCTTTGGGAGTATCCTTAGGCCAGGCATGTCAGGTACGTAATTGGGGATATGAGGCCAAGAAAAACTTTAGGAAGCTTGCTCTAATCATCTGCAGGATAGAAAGACACTGGAGAGAAACTAGAGAGGGAACCAGGCTGCACACAAAAAAGGGGCAGGGTGGCACATTACACCATAGCAGGAATATCTGATCCACATACCTCTACCCCGGGACACCATTTGTGGCTTCTCAATACCCCCATCTCATTGCCACTCAAATGTTCCGTCTTAGTATCTGAATGACCATAAACACCCTTCCTTTTGGCCCTCCATTTGTAATTCTCCCAGTAACCCAGGTGCTTTTGCCACTGTCCAGCCTCCAGTGACCAGTTGGATGCATATTGCTCGGCACACCATCCACTTACCACTCCGTGCAGCCCCTCGCCACACACTCAAACTACCCTTCTTTAAATCCGATATACACAATCTGCCTCACTGTAAGCTGTGACCTTCCCTCTGTGGATTATATACCCAATCCAAGGAAGACAAATCACTTGTCGAGCACCCCAAACTCTCTGCAGACGCTGCCAATTCAGGGACTACTGCCTAGTTTGAATGCCATGATTATTCTCTATGCCACATCCAACCAATTGCCACATGCGCTGTCTCCCTGACTCATTCATCTACTTCCCCAAACCACCCGCCTTATATACCAAATTTTAATGCTCTCTGCTGTCATAGCGGGCATCTCTGCTTCCTGTTCACCCACTTTTCCCCTTCTTTCTTAGTAGCCCACCTGTGCTCAGATGGCCATTCCTCTGAGTGCCACTTGAAGCTCTCCTTCCTTCTGGTTCTCTACCTTATAAAGCCCCTTTCAGTACTACCATCACAGCAATTGTCATTTTGTGGCTGCTCCTTTGTGGTGAGTGAATGAAGAAGAGGGTATCGCACAAGAAAGTACCCAAACAATGGGGGACACACTTGTCAACATTCCACTTCCCTTCAGTGTCTAAAGCATCTGTTTTCAGTACAACTACCCCAAGAGACTTCATTACAGATCCTGCGAGGGTGGGGGGGGGCAATAAAAACTTGGGGTGCCTTGTCCCCTCTCGCTGTTTCTTACCACGTGCTCCTTGCTGTCACCTCTTTCAATACCATAATTACAGTATGTCTGTGTGGTGCCCCCCCCTTGTGGTCGGTAATAAAAAAGTGCCCTAAGCTTGTTCCCCTAAGTTCCCTCTGTTGCCCCTATACTTTTGGGGTACGACCCCTCTCCCCCCGGAAAGGGGGGGGCAAAAAAAATGATGGGTAGCGCACCCGAAGCCAAACCACATCATTCTGTGCCTTCTAGCACCCTCTTTTGTAATGCACCCCAACACCCCTTTTTTACACTGCTCCCCAAAATTTGCCACCCCCCACTCTGTAGTTGGGGGGGGAGGGAGCGGTCATAAAATGTTGGGATCTACTACAGTAGTGCCCATCCTATCTGGTCATCCCCCTCTGTTTGCTGAAGGGGGAGGAGCACTCTTTCCTTGTTGGCCTCACTCCTCTATGCTCTGCCCCCTGACCTATTACCCCAGACTCTGCCTACTTCTGTGAATCCTTCCTACTCCTCCCTTTCCTCTGTGGCCCCACCCCTCTCTACACACGCCCCTCCCCTTGGTCCCTCCTAGGCTCTATGCCACCACCTATCCCTAGGTTCCTCCCCCAACTAGGACCCTCCTTCTCTCTACTTTCCTTTCTTACTCCACCCATTCACACTCCACCTCTTTGGCTCCTCTCCTCTACTCTACTCCCACTAGGCCTTGACCCAACCTCACTCTCTCTGCCCAGACACACCAACCACTCTGTTATCCACCATGCAGGCCTCTCTCCTCACACACCAACCACTCTCTCCATCCACATCTACACACCAACCACTCTTACATCCACCAATCACCAGCCAGGAACACCTCCACACACGCACATTTTACTTACCAACTTACCTCTGCTTTACCGCCATCAGTCATCTGGTGCCTTTTTTGCACGAGTGCCCGAAAATTATAAATATTTTTTCTCCTGACTCCCATGAAGCCCCCTTCTTCATTAGTAGGTGAAATATGGGTAAAGCATTATCTTCAGTTATCAATCTATTGATTTTTTGTCTTTGAATTTGGCATTTTGTAGCACGAATGTGGCCTAGAGGGCATAACTGAGCAGAAGTAAGCCTCCCACAAATAGTAAAATAGGTAGAGTGGTGGGGATTTTTCATTTTGGTGTGAACAGAGCTGTGTAATCAGGGGGATAGTGCCTGTGCTGCTGGCTAGGCATATTGGCCTAGTGTTAGCTCTCACTCACGAAATGATGGGTAAAGTTTGGAGCTGGTCAAACTCCCTTTATTAGGTGCAATCAGAAGACAGACATGTTGAAGTTTTCAAGAGGCAGAAAAGGGTAAAGACCGGCGTGTGCTTTATTGGGCCTGCATCATGCCTGTTGCAGCAGCTGGCCTGGCCTGGCCTGGCCCTGGGTCTTTAAACAACCCAGCGCTCAGTCTCTAGCTAGCAAGCAAGGCCCACGAACGCCCATGTTCTGTTTAGAGGAAGACTGCAGACAATTTGGCACCCTGATAAATGAGGGTGCTGTGCCATGAGCGGCCTTCGAGTGGGAAAAGCTTTAGCGTAAGACAAGTTGTCAAGCTTAAAATTCTGCTGAAAACCATATGTTGGAGGCCATATCATGATGGAAGCCTGTGAATGTCTCAGGCCAAAGTAAGCATGGGAGGACATTATTTGCATAGGCCAGCCCCCTTCAAAATCACATCATCATGCTGCTGTTGCCATGTAGTGTTACTAGAGGGCAGCAGTATGACCATAATAGAAGAGAGAAGTGTTAAATCTGTTTGCTGACGTACCGCTTGTCTTTGTTGGTCTTTGCTGGGCGTGTGGAGCGGAGGACATTTGTGGGGAAGGGAGAGCACTTGGAGGGAAAACGGCAAGATGACAGAGTCAAAGCATAGATGTTTGCTGAGTGATTGGGTGAGTGTGTCATCTGTCGCTTTGAAAGGACACGTGAGAGAAGAACAGGAGCCCATGGCCTTCAGATGGGAGAAGAAGCATAGAAGAGCATTTTCCCGAAAAATAAAAACCTTTACTTCATCTCAAAGTTTGCAACTTTGCAGGTTGTAAGATTTGCCTTGTTGCTGCATAAATAGGCAGAAGTAGTGAGGCTCTTCCCAGAATATAAGTAGCACACTCTTTGGGAGTATCCTTAGGCCAGGCATGTCAGGTACGTAATTGGGGATATGAGGCCAAGAAAAACTTTAGGAAGCTTGCTCTAATCATCTGCAGGATAGAAAGACACTGGAGAGAAACTAGAGAGGGAACCAGGCTGCACAAAAAAAGGGGCAGTGTGGCACATTACTCCATAGCAGGAATATCTGATCCACATACCTCTACCCCGGGACACTATTTGTGACTTCTCAATACCCCCATCTCATTGCCACTCAAATGTTCCGTCTTAGTATCTGAATGACCATAAACACCCTTCCTTTTGGCCCTCCATTTGTAATTCTCCCAGTAACTCAGGTGCTTTTGCCACTGTCCAGCCTCCAGTGACCAGTTGGATGCACATTGCTCGGCACCCCATCCACTTACCACTCCGTGCAGCCCCTCGCCACGCACTCAAACTACCCTTCTTTAAATCCGATATTCACGATCTGCCTCACTATAAGCTGTGACCTTCCCTCTGTGGATTATATACCCAATCCAAGGAAGACAAATCACTTGTCGAGCACCCCAAACTCTCTGCAGACGCTGCCAATTCAGGGACTACTGCCTAGTTTGCATGCCATGATTATTCTCTATGCCACATCCAACCAATTGCCACATGCGCCGTCTCCCTGACTCATTCATCTACTTCCCCAAACCACCCGCCTTATTTACCAAATGTTAATGCTCTCTGCTGTCATAGCGGGCATCTCTGCTTCCTGTTCACCCACTCTTCCCTTTCTTTCTTAGTAGCCCACCTGTGCTCAGATGGCCATTCCTCCGAGTGCCACTTGAAGCTCGTCTTCCTTCTGGTTCTCTACCTTATAAAGCCCCTTTCAGTACTACCATCACAGCAATTGTCATTTTGTGGCTGCTCCTTTGTGGTGAGTGAATGAAGAAGAGGGTATCGCACAAGAAAGTACCCACACAATGGGGGACACACTTGTCAACATTCTACTTCCCTTCAGTGTCTAAAGCATCTGTTTTCAGTACAACTACCCCAAGAGACTTCATTACAGATCCTGCGAGGGTGGGGGGGGCAATAAAAACTTGGGGTGCCTTGTCCCCTCTCGCTGTGTCTTACCACGTGCTCCTTGCTGTCACCTCTTTCAATACCATAATTACAGTATGTCTGTGTGGTGCCCCCCCCTTGTGGTCGGTAATACAAAAGTGCCCTAAGCTTGTTCCCCTAAGTTCCCTCTGTTTCCCCTATACTTTTGGGGTACGATCCCCCGCCCCCCGGACAGGGGAGGGCAAAAAAAATGATGGGTAGCGCACCCGAAGCCAAACCACATCATTCTGTGCCTTCTAGCACCCTCTTTTGTAATGCACCCCAACACCCCTTTTTTACACTGCTCCCCAAAATTTGCCACCCCCCACTCTGTAGTTGGGGGGGGAGGGAGCGGTCATAAAATGTTGGGATCTACTACCGTAGTGCCCATCCTATCTGGTCATCCCCCTCTGTTTGCTGAAGGGGGAGGAGCACTCTTTCCTTGTTGGCCTCACTCCTCTATGCTCTGCCCCCTGACCTATTACCCCAGACTCTGCCTACTTCTGTGAATCCTTCCTACTCCTCCCTTTCCTCTGTGGCCCCACCCCTCTCTACACACGCCCCTCCCCTTGGTCCCTCCTAGGCTCTATGCCACCACCTATCCCTAGGTTCCTCCCCCATCTAGGACCCTCCTTCTCTCTACTTTCCTTTCTTACTCCACCCATTCACACTCCCCCTCTTTGGCTCCTCCCTCTACTCTACTCCCACTAGGCCTTGACCCAACCTCATTCTCTCTGCCCAGACACACCAACCACTCTGTTATCCACCATTCAGGCCTCTCTCCTCACACACCAACCACTCTCTCCATCCACATCTACACACCAACCACTCTTACATCCACCAATCACCAGCCAGGAACACCTCCACACACGCACATTTTACTTACCAACTTACCTCTGCTTTACCGCCATCAGTCATCTGGTGCCTTTTTTGCACGAGTGCCCGAAAATTATAAAAAAAAATTCTCCTGACTCCCATGAAGCCCACTTCTTCATTAGTAGGTGAAATATGGGTAAAGCATTATCTTCAGTTATCAATCAATTGATTTTTTGTCTTTGAATTTGGCATTTTGTAGCACGAATGTGGCCTAGAGGGCATAACTGAGCAGAAGTAAGCCTCCCACAAATAGTAAAATAGGTAGAGTGGTGGGGATTTTTCATTTTGGTGTGAACAGAGCTGTGTAATCAGGGGGATAGTGCCTGTGCTGCTGGCTAGGCATATTGGCCTAGTGTTAGCTCTCACTCACGAAATGATGGGTAAAGTTTGGAGCTGGTCAAACTCCCTTTATTAGGTGCAATCAGAAGACAGACATGTTGAAGTTTTCAAGAGGCAGAAAAGGGTAAAGACCGGCGTGTGCTTTATTGGGCCTGCATCATGCCTGTTGCTGCAGCTGGCCTGGCCTGGCCTGGCCCTGGGTCTTTAAACAACCCAGCGCTCAGTCTCTAGCTAGCAAGCAAGGCCCACGAACGCCCATGTTCTGTTTAGAGGAAGACTGCAGACAATTTGGCACCCTGATAAATGAGGGTGCTGTGCCATGAGCGGCCTTCGAGTGGGAAAAGCTTTAGCGTAAGACAAGTTGTCAAGCTTAAAATTCTGCTGAAAACCATATGTTGGAGGCCATATCATGATGGAAGCCTGTGAATGTCTCAGGCCAAAGTAAGCATGGGAGGACATTATTTGCATAGGCCAGCCCCCTTCAAAATCACATCATCATGCTGCTGTTGCCATGTAGTGTTACTAGAGGGCAGCAGTATGACCATAATAGAAGAGAGAAGTGTTAAATCTGTTTGCTGATGTACTGCTTGTCTTTGTTGGTCTTTGCTGGGCCTGTGGAGCGGAGGACTACAATAAGCGAGTGAATGAGTAATGAGGAAAGATTATCCTGCATTTGTGGGGAAGGGAGAGCACTTGGAGGGAAAACGGTAAGACGACAGAGTTAAAGCGTAGATGTTTGCTGAGTGATTGGGTGAGTGTGTCATCTGTCTCTTTGAAAGGACACGTGAGAGAAGAACAGGAGCCCATGGCCTTCAGATGGGAGATGAAGCATAGAAGAGCATTTTCCCGAAAAATAAAAACCTTTACTTCATCTCAAAGCTTCCAACTTTGCAGGTTGTAAGATTTGCCTTGTTGCTGCATAAATAGGCAGAACTAGTGAGGCTCTTTCCAGAATATAAGTAGCACACTCTTTGGGAGTATCCTTAGGCCAGGCATGTCAGGCACGTAATTGGGGATACGAGGCCAAGAAAAACTTTAGGAAGCTTGCTCTAATCATCTGCAGGATAGAAAGACACTGGAGAGAAACTAGAGAGGGAACCAGGCTGCACAAAAAAAGGGGCAGGGTGGCACATTACACCCTAGCAGGAATATCTGATCCCCATACCTCTAACCCAGGACACCATTTGTGACTTCTCAATACCCCCATCTCATTGCCACTCAAATGTTCCGTCTTAGTATCTGAATGACCATAAACACCCTTCCTTTGGCCCTCCATTTGTAATTCTCCCAGTAACCCAGGTGCTTTTGCCACTGTCCAGCCTCCAGTGACCAGTTGGATGCACATTGCTCGGCACCCCATCCACTTACCACTCCGTGCAGCCCCTCTCCGCACACTCAAACTACCCTTCTTTAAATCCGATATACACGATCTGCCTCACTATAAGCTGTGACCTTCCCTCTGTGGATTATATACCCAATCCAAGGAAGGCAAATCACTTGTCAAGCAACCCAAACTCTCTGCAGACGCTGCCAATTCAGGGACTACTGCCTAGTTTGCATGCCATGATTATTCTCTATGCCGCATCCAACCAATTGCCACATGCGCCGTCTCCCTGACTCATTCATCTACTTCCCCAAACCATCCGCCTTATTTACCAAATTTTAATGCTCTCAGCTGTCATAGCGGGCATCTCTGCTTCCTGTTGACCCACTTCCTCCGAGTGCCACTTGAAGCTCGCCTTCCTTCTGGTTCTCTACCTTATAAAGCCCCTTTTAGTACTACCATCACAGCAATTGTCATTTTGTGGCTGCTCCTTTGTGGTGAGTGAATGAAGAAGAGGGTATCGCACAAGAAAGTACCCACACAATGGGGGACACACGCTTGTCAACATTCCCCTTCCCTTCAGTGTCTTAAGCATCTGTTTTCAATACAACTACCCCAAGAGACCTCATAACAGATCCTGCGAGGGCAGGGGGGGGGCAATAAAAACTTGGGGTGACTTGTCCCGTCTCGCCGTGTCGTACGACGTGCTCCTTGCTGTCACCTCTTTCAATACCATAATTACAGTATGTCTGTGTGGTGCCCCCCCTTGTGGTCGGTAATAAAAAAGTGCCCTAAGCCTGTTCCCCTAAGTTCCCTCTGTTGCCCCTATACTTTTGGGGTACACCCCCCTCCCCCCGGAAAGGGGGGGGGCAAAAAAAATGATGTTTAGCACACCCAAAGCCAAACCACATCATTCTGTGACTTCTAGCACCCTCTTTTATAATGCACCCCAACACCCCTTTTTTACACTGCTCCCCAAAATGTGCCCCCCGCCCACTCTGTAGTGGGGGGGAGGGAGCAGTCATAAAATGTTGGGGTCACCCCCCTCTCTTTGCTGAAGGGGAGGAGCACTCTTTCCTTGTTGGCCTCACTCCTCTATGCTCCGCCCCCTGACCTATTGCCCCAGACTCTGCCTACTTCTGTGAATCCTTCCTACTCCTCCCTTTCCTCTGTGGCTCCACCCCTCTCTACACATGCCCCTCCCCTTGGTCCCTCCTAGGCTCTATGCCTCCTCCTCGGCTCCTCCCCCCAACCATGCCGCCCCTGCTCTCCTTTCTTACTCCACCCATTCACACTCCCCCTCTATGGCTCCTCCCCTCTACTCTACTCCCACTAGGCCTGGACCCAACCTCACTCTCTCTGCCCTGCCACACCAACCACTCTCTCGATACACATCAATCAATCACCAGCCAGACACATCTCCACACACACGCACATTTTACTTACCGACTTACCTCTGCTTCACCGCCATCAGTCATCTGGTGCCGAACCCGGGATTTGAACCCTGGTCGCCTGGGTGGAAGGCAGGACTTTACCCACTGGACCACATGGGCTTCCATGTTTGTATCATTTCCAATAGTCCCTTTATCATGGCTATAGTGTGTCATGTAGACCAGGGGGCCTGTGTGTAGCTTATAGATGCTCCTGAATCCCTCTTTACCAGTAAAGAGCAATAGCTCAGTGGTAATGTCATCTGCCTCTGATGCTGAAAGCTCCCCCGGACAAGGGTTCGAATCCAGCCATGGCTTACAAAAATTGTATTTTTTTTCCCTCTAACTAATATTTCGATTTTATAAAAACCAGGAGCAATTTCAGACACTCTTTTTTGCACGAGTGCCCGAAAATTATAAATATTTTCTCTCCTGACTCTCATAAAGCCCCCTTCTTCATTAGTAGGTGAAATATGGGTAAAGCATTATCTTCAGTTATCAATCTATTGATTTTTTGTCTTTGAATTTGGCATTTTGTAGCGCGAATGTGGCCTAGGGGGCATAACTGAGCCGAAGTAAGCCTCCCACAAATAGTAAAATAGGTCGAGTGGTGGGGATTTTTCATTTTGGTGTGAACAGAGCTGTGTAATCAGGGGGATAGTGCCTGTGCTGCTGGCTAGGCATATTGGCCTAGTGTTAGCTCTCACTCACCAAATGATGGTAAAGTTTGGAGCTGGTCAAACTCCCATTTATTAGGTGCAATCAGATGACAGACATGTTGAAGTTTTCAAGAGGCAGAAAAGGGTAAAGTCCGGCGTGTGCTTCATTGGGCCTGCATCATGCCTGTTGCAGCAGCTGGCCTGGCCTGGCCTGGCCCTGGGTCTTTAAGCAACCCAGCGCTCAGTCTCTAGCTAGCAAGCAAGGCCCCCCGAACGCCCACGAATGCCCATGTTCTGTTGAGAGGAAGACTGCAGACAATTTGGCACCCTGCTAAATGAGGGTGCTGTCCCATGAGCGGCCTTCGAGTGGGAAAAGCTTAGCGTAAGACAAGTTGTCAAGCTTAAAATTCTGCTGAAAACCATATGTTGGAGGCCATATCATGATGGAAGCCTGTGAATGTCTCAGGCCAAAATAATCATGGGAGGACATTATTTGCATAGGACAGCCCCCTTCAAAATCACATCATCATGCTGCAGTTGCCATGTAGTGTTACTAGAGGGCAGCAGTATGACCATAATAGAAGAGAGAAGTGTTAAATCTGTTTGCTGACGTACTGCTTGTCTTTGTTGGTCTTTGCTGGGCCTGTGGAGCGGAGGACTACAATAAGCGAGTGAATGAGTAATGAGGAAAGATTATCCTGCATTTGTGGGGAAGGGAGAGCACTTGGAGGGAAAACGGCAAGACGACAGAGTTAAAGCATAGATGTTTGCTGAGTGATTGGGTGAGTGTGTCATCTGTCTCTTTGAAAGGACACGTGAGAGAAGAACAGGAGCCCATGGCCTTCAGATGGGAGATGAAGCATAGAAGAGCATTTTCCCGAAAAATAAAAACCTTTACTTCATCTCAAAGCTTCCAGCTTTGCAGGTTGTAAGATTTGCCTTGTTGCTGCATAAATAGGCAGAACTAGTGAGGCTCTTCCCAGAATATAAGTAGCACACTCTTTGGGAGTATCCTTAGGCCAGGCATGTCAGGCACGTAATTGGGGATACGAGGCCAAGAAAAACTTTAGGAAGCTTGCTCTAATCATCTGCAGGATAGAAAGACACTGCAGAGAAACTAGAGAGGGAACCAGGCTGCACAAAAAAAGGGGCAGGGTGGCACATTACACCCTAGCAGGAATATCTGATCCCCATACCTCTAACCCGGGACACCATTTGTGACTTCTCAATACCCCCATCTCATTGCCACTCAAATGTTCCGTCTTAGTATCTGAATGACCATAAACACCCTTCCTTTGGCCCTCAATTTGTAATTCTCCCAGTAACCCAGGTGCTTTTGCCACTGTCCAGCGACCAGTTGGATGCACATTGCTCGGCACCCCATCCACTTACCACTCCGTGCAGCCCCTCTCCGCAGACACTCAAACTACCCTTCTTTAAATCCTATACACGATCTGCCTCACAATAAGCTGTGACCTTCCCTCTGTGGATTATATACCCAATCCAAGGAAGGCAAATCACTTGTCAAGCAACCCAAACTCTCTGCAGACGCTGCCAATTCAGGGACTACTGCCTAGTTTGCATGCCATGATTATTCTCTATGCCGCATCCAACCAATTGCCACATGCGCCGTCTCCCTGACTCATTCATCTACTTCCCCAAACCATCCGCCTTATTTACCAAATTTTAATGCTCTCAGCTGTCATAGCGGGCATCTCTGCTTCCTGTTGACCCACTTCCTCCGAGTGCCACTTGAAGCTCGCCTTCCTTCTGGTTCTCTACCTTATAAAGCCCCTTTTAGTACTACCATCACAGCAATTGTCATTTTGTGGCTGCTCCTTTGTGGTGAGTGAATGAAGAAGAGGGTATCGCACAAGAAAGTACCCACACAATGGGGGACACACGCTTGTCAACATTCCCCTTCCCTTCAGTGTCTTAAGCATCTGTTTTCAATACAACTACCCCAAGAGACCTCATAACAGATCCTGCGAGGGCAGGGGGGGGGGCAATAAAAACTTGGGGTGACTTGTCCCGTCTCGCCGTGTCGTACCACGTGCTCCTTGCTGTCACCTCTTTCAATACCATAATTACAGTATGTCTGTGTGGTGCCCCCCCTTGTGGTCGGTAATAAAAAAGAGCCCTAAGCCTGTTCCCCTAAGTTCCCTCTGTTGCCCCAATACTTTTGGGCTACACCCCCCTCCCCCCAGAAAGGGGGGGGCAAAATAAATGATGTTTAGCGCACCCAAAGCCAAACCACATCATTCTGTGCCTTCTAGCACCCTCTTTTATAATGCACCCCAACACCCCTTTTTTACACTGCTCCCCAAAATTTGCCCCTCCCCAACTCTGTAGTGGGGGGGAGGGAGCGGTCATAAAATGTTGGGGTCACCCCCCTCTGTTTGCTGAAGGGGGAGGAGCACTCTTTCCTTGTTGGCCTCACTCCTCTATGCTCCGCCCCCTGACCTATTGCCCCAGACTCTGCCTACTTCTGTGAATCCTTCCTACTCCTCCCTTCCCTCTGTGGCTCCACCCCTCTCTACACATGCCCCTTCCCTTGGTCCCTCCTAGGCTCTATGCCTCCACCTCTCCCTAGGCTCCTCCCCCCAACCATGCCGCCCCTGCTCTCCTTTCTTACTCCACCCATTCACACTCCCCCTCTTTGGCTCCTCCCCTCTACTCTCACTAGGCCTGGACCCAACCTCACTCTCTCTGCCCTGACACACCAACCACTCTCTCAATCCACATACCAACCACTCTTACATCCACCAATCACCAGCCAGACACACCTCCACACACATTTTACTTACCGACTTACCTCTGCTTCACCGCCATCAGTCATCTGGTGCCGAACCCGGGATTTGAACCCTGGTCGCCTGGGTGGAAGGCAGGAACTTACCCACTGGACCACATGGGCTTCCATGTATGTATCATTTCCAGTAGTCCCTTTATCATGGCTATGGTGTGTCATGTAGACCAGGGGGCCTGTGTGTAGCATATAGATGCTCCTGAATCCCTCTTTACCAGTAAGGAGCAATAGCTCAGTGGTAATGTCATCTGCCTCTGATGCTGAAAGCTCCCCAGGACAAGGGTTCGAATCCCGCCATGGCTGGTAAAAATTGTATTTTTTTTTTTTTCCCCATTAACTAATATTTCGATTTTATAAAAACCAGGAGCAATTTCAGACACTCTTTTTTGCGCGAGTGCCCGAAAATTATAAATATTTTCTCTCCTGACTCCCATAAAGCCCCCTTCTTCATTAGTAGGTGAAATATGGGTAAAGCATTATCTTCAGTTATCAATCTATTGATTTTTTTGTCTTTGAATTTGGCATTTTGTAGCGCGAATGTGGCCTAGGGGGCATAACTGAGCCGAAGTAAACCTCCCACAAATAGTAAAATAGGTCGAGTGGTGGGGATTTTTCATTTTGGTGTGAACAGAGCTGTGTAATCAGGGGGATAGTGCATGTGCTGCTGGCTAGGCATATTGGCCTAGTGTTAGCTCTCACTCACCAAATGATGGGTAAAGTTTGGAGCTGGTCAAACTTCCTTTATTAGGTGCAATCAGAAGACAGACATGTTGAAGTTTTCAAGAGGCAGAAAAGGGTAAAGTCCGGCGTGTGCTTCATTGGGCCTGCATCATGCCTGTTGCAGCAGCTGGCCTGGCCTGGCCTGGCCCTGGGTCTGGGTCTTTAAACAACCCAGCGCTCAGTCTCTAGCTAGCAAGCAAGGCCCCCGAACGCCCACGAACGCCCATGTTCTGTTGAGAGGAAGACTGCAGACAATTTGGCACCCTGCTAAATGAGGGTGCTGTTCCCATGTGCGGCCTTCGAGTGGGAAAAGCTTAGCGTAAGACAAGTTGTCAAGCTTAAAATTCTGCTGAAAACCATATGTTGGAGGCCATATCATGATGGAAGCCTGTGAATGTCTCAGGCCAAAATAATCATGGGAGGACATTATTTGCATAGGACAGCCCCCTTCAAAATCACATCATCATGCTGCAGTTGCCATGTAGTGTTACTAGAGGGCAGCAGTATGACCATAATAATAGAAGAGAGAAGTGTTAAATCTGTTTGCTGACGTACTGCTTGTCTTTGTTGGTCTTTGCTGGGCCTGTGGAGCGGAGGACTACAATAAGCGAGTGAATGAGTAATGAGGAAAGATTATCCTGCATTTGTGGGGAAGGGAGAGCACTTGGAGGGAAAACGGCAAGACGACAGAGTTAAAGCATAGATGTTTGCTGAGTGATTGGGTGAGTGTGTCATCTGTCTCTTTGAAAGGACACGTGAGAGAAGAACAGGAGCCCATGGCCTTCAGATGGGAGATGAAGCATAGAAGAGCATTTTCCCGAAAAATAAAAACCTTTACTTCATCTCAAAGCTTCCAACTTTGCAGGTTGTAAGATTTGCCTTGTTGCTGCATAAATAGGCAGAACTAGTGAGGCTCTTCCCAGAATATAAGTAGCACACTCTTTGGGAGTATCCTCAGGCCAGGCATGTCAGGCACGTAATTGGGGATATGAGGCCAAGAAAAACTTTAGGAAGCTTGCTCTAATCATCTGCAGGATAGAAAGACACTGGAGAGAAACTAGAGAGGGAACCAGGCTGCACAAAAAAAGGGGCAGGGTGGCACATTACACCCTAGCAGGAATATCTGATCCCCATACCTCTAACCCGGGACACCATTTGTGACTTCTCAATACCCCCATCTCATTGCCACTCAAATGTTCCGTCTTAGTATCTGAATGACCATAAACACCCTTCCTTTTGGCCCTCCATTTGTAATTCTCCCAGTAACCCAGGTGCGTTTGCCACCGTCCAGCCTCCAGTGACCAGTTGGATGCACATTGCTCGGCACCCCATCCACTTACCACTCCGTGCAGCCCCTCTCCGCAGACACTCAAACTACCCTTCTTTAAATCCTATACACGATCTGCCTCACAATAAGCTGTGACCTTCCCTCTGTGGATTATATACCCAATCCAAGGAAGGCAAATCACTTGTCAAGCAACCCAAACTCTCTGCAGACGCTGCCAATTCAGGGACTACTGCCTAGTTTGCATGCCATGATTATTCTCTATGCCGCATCCAACCAATTGCCACATGCGCCGTCTCCCTGACTCATTCATCTACTTCCCCAAACCATCCGCCTTATTTACCAAATTTTAATGCTCTCAGCTGTCATAGCGGGCATCTCTGCTTCCTGTTGACCCACTTCCTCCGAGTGCCACTTGAAGCTCGCCTTCCTTCTGGTTCTCTACCTTATAAAGCCCCTTTTAGTACTACCATCACAGCAATTGTCATTTTGTGGCTGCTCCTTTGTGGTGAGTGAATGAAGAAGAGGGTATCGCACAAGAAAGTACCCACACAATGGGGGACACACGCTTGTCAACATTCCCCTTCCCTTCAGTGTCTTAAGCATCTGTTTTCAATACAACTACCCCAAGAGACCTCATAACAGATCCTGCGAGGGCAGGGGGGGGGGCAATAAAAACTTGGGGTGACTTGTCCCGTCTCGCCGTGTCGTACCACGTGCTCCTTGCTGTCACCTCTTTCAATACCATAATTACAGTATGTCTGTGTGGTGCCCCCCCTTGTGGTCGGTAATAAAAAAGAGCCCTAAGCCTGTTCCCCTAAGTTCCCTCTGTTGCCCCAATACTTTTGGGCTACACCCCCCTCCCCCCAGAAAGGGGGGGGCAAAATAAATGATGTTTAGCGCACCCAAAGCCAAACCACATCATTCTGTGCCTTCTAGCACCCTCTTTTATAATGCACCCCAACACCCCTTTTTTACACTGCTCCCCAAAATTTGCCCCTCCCCAACTCTGTAGTGGGGGGGAGGGAGCGGTCATAAAATGTTGGGGTCACCCCCCTCTGTTTGCTGAAGGGGGAGGAGCACTCTTTCCTTGTTGGCCTCACTCCTCTATGCTCCGCCCCCTGACCTATTGCCCCAGACTCTGCCTACTTCTGTGAATCCTTCCTACTCCTCCCTTCCCTCTGTGGCTCCACCCCTCTCTACACATGCCCCTTCCCTTGGTCCCTCCTAGGCTCTATGCCTCCACCTCTCCCTAGGCTCCTCCCCCCAACCATGCCGCCCCTGCTCTCCTTTCTTACTCCACCCATTCACACTCCCCCTCTTTGGCTCCTCCCCTCTACTCTCACTAGGCCTGGACCCAACCTCACTCTCTCTGCCCTGACACACCAACCACTCTCTCAATCCACATACCAACCACTCTTACATCCACCAATCACCAGCCAGACACACCTCCACACACATTTTACTTACCGACTTACCTCTGCTTCACCGCCATCAGTCATCTGGTGCCGAACCCGGGATTTGAACCCTGGTCGCCTGGGTGGAAGGCAGGAACTTACCCACTGGACCACATGGGCTTCCATGTATGTATCATTTCCAGTAGTCCCTTTATCATGGCTATGGTGTGTCATGTAGACCAGGGGGCCTGTGTGTAGCATATAGATGCTCCTGAATCCCTCTTTACCAGTAAGGAGCAATAGCTCAGTGGTAATGTCATCTGCCTCTGATGCTGAAAGCTCCCCAGGACAAGGGTTCGAATCCCGCCATGGCTGGTAAAAATTGTATTTTTTTTTTTTTCCCCATTAACTAATATTTCGATTTTATAAAAACCAGGAGCAATTTCAGACACTCTTTTTTGCGCGAGTGCCCGAAAATTATAAATATTTTCTCTCCTGACTCCCATAAAGCCCCCTTCTTCATTAGTAGGTGAAATATGGGTAAAGCATTATCTTCAGTTATCAATCTATTGATTTTTTTGTCTTTGAATTTGGCATTTTGTAGCGCGAATGTGGCCTAGGGGGCATAACTGAGCCGAAGTAAACCTCCCACAAATAGTAAAATAGGTCGAGTGGTGGGGATTTTTCATTTTGGTGTGAACAGAGCTGTGTAATCAGGGGGATAGTGCATGTGCTGCTGGCTAGGCATATTGGCCTAGTGTTAGCTCTCACTCACCAAATGATGGGTAAAGTTTGGAGCTGGTCAAACTTCCTTTATTAGGTGCAATCAGAAGACAGACATGTTGAAGTTTTCAAGAGGCAGAAAAGGGTAAAGTCCGGCGTGTGCTTCATTGGGCCTGCATCATGCCTGTTGCAGCAGCTGGCCTGGCCTGGCCTGGCCCTGGGTCTGGGTCTTTAAACAACCCAGCGCTCAGTCTCTAGCTAGCAAGCAAGGCCCCCGAACGCCCACGAACGCCCATGTTCTGTTGAGAGGAAGACTGCAGACAATTTGGCACCCTGCTAAATGAGGGTGCTGTTCCCATGTGCGGCCTTCGAGTGGGAAAAGCTTAGCGTAAGACAAGTTGTCAAGCTTAAAATTCTGCTGAAAACCATATGTTGGAGGCCATATCATGATGGAAGCCTGTGAATGTCTCAGGCCAAAATAATCATGGGAGGACATTATTTGCATAGGACAGCCCCCTTCAAAATCACATCATCATGCTGCAGTTGCCATGTAGTGTTACTAGAGGGCAGCAGTATGACCATAATAATAGAAGAGAGAAGTGTTAAATCTGTTTGCTGACGTACTGCTTGTCTTTGTTGGTCTTTGCTGGGCCTGTGGAGCGGAGGACTACAATAAGCGAGTGAATGAGTAATGAGGAAAGATTATCCTGCATTTGTGGGGAAGGGAGAGCACTTGG
This sequence comes from Pleurodeles waltl, assembly GCF_031143425.1. NCBI lineage: Eukaryota > Metazoa > Chordata > Amphibia > Caudata > Salamandridae > Pleurodeles > Pleurodeles waltl. Next base: position 581,136,951 of record NC_090450.1, on the reverse strand, counting down.
AGGGAAAACGGCAAGACGACAGAGTTAAAGCATAGATGTTTGCTGAGTGATTGGGTGAGTGTGTCATCTGTCTCTTTGAAAGGACACGTGAGAGAAGAACAGGAGCCCATGGCCTTCAGATGGGAGATGAAGCATAGAAGAGCATTTTCCCGAAAAATAAAAACCTTTACTTCATCTCAAAGCTTCCAACTTTGCAGGTTGTAAGATTTGCCTTGTTGCTGCATAAATAGGCAGAACTAGTGAGGCTCTTCCCAGAATATAAGTAGCACACTCTTTGGGAGTATCCTCAGGCCAGGCATGTCAGGCACGTAATTGGGGATATGAGGCCAAGAAAAACTTTAGGAAGCTTGCTCTAATCATCTGCAGGATAGAAAGACACTGGAGAGAAACTAGAGAGGGAACCAGGCTGCACAAAAAAAGGGGCAGGGTGGCACATTACACCCTAGCAGGAATATCTGATCCCCATACCTCTAACCCGGGACACCATTTGTGACTTCTCAATACCCCCATCTCATTGCCACTCAAATGTTCCGTCTTAGTATCTGAATGACCATAAACACCCTTCCTTTTGGCCCTCCATTTGTAATTCTCCCAGTAACCCAGGTGCGTTTGCCACCGTCCAGCCTCCAGTGACCAGTTGGATGCACATTGCTCGGCACCCCATCCACTTACCACTCCGTGCAGCCCCTCTCCGCAGACACTCAAACTACCCTTCTTTAAATCCTATACACGATCTGCCTCACAATAAGCTGTGACCTTCCCTCTGTGGATTATATACCCAATCCAAGGAAGGCAAATCACTTGTCAAGCAACCCAAACTCTCTGCAGACGCTGCCAATTCAGGGACTACTGCCTAGTTTGCATGCCATGATTATTCTCTATGCCGCATCCAACCAATTGCCACATGCGCCGTCTCCCTGACTCATTCATCTACTTCCCCAAACCATCCGCCTTATTTACCAAATTTTAATGCTCTCAGCTGTCATAGCGGGCATCTCTGCTTCCTGTTGACCCACTTCCTCCGAGTGCCACTTGAAGCTCGCCTTCCTTCTGGTTCTCTACCTTATAAAGCCCCTTTTAGTACTACCATCACAGCAATTGTCATTTTGTGGCTGCTCCTTTGTGGTGAGTGAATGAAGAAGAGGGTATCGCACAAGAAAGTACCCACACAATGGGGGACACACGCTTGTCAACATTCCCCTTCCCTTCAGTGTCTTAAGCATCTGTTTTCAATACAACTACCCCAAGAGACCTCATAACAGATCCTGCGAGGGCAGGGGGGGGGGCAATAAAAACTTGGGGTGACTTGTCCCGTCTCGCCGTGTCGTACCACGTGCTCCTTGCTGTCACCTCTTTCAATACCATAATTACAGTATGTCTGTGTGGTGCCCCCCCTTGTGGTCGGTAATAAAAAAGAGCCCTAAGCCTGTTCCCCTAAGTTCCCTCTGTTGCCCCAATACTTTTGGGCTACACCCCCCTCCCCCCAGAAAGGGGGGGGCAAAATAAATGATGTTTAGCGCACCCAAAGCCAAACCACATCATTCTGTGCCTTCTAGCACCCTCTTTTATAATGCACCCCAACACCCCTTTTTTACACTGCTCCCCAAAATTTGCCCCTCCCCAACTCTGTAGTGGGGGGGAGGGAGCGGTCATAAAATGTTGGGGTCACCCCCCTCTGTTTGCTGAAGGGGGAGGAGCACTCTTTCCTTGTTGGCCTCACTCCTCTATGCTCCGCCCCCTGACCTATTGCCCCAGACTCTGCCTACTTCTGTGAATCCTTCCTACTCCTCCCTTCCCTCTGTGGCTCCACCCCTCTCTACACATGCCCCTTCCCTTGGTCCCTCCTAGGCTCTATGCCTCCACCTCTCCCTAGGCTCCTCCCCCCAACCATGCCGCCCCTGCTCTCCTTTCTTACTCCACCCATTCACACTCCCCCTCTTTGGCTCCTCCCCTCTACTCTCACTAGGCCTGGACCCAACCTCACTCTCTCTGCCCTGACACACCAACCACTCTCTCAATCCACATACCAACCACTCTTACATCCACCAATCACCAGCCAGACACACCTCCACACACATTTTACTTACCGACTTACCTCTGCTTCACCGCCATCAGTCATCTGGTGCCGAACCCGGGATTTGAACCCTGGTCGCCTGGGTGGAAGGCAGGAACTTACCCACTGGACCACATGGGCTTCCATGTATGTATCATTTCCAGTAGTCCCTTTATCATGGCTATGGTGTGTCATGTAGACCAGGGGGCCTGTGTGTAGCATATAGATGCTCCTGAATCCCTCTTTACCAGTAAGGAGCAATAGCTCAGTGGTAATGTCATCTGCCTCTGATGCTGAAAGCTCCCCAGGACAAGGGTTCGAATCCCGCCATGGCTGGTAAAAATTGTATTTTTTTTTTTTTCCCCATTAACTAATATTTCGATTTTATAAAAACCAGGAGCAATTTCAGACACTCTTTTTTGCGCGAGTGCCCGAAAATTATAAATATTTTCTCTCCTGACTCCCATAAAGCCCCCTTCTTCATTAGTAGGTGAAATATGGGTAAAGCATTATCTTCAGTTATCAATCTATTGATTTTTTTGTCTTTGAATTTGGCATTTTGTAGCGCGAATGTGGCCTAGGGGGCATAACTGAGCCGAAGTAAACCTCCCACAAATAGTAAAATAGGTCGAGTGGTGGGGATTTTTCATTTTGGTGTGAACAGAGCTGTGTAATCAGGGGGATAGTGCATGTGCTGCTGGCTAGGCATATTGGCCTAGTGTTAGCTCTCACTCACCAAATGATGGGTAAAGTTTGGAGCTGGTCAAACTTCCTTTATTAGGTGCAATCAGAAGACAGACATGTTGAAGTTTTCAAGAGGCAGAAAAGGGTAAAGTCCGGCGTGTGCTTCATTGGGCCTGCATCATGCCTGTTGCAGCAGCTGGCCTGGCCTGGCCTGGCCCTGGGTCTGGGTCTTTAAACAACCCAGCGCTCAGTCTCTAGCTAGCAAGCAAGGCCCCCGAACGCCCACGAACGCCCATGTTCTGTTGAGAGGAAGACTGCAGACAATTTGGCACCCTGCTAAATGAGGGTGCTGTTCCCATGTGCGGCCTTCGAGTGGGAAAAGCTTAGCGTAAGACAAGTTGTCAAGCTTAAAATTCTGCTGAAAACCATATGTTGGAGGCCATATCATGATGGAAGCCTGTGAATGTCTCAGGCCAAAATAATCATGGGAGGACATTATTTGCATAGGACAGCCCCCTTCAAAATCACATCATCATGCTGCAGTTGCCATGTAGTGTTACTAGAGGGCAGCAGTATGACCATAATAATAGAAGAGAGAAGTGTTAAATCTGTTTGCTGACGTACTGCTTGTCTTTGTTGGTCTTTGCTGGGCCTGTGGAGCGGAGGACTACAATAAGCGAGTGAATGAGTAATGAGGAAAGATTATCCTGCATTTGTGGGGAAGGGAGAGCACTTGGAGGGAAAACGGCAAGACGACAGAGTTAAAGCATAGATGTTTGCTGAGTGATTGGGTGAGTGTGTCATCTGTCTCTTTGAAAGGACACGTGAGAGAAGAACAGGAGCCCATGGCCTTCAGATGGGAGATGAAGCATAGAAGAGCATTTTCCCGAAAAATAAAAACCTTTACTTCATCTCAAAGCTTCCAACTTTGCAGGTTGTAAGATTTGCCTTGTTGCTGCATAAATAGGCAGAACTAGTGAGGCTCTTCCCAGAATATAAGTAGCACACTCTTTGGGAGTATCCTCAGGCCAGGCATGTCAGGCACGTAATTGGGGATATGAGGCCAAGAAAAACTTTAGGAAGCTTGCTCTAATCATCTGCAGGATAGAAAGACACTGGAGAGAAACTAGAGAGGGAACCAGGCTGCACAAAAAAAGGGGCAGGGTGGCACATTACACCCTAGCAGGAATATCTGATCCCCATACCTCTAACCCGGGACACCATTTGTGACTTCTCAATACCCCCATCTCATTGCCACTCAAATGTTCCGTCTTAGTATCTGAATGACCATAAACACCCTTCCTTTTGGCCCTCCATTTGTAATTCTCCCAGTAACCCAGGTGCGTTTGCCACCGTCCAGCCTCCAGTGACCAGTTGGATGCACATTGCTCGGCACCCCATCCACTTACCACTCCGTGCAGCCCCTCTCCGCAGACACTCAAACTACCCTTCTTTAAATCCTATACACGATCTGCCTCACAATAAGCTGTGACCTTCCCTCTGTGGATTATATACCCAATCCAAGGAAGGCAAATCACTTGTCAAGCAACCCAAACTCTCTGCAGACGCTGCCAATTCAGGGACTACTGCCTAGTTTGCATGCCATGATTATTCTCTATGCCGCATCCAACCAATTGCCACATGCGCCGTCTCCCTGACTCATTCATCTACTTCCCCAAACCATCCGCCTTATTTACCAAATTTTAATGCTCTCAGCTGTCATAGCGGGCATCTCTGCTTCCTGTTGACCCACTTCCTCCGAGTGCCACTTGAAGCTCGCCTTCCTTCTGGTTCTCTACCTTATAAAGCCCCTTTTAGTACTACCATCACAGCAATTGTCATTTTGTGGCTGCTCCTTTGTGGTGAGTGAATGAAGAAGAGGGTATCGCACAAGAAAGTACCCACACAATGGGGGACACACGCTTGTCAACATTCCCCTTCCCTTCAGTGTCTTAAGCATCTGTTTTCAATACAACTACCCCAAGAGACCTCATAACAGATCCTGCGAGGGCAGGGGGGGGGGCAATAAAAACTTGGGGTGACTTGTCCCGTCTCGCCGTGTCGTACCACGTGCTCCTTGCTGTCACCTCTTTCAATACCATAATTACAGTATGTCTGTGTGGTGCCCCCCCTTGTGGTCGGTAATAAAAAAGAGCCCTAAGCCTGTTCCCCTAAGTTCCCTCTGTTGCCCCAATACTTTTGGGCTACACCCCCCTCCCCCCAGAAAGGGGGGGGCAAAATAAATGATGTTTAGCGCACCCAAAGCCAAACCACATCATTCTGTGCCTTCTAGCACCCTCTTTTATAATGCACCCCAACACCCCTTTTTTACACTGCTCCCCAAAATTTGCCCCTCCCCAACTCTGTAGTGGGGGGGAGGGAGCGGTCATAAAATGTTGGGGTCACCCCCCTCTGTTTGCTGAAGGGGGAGGAGCACTCTTTCCTTGTTGGCCTCACTCCTCTATGCTCCGCCCCCTGACCTATTGCCCCAGACTCTGCCTACTTCTGTGAATCCTTCCTACTCCTCCCTTCCCTCTGTGGCTCCACCCCTCTCTACACATGCCCCTTCCCTTGGTCCCTCCTAGGCTCTATGCCTCCACCTCTCCCTAGGCTCCTCCCCCCAACCATGCCGCCCCTGCTCTCCTTTCTTACTCCACCCATTCACACTCCCCCTCTTTGGCTCCTCCCCTCTACTCTCACTAGGCCTGGACCCAACCTCACTCTCTCTGCCCTGACACACCAACCACTCTCTCAATCCACATACCAACCACTCTTACATCCACCAATCACCAGCCAGACACACCTCCACACACATTTTACTTACCGACTTACCTCTGCTTCACCGCCATCAGTCATCTGGTGCCGAACCCGGGATTTGAACCCTGGTCGCCTGGGTGGAAGGCAGGAACTTACCCACTGGACCACATGGGCTTCCATGTATGTATCATTTCCAGTAGTCCCTTTATCATGGCTATGGTGTGTCATGTAGACCAGGGGGCCTGTGTGTAGCATATAGATGCTCCTGAATCCCTCTTTACCAGTAAGGAGCAATAGCTCAGTGGTAATGTCATCTGCCTCTGATGCTGAAAGCTCCCCAGGACAAGGGTTCGAATCCCGCCATGGCTGGTAAAAATTGTATTTTTTTTTTTTTCCCCATTAACTAATATTTCGATTTTATAAAAACCAGGAGCAATTTCAGACACTCTTTTTTGCGCGAGTGCCCGAAAATTATAAATATTTTCTCTCCTGACTCCCATAAAGCCCCCTTCTTCATTAGTAGGTGAAATATGGGTAAAGCATTATCTTCAGTTATCAATCTATTGATTTTTTTGTCTTTGAATTTGGCATTTTGTAGCGCGAATGTGGCCTAGGGGGCATAACTGAGCCGAAGTAAACCTCCCACAAATAGTAAAATAGGTCGAGTGGTGGGGATTTTTCATTTTGGTGTGAACAGAGCTGTGTAATCAGGGGGATAGTGCATGTGCTGCTGGCTAGGCATATTGGCCTAGTGTTAGCTCTCACTCACCAAATGATGGGTAAAGTTTGGAGCTGGTCAAACTTCCTTTATTAGGTGCAATCAGAAGACAGACATGTTGAAGTTTTCAAGAGGCAGAAAAGGGTAAAGTCCGGCGTGTGCTTCATTGGGCCTGCATCATGCCTGTTGCAGCAGCTGGCCTGGCCTGGCCTGGCCCTGGGTCTGGGTCTTTAAACAACCCAGCGCTCAGTCTCTAGCTAGCAAGCAAGGCCCCCGAACGCCCACGAACGCCCATGTTCTGTTGAGAGGAAGACTGCAGACAATTTGGCACCCTGCTAAATGAGGGTGCTGTTCCCATGTGCGGCCTTCGAGTGGGAAAAGCTTAGCGTAAGACAAGTTGTCAAGCTTAAAATTCTGCTGAAAACCATATGTTGGAGGCCATATCATGATGGAAGCCTGTGAATGTCTCAGGCCAAAATAATCATGGGAGGACATTATTTGCATAGGACAGCCCCCTTCAAAATCACATCATCATGCTGCAGTTGCCATGTAGTGTTACTAGAGGGCAGCAGTATGACCATAATAATAGAAGAGAGAAGTGTTAAATCTGTTTGCTGACGTACTGCTTGTCTTTGTTGGTCTTTGCTGGGCCTGTGGAGCGGAGGACTACAATAAGCGAGTGAATGAGTAATGAGGAAAGATTATCCTGCATTTGTGGGGAAGGGAGAGCACTTGGAGGGAAAACGGCAAGACGACAGAGTTAAAGCATAGATGTTTGCTGAGTGATTGGGTGAGTGTGTCATCTGTCTCTTTGAAAGGACACGTGAGAGAAGAACAGGAGCCCATGGCCTTCAGATGGGAGATGAAGCATAGAAGAGCATTTTCCCGAAAAATAAAAACCTTTACTTCATCTCAAAGCTTCCAACTTTGCAGGTTGTAAGATTTGCCTTGTTGCTGCATAAATAGGCAGAACTAGTGAGGCTCTTCCCAGAATATAAGTAGCACACTCTTTGGGAGTATCCTCAGGCCAGGCATGTCAGGCACGTAATTGGGGATATGAGGCCAAGAAAAACTTTAGGAAGCTTGCTCTAATCATCTGCAGGATAGAAAGACACTGGAGAGAAACTAGAGAGGGAACCAGGCTGCACAAAAAAAGGGGCAGGGTGGCACATTACACCCTAGCAGGAATATCTGATCCCCATACCTCTAACCCGGGACACCATTTGTGACTTCTCAATACCCCCATCTCATTGCCACTCAAATGTTCCGTCTTAGTATCTGAATGACCATAAACACCCTTCCTTTTGGCCCTCCATTTGTAATTCTCCCAGTAACCCAGGTGCGTTTGCCACCGTCCAGCCTCCAGTGACCAGTTGGATGCACATTGCTCGGCACCCCATCCACTTACCACTCCGTGCAGCCCCTCTCCGCAGACACTCAAACTACCCTTCTTTAAATCCTATACACGATCTGCCTCACAATAAGCTGTGACCTTCCCTCTGTGGATTATATACCCAATCCAAGGAAGGCAAATCACTTGTCAAGCAACCCAAACTCTCTGCAGACGCTGCCAATTCAGGGACTACTGCCTAGTTTGCATGCCATGATTATTCTCTATGCCGCATCCAACCAATTGCCACATGCGCCGTCTCCCTGACTCATTCATCTACTTCCCCAAACCATCCGCCTTATTTACCAAATTTTAATGCTCTCAGCTGTCATAGCGGGCATCTCTGCTTCCTGTTGACCCACTTCCTCCGAGTGCCACTTGAAGCTCGCCTTCCTTCTGGTTCTCTACCTTATAAAGCCCCTTTTAGTACTACCATCACAGCAATTGTCATTTTGTGGCTGCTCCTTTGTGGTGAGTGAATGAAGAAGAGGGTATCGCACAAGAAAGTACCCACACAATGGGGGACACACGCTTGTCAACATTCCCCTTCCCTTCAGTGTCTTAAGCATCTGTTTTCAATACAACTACCCCAAGAGACCTCATAACAGATCCTGCGAGGGCAGGGGGGGGGGCAATAAAAACTTGGGGTGACTTGTCCCGTCTCGCCGTGTCGTACCACGTGCTCCTTGCTGTCACCTCTTTCAATACCATAATTACAGTATGTCTGTGTGGTGCCCCCCCTTGTGGTCGGTAATAAAAAAGAGCCCTAAGCCTGTTCCCCTAAGTTCCCTCTGTTGCCCCAATACTTTTGGGCTACACCCCCCTCCCCCCAGAAAGGGGGGGGCAAAATAAATGATGTTTAGCGCACCCAAAGCCAAACCACATCATTCTGTGCCTTCTAGCACCCTCTTTTATAATGCACCCCAACACCCCTTTTTTACACTGCTCCCCAAAATTTGCCCCTCCCCAACTCTGTAGTGGGGGGGAGGGAGCGGTCATAAAATGTTGGGGTCACCCCCCTCTGTTTGCTGAAGGGGGAGGAGCACTCTTTCCTTGTTGGCCTCACTCCTCTATGCTCCGCCCCCTGACCTATTGCCCCAGACTCTGCCTACTTCTGTGAATCCTTCCTACTCCTCCCTTCCCTCTGTGGCTCCACCCCTCTCTACACATGCCCCTTCCCTTGGTCCCTCCTAGGCTCTATGCCTCCACCTCTCCCTAGGCTCCTCCCCCCAACCATGCCGCCCCTGCTCTCCTTTCTTACTCCACCCATTCACACTCCCCCTCTTTGGCTCCTCCCCTCTACTCTCACTAGGCCTGGACCCAACCTCACTCTCTCTGCCCTGACACACCAACCACTCTCTCAATCCACATACCAACCACTCTTACATCCACCAATCACCAGCCAGACACACCTCCACACACATTTTACTTACCGACTTACCTCTGCTTCACCGCCATCAGTCATCTGGTGCCGAACCCGGGATTTGAACCCTGGTCGCCTGGGTGGAAGGCAGGAACTTACCCACTGGACCACATGGGCTTCCATGTATGTATCATTTCCAGTAGTCCCTTTATCATGGCTATGGTGTGTCATGTAGACCAGGGGGCCTGTGTGTAGCATATAGATGCTCCTGAATCCCTCTTTACCAGTAAGGAGCAATAGCTCAGTGGTAATGTCATCTGCCTCTGATGCTGAAAGCTCCCCAGGACAAGGGTTCGAATCCCGCCATGGCTGGTAAAAATTGTATTTTTTTTTTTTTCCCCATTAACTAATATTTCGATTTTATAAAAACCAGGAGCAATTTCAGACACTCTTTTTTGCGCGAGTGCCCGAAAATTATAAATATTTTCTCTCCTGACTCCCATAAAGCCCCCTTCTTCATTAGTAGGTGAAATATGGGTAAAGCATTATCTTCAGTTATCAATCTATTGATTTTTTTGTCTTTGAATTTGGCATTTTGTAGCGCGAATGTGGCCTAGGGGGCATAACTGAGCCGAAGTAAACCTCCCACAAATAGTAAAATAGGTCGAGTGGTGGGGATTTTTCATTTTGGTGTGAACAGAGCTGTGTAATCAGGGGGATAGTGCATGTGCTGCTGGCTAGGCATATTGGCCTAGTGTTAGCTCTCACTCACCAAATGATGGGTAAAGTTTGGAGCTGGTCAAACTTCCTTTATTAGGTGCAATCAGAAGACAGACATGTTGAAGTTTTCAAGAGGCAGAAAAGGGTAAAGTCCGGCGTGTGCTTCATTGGGCCTGCATCATGCCTGTTGCAGCAGCTGGCCTGGCCTGGCCTGGCCCTGGGTCTGGGTCTTTAAACAACCCAGCGCTCAGTCTCTAGCTAGCAAGCAAGGCCCCCGAACGCCCACGAACGCCCATGTTCTGTTGAGAGGAAGACTGCAGACAATTTGGCACCCTGCTAAATGAGGGTGCTGTTCCCATGTGCGGCCTTCGAGTGGGAAAAGCTTAGCGTAAGACAAGTTGTCAAGCTTAAAATTCTGCTGAAAACCATATGTTGGAGGCCATATCATGATGGAAGCCTGTGAATGTCTCAGGCCAAAATAATCATGGGAGGACATTATTTGCATAGGACAGCCCCCTTCAAAATCACATCATCATGCTGCAGTTGCCATGTAGTGTTACTAGAGGGCAGCAGTATGACCATAATAATAGAAGAGAGAAGTGTTAAATCTGTTTGCTGACGTACTGCTTGTCTTTGTTGGTCTTTGCTGGGCCTGTGGAGCGGAGGACTACAATAAGCGAGTGAATGAGTAATGAGGAAAGATTATCCTGCATTTGTGGGGAAGGGAGAGCACTTGGAGGGAAAACGGCAAGACGACAGAGTTAAAGCATAGATGTTTGCTGAGTGATTGGGTGAGTGTGTCATCTGTCTCTTTGAAAGGACACGTGAGAGAAGAACAGGAGCCCATGGCCTTCAGATGGGAGATGAAGCATAGAAGAGCATTTTCCCGAAAAATAAAAACCTTTACTTCATCTCAAAGCTTCCAACTTTGCAGGTTGTAAGATTTGCCTTGTTGCTGCATAAATAGGCAGAACTAGTGAGGCTCTTCCCAGAATATAAGTAGCACACTCTTTGGGAGTATCCTCAGGCCAGGCATGTCAGGCACGTAATTGGGGATATGAGGCCAAGAAAAACTTTAGGAAGCTTGCTCTAATCATCTGCAGGATAGAAAGACACTGGAGAGAAACTAGAGAGGGAACCAGGCTGCACAAAAAAAGGGGCAGGGTGGCACATTACACCCTAGCAGGAATATCTGATCCCCATACCTCTAACCCGGGACACCATTTGTGACTTCTCAATACCCCCATCTCATTGCCACTCAAATGTTCCGTCTTAGTATCTGAATGACCATAAACACCCTTCCTTTTGGCCCTCCATTTGTAATTCTCCCAGTAACCCAGGTGCGTTTGCCACCGTCCAGCCTCCAGTGACCAGTTGGATGCACATTGCTCGGCACCCCATCCACTTACCACTCCGTGCAGCCCCTCTCCGCAGACACTCAAACTACCCTTCTTTAAATCCTATACACGATCTGCCTCACAATAAGCTGTGACCTTCCCTCTGTGGATTATATACCCAATCCAAGGAAGGCAAATCACTTGTCAAGCAACCCAAACTCTCTGCAGACGCTGCCAATTCAGGGACTACTGCCTAGTTTGCATGCCATGATTATTCTCTATGCCGCATCCAACCAATTGCCACATGCGCCGTCTCCCTGACTCATTCATCTACTTCCCCAAACCATCCGCCTTATTTACCAAATTTTAATGCTCTCAGCTGTCATAGCGGGCATCTCTGCTTCCTGTTGACCCACTTCCTCCGAGTGCCACTTGAAGCTCGCCTTCCTTCTGGTTCTCTACCTTATAAAGCCCCTTTTAGTACTACCATCACAGCAATTGTCATTTTGTGGCTGCTCCTTTGTGGTGAGTGAATGAAGAAGAGGGTATCGCACAAGAAAGTACCCACACAATGGGGGACACACGCTTGTCAACATTCCCCTTCCCTTCAGTGTCTTAAGCATCTGTTTTCAATACAACTACCCCAAGAGACCTCATAACAGATCCTGCGAGGGCAGGGGGGGGGGCAATAAAAACTTGGGGTGACTTGTCCCGTCTCGCCGTGTCGTACCACGTGCTCCTTGCTGTCACCTCTTTCAATACCATAATTACAGTATGTCTGTGTGGTGCCCCCCCTTGTGGTCGGTAATAAAAAAGAGCCCTAAGCCTGTTCCCCTAAGTTCCCTCTGTTGCCCCAATACTTTTGGGCTACACCCCCCTCCCCCCAGAAAGGGGGGGGCAAAATAAATGATGTTTAGCGCACCCAAAGCCAAACCACATCATTCTGTGCCTTCTAGCACCCTCTTTTATAATGCACCCCAACACCCCTTTTTTACACTGCTCCCCAAAATTTGCCCCTCCCCAACTCTGTAGTGGGGGGGAGGGAGCGGTCATAAAATGTTGGGGTCACCCCCCTCTGTTTGCTGAAGGGGGAGGAGCACTCTTTCCTTGTTGGCCTCACTCCTCTATGCTCCGCCCCCTGACCTATTGCCCCAGACTCTGCCTACTTCTGTGAATCCTTCCTACTCCTCCCTTCCCTCTGTGGCTCCACCCCTCTCTACACATGCCCCTTCCCTTGGTCCCTCCTAGGCTCTATGCCTCCACCTCTCCCTAGGCTCCTCCCCCCAACCATGCCGCCCCTGCTCTCCTTTCTTACTCCACCCATTCACACTCCCCCTCTTTGGCTCCTCCCCTCTACTCTCACTAGGCCTGGACCCAACCTCACTCTCTCTGCCCTGACACACCAACCACTCTCTCAATCCACATACCAACCACTCTTACATCCACCAATCACCAGCCAGACACACCTCCACACACATTTTACTTACCGACTTACCTCTGCTTCACCGCCATCAGTCATCTGGTGCCGAACCCGGGATTTGAACCCTGGTCGCCTGGGTGGAAGGCAGGAACTTACCCACTGGACCACATGGGCTTCCATGTATGTATCATTTCCAGTAGTCCCTTTATCATGGCTATGGTGTGTCATGTAGACCAGGGGGCCTGTGTGTAGCATATAGATGCTCCTGAATCCCTCTTTACCAGTAAGGAGCAATAGCTCAGTGGTAATGTCATCTGCCTCTGATGCTGAAAGCTCCCCAGGACAAGGGTTCGAATCCCGCCATGGCTGGTAAAAATTGTATTTTTTTTTTTTTCCCCATTAACTAATATTTCGATTTTATAAAAACCAGGAGCAATTTCAGACACTCTTTTTTGCGCGAGTGCCCGAAAATTATAAATATTTTCTCTCCTGACTCCCATAAAGCCCCCTTCTTCATTAGTAGGTGAAATATGGGTAAAGCATTATCTTCAGTTATCAATCTATTGATTTTTTTGTCTTTGAATTTGGCATTTTGTAGCGCGAATGTGGCCTAGGGGGCATAACTGAGCCGAAGTAAACCTCCCACAAATAGTAAAATAGGTCGAGTGGTGGGGATTTTTCATTTTGGTGTGAACAGAGCTGTGTAATCAGGGGGATAGTGCATGTGCTGCTGGCTAGGCATATTGGCCTAGTGTTAGCTCTCACTCACCAAATGATGGGTAAAGTTTGGAGCTGGTCAAACTTCCTTTATTAGGTGCAATCAGAAGACAGACATGTTGAAGTTTTCAAGAGGCAGAAAAGGGTAAAGTCCGGCGTGTGCTTCATTGGGCCTGCATCATGCCTGTTGCAGCAGCTGGCCTGGCCTGGCCTGGCCCTGGGTCTGGGTCTTTAAACAACCCAGCGCTCAGTCTCTAGCTAGCAAGCAAGGCCCCCGAACGCCCACGAACGCCCATGTTCTGTTGAGAGGAAGACTGCAGACAATTTGGCACCCTGCTAAATGAGGGTGCTGTTCCCATGTGCGGCCTTCGAGTGGGAAAAGCTTAGCGTAAGACAAGTTGTCAAGCTTAAAATTCTGCTGAAAACCATATGTTGGAGGCCATATCATGATGGAAGCCTGTGAATGTCTCAGGCCAAAATAATCATGGGAGGACATTATTTGCATAGGACAGCCCCCTTCAAAATCACATCATCATGCTGCAGTTGCCATGTAGTGTTACTAGAGGGCAGCAGTATGACCATAATAATAGAAGAGAGAAGTGTTAAATCTGTTTGCTGACGTACTGCTTGTCTTTGTTGGTCTTTGCTGGGCCTGTGGAGCGGAGGACTACAATAAGCGAGTGAATGAGTAATGAGGAAAGATTATCCTGCATTTGTGGGGAAGGGAGAGCACTTGGAGGGAAAACGGCAAGACGACAGAGTTAAAGCATAGATGTTTGCTGAGTGATTGGGTGAGTGTGTCATCTGTCTCTTTGAAAGGACACGTGAGAGAAGAACAGGAGCCCATGGCCTTCAGATGGGAGATGAAGCATAGAAGAGCATTTTCCCGAAAAATAAAAACCTTTACTTCATCTCAAAGCTTCCAACTTTGCAGGTTGTAAGATTTGCCTTGTTGCTGCATAAATAGGCAGAACTAGTGAGGCTCTTCCCAGAATATAAGTAGCACACTCTTTGGGAGTATCCTCAGGCCAGGCATGTCAGGCACGTAATTGGGGATATGAGGCCAAGAAAAACTTTAGGAAGCTTGCTCTAATCATCTGCAGGATAGAAAGACACTGGAGAGAAACTAGAGAGGGAACCAGGCTGCACAAAAAAAGGGGCAGGGTGGCACATTACACCCTAGCAGGAATATCTGATCCCCATACCTCTAACCCGGGACACCATTTGTGACTTCTCAATACCCCCATCTCATTGCCACTCAAATGTTCCGTCTTAGTATCTGAATGACCATAAACACCCTTCCTTTTGGCCCTCCATTTGTAATTCTCCCAGTAACCCAGGTGCGTTTGCCACCGTCCAGCCTCCAGTGACCAGTTGGATGCACATTGCTCGGCACCCCATCCACTTACCACTCCGTGCAGCCCCTCTCCGCAGACACTCAAACTACCCTTCTTTAAATCCTATACACGATCTGCCTCACAATAAGCTGTGACCTTCCCTCTGTGGATTATATACCCAATCCAAGGAAGGCAAATCACTTGTCAAGCAACCCAAACTCTCTGCAGACGCTGCCAATTCAGGGACTACTGCCTAGTTTGCATGCCATGATTATTCTCTATGCCGCATCCAACCAATTGCCACATGCGCCGTCTCCCTGACTCATTCATCTACTTCCCCAAACCATCCGCCTTATTTACCAAATTTTAATGCTCTCAGCTGTCATAGCGGGCATCTCTGCTTCCTGTTGACCCACTTCCTCCGAGTGCCACTTGAAGCTCGCCTTCCTTCTGGTTCTCTACCTTATAAAGCCCCTTTTAGTACTACCATCACAGCAATTGTCATTTTGTGGCTGCTCCTTTGTGGTGAGTGAATGAAGAAGAGGGTATCGCACAAGAAAGTACCCACACAATGGGGGACACACGCTTGTCAACATTCCCCTTCCCTTCAGTGTCTTAAGCATCTGTTTTCAATACAACTACCCCAAGAGACCTCATAACAGATCCTGCGAGGGCAGGGGGGGGGGCAATAAAAACTTGGGGTGACTTGTCCCGTCTCGCCGTGTCGTACCACGTGCTCCTTGCTGTCACCTCTTTCAATACCATAATTACAGTATGTCTGTGTGGTGCCCCCCCTTGTGGTCGGTAATAAAAAAGAGCCCTAAGCCTGTTCCCCTAAGTTCCCTCTGTTGCCCCAATACTTTTGGGCTACACCCCCCTCCCCCCAGAAAGGGGGGGGCAAAATAAATGATGTTTAGCGCACCCAAAGCCAAACCACATCATTCTGTGCCTTCTAGCACCCTCTTTTATAATGCACCCCAACACCCCTTTTTTACACTGCTCCCCAAAATTTGCCCCTCCCCAACTCTGTAGTGGGGGGGAGGGAGCGGTCATAAAATGTTGGGGTCACCCCCCTCTGTTTGCTGAAGGGGGAGGAGCACTCTTTCCTTGTTGGCCTCACTCCTCTATGCTCCGCCCCCTGACCTATTGCCCCAGACTCTGCCTACTTCTGTGAATCCTTCCTACTCCTCCCTTCCCTCTGTGGCTCCACCCCTCTCTACACATGCCCCTTCCCTTGGTCCCTCCTAGGCTCTATGCCTCCACCTCTCCCTAGGCTCCTCCCCCCAACCATGCCGCCCCTGCTCTCCTTTCTTACTCCACCCATTCACACTCCCCCTCTTTGGCTCCTCCCCTCTACTCTCACTAGGCCTGGACCCAACCTCACTCTCTCTGCCCTGACACACCAACCACTCTCTCAATCCACATACCAACCACTCTTACATCCACCAATCACCAGCCAGACACACCTCCACACACATTTTACTTACCGACTTACCTCTGCTTCACCGCCATCAGTCATCTGGTGCCGAACCCGGGATTTGAACCCTGGTCGCCTGGGTGGAAGGCAGGAACTTACCCACTGGACCACATGGGCTTCCATGTATGTATCATTTCCAGTAGTCCCTTTATCATGGCTATGGTGTGTCATGTAGACCAGGGGGCCTGTGTGTAGCATATAGATGCTCCTGAATCCCTCTTTACCAGTAAGGAGCAATAGCTCAGTGGTAATGTCATCTGCCTCTGATGCTGAAAGCTCCCCAGGACAAGGGTTCGAATCCCGCCATGGCTGGTAAAAATTGTATTTTTTTTTTTTTCCCCATTAACTAATATTTCGATTTTATAAAAACCAGGAGCAATTTCAGACACTCTTTTTTGCGCGAGTGCCCGAAAATTATAAATATTTTCTCTCCTGACTCCCATAAAGCCCCCTTCTTCATTAGTAGGTGAAATATGGGTAAAGCATTATCTTCAGTTATCAATCTATTGATTTTTTTGTCTTTGAATTTGGCATTTTGTAGCGCGAATGTGGCCTAGGGGGCATAACTGAGCCGAAGTAAACCTCCCACAAATAGTAAAATAGGTCGAGTGGTGGGGATTTTTCATTTTGGTGTGAACAGAGCTGTGTAATCAGGGGGATAGTGCATGTGCTGCTGGCTAGGCATATTGGCCTAGTGTTAGCTCTCACTCACCAAATGATGGGTAAAGTTTGGAGCTGGTCAAACTTCCTTTATTAGGTGCAATCAGAAGACAGACATGTTGAAGTTTTCAAGAGGCAGAAAAGGGTAAAGTCCGGCGTGTGCTTCATTGGGCCTGCATCATGCCTGTTGCAGCAGCTGGCCTGGCCTGGCCTGGCCCTGGGTCTGGGTCTTTAAACAACCCAGCGCTCAGTCTCTAGCTAGCAAGCAAGGCCCCCGAACGCCCACGAACGCCCATGTTCTGTTGAGAGGAAGACTGCAGACAATTTGGCACCCTGCTAAATGAGGGTGCTGTTCCCATGTGCGGCCTTCGAGTGGGAAAAGCTTAGCGTAAGACAAGTTGTCAAGCTTAAAATTCTGCTGAAAACCATATGTTGGAGGCCATATCATGATGGAAGCCTGTGAATGTCTCAGGCCAAAATAATCATGGGAGGACATTATTTGCATAGGACAGCCCCCTTCAAAATCACATCATCATGCTGCAGTTGCCATGTAGTGTTACTAGAGGGCAGCAGTATGACCATAATAATAGAAGAGAGAAGTGTTAAATCTGTTTGCTGACGTACTGCTTGTCTTTGTTGGTCTTTGCTGGGCCTGTGGAGCGGAGGACTACAATAAGCGAGTGAATGAGTAATGAGGAAAGATTATCCTGCATTTGTGGGGAAGGGAGAGCACTTGGAGGGAAAACGGCAAGACGACAGAGTTAAAGCATAGATGTTTGCTGAGTGATTGGGTGAGTGTGTCATCTGTCTCTTTGAAAGGACACGTGAGAGAAGAACAGGAGCCCATGGCCTTCAGATGGGAGATGAAGCATAGAAGAGCATTTTCCCGAAAAATAAAAACCTTTACTTCATCTCAAAGCTTCCAACTTTGCAGGTTGTAAGATTTGCCTTGTTGCTGCATAAATAGGCAGAACTAGTGAGGCTCTTCCCAGAATATAAGTAGCACACTCTTTGGGAGTATCCTCAGGCCAGGCATGTCAGGCACGTAATTGGGGATATGAGGCCAAGAAAAACTTTAGGAAGCTTGCTCTAATCATCTGCAGGATAGAAAGACACTGGAGAGAAACTAGAGAGGGAACCAGGCTGCACAAAAAAAGGGGCAGGGTGGCACATTACACCCTAGCAGGAATATCTGATCCCCATACCTCTAACCCGGGACACCATTTGTGACTTCTCAATACCCCCATCTCATTGCCACTCAAATGTTCCGTCTTAGTATCTGAATGACCATAAACACCCTTCCTTTTGGCCCTCCATTTGTAATTCTCCCAGTAACCCAGGTGCGTTTGCCACCGTCCAGCCTCCAGTGACCAGTTGGATGCACATTGCTCGGCACCCCATCCACTTACCACTCCGTGCAGCCCCTCTCCGCAGACACTCAAACTACCCTTCTTTAAATCCTATACACGATCTGCCTCACAATAAGCTGTGACCTTCCCTCTGTGGATTATATACCCAATCCAAGGAAGGCAAATCACTTGTCAAGCAACCCAAACTCTCTGCAGACGCTGCCAATTCAGGGACTACTGCCTAGTTTGCATGCCATGATTATTCTCTATGCCGCATCCAACCAATTGCCACATGCGCCGTCTCCCTGACTCATTCATCTACTTCCCCAAACCATCCGCCTTATTTACCAAATTTTAATGCTCTCAGCTGTCATAGCGGGCATCTCTGCTTCCTGTTGACCCACTTCCTCCGAGTGCCACTTGAAGCTCGCCTTCCTTCTGGTTCTCTACCTTATAAAGCCCCTTTTAGTACTACCATCACAGCAATTGTCATTTTGTGGCTGCTCCTTTGTGGTGAGTGAATGAAGAAGAGGGTATCGCACAAGAAAGTACCCACACAATGGGGGACACACGCTTGTCAACATTCCCCTTCCCTTCAGTGTCTTAAGCATCTGTTTTCAATACAACTACCCCAAGAGACCTCATAACAGATCCTGCGAGGGCAGGGGGGGGGGCAATAAAAACTTGGGGTGACTTGTCCCGTCTCGCCGTGTCGTACCACGTGCTCCTTGCTGTCACCTCTTTCAATACCATAATTACAGTATGTCTGTGTGGTGCCCCCCCTTGTGGTCGGTAATAAAAAAGAGCCCTAAGCCTGTTCCCCTAAGTTCCCTCTGTTGCCCCAATACTTTTGGGCTACACCCCCCTCCCCCCAGAAAGGGGGGGGCAAAATAAATGATGTTTAGCGCACCCAAAGCCAAACCACATCATTCTGTGCCTTCTAGCACCCTCTTTTATAATGCACCCCAACACCCCTTTTTTACACTGCTCCCCAAAATTTGCCCCTCCCCAACTCTGTAGTGGGGGGGAGGGAGCGGTCATAAAATGTTGGGGTCACCCCCCTCTGTTTGCTGAAGGGGGAGGAGCACTCTTTCCTTGTTGGCCTCACTCCTCTATGCTCCGCCCCCTGACCTATTGCCCCAGACTCTGCCTACTTCTGTGAATCCTTCCTACTCCTCCCTTCCCTCTGTGGCTCCACCCCTCTCTACACATGCCCCTTCCCTTGGTCCCTCCTAGGCTCTATGCCTCCACCTCTCCCTAGGCTCCTCCCCCCAACCATGCCGCCCCTGCTCTCCTTTCTTACTCCACCCATTCACACTCCCCCTCTTTGGCTCCTCCCCTCTACTCTCACTAGGCCTGGACCCAACCTCACTCTCTCTGCCCTGACACACCAACCACTCTCTCAATCCACATACCAACCACTCTTACATCCACCAATCACCAGCCAGACACACCTCCACACACATTTTACTTACCGACTTACCTCTGCTTCACCGCCATCAGTCATCTGGTGCCGAACCCGGGATTTGAACCCTGGTCGCCTGGGTGGAAGGCAGGAACTTACCCACTGGACCACATGGGCTTCCATGTATGTATCATTTCCAGTAGTCCCTTTATCATGGCTATGGTGTGTCATGTAGACCAGGGGGCCTGTGTGTAGCATATAGATGCTCCTGAATCCCTCTTTACCAGTAAGGAGCAATAGCTCAGTGGTAATGTCATCTGCCTCTGATGCTGAAAGCTCCCCAGGACAAGGGTTCGAATCCCGCCATGGCTGGTAAAAATTGTATTTTTTTTTTTTTCCCCATTAACTAATATTTCGATTTTATAAAAACCAGGAGCAATTTCAGACACTCTTTTTTGCGCGAGTGCCCGAAAATTATAAATATTTTCTCTCCTGACTCCCATAAAGCCCCCTTCTTCATTAGTAGGTGAAATATGGGTAAAGCATTATCTTCAGTTATCAATCTATTGATTTTTTTGTCTTTGAATTTGGCATTTTGTAGCGCGAATGTGGCCTAGGGGGCATAACTGAGCCGAAGTAAACCTCCCACAAATAGTAAAATAGGTCGAGTGGTGGGGATTTTTCATTTTGGTGTGAACAGAGCTGTGTAATCAGGGGGATAGTGCATGTGCTGCTGGCTAGGCATATTGGCCTAGTGTTAGCTCTCACTCACCAAATGATGGGTAAAGTTTGGAGCTGGTCAAACTTCCTTTATTAGGTGCAATCAGAAGACAGACATGTTGAAGTTTTCAAGAGGCAGAAAAGGGTAAAGTCCGGCGTGTGCTTCATTGGGCCTGCATCATGCCTGTTGCAGCAGCTGGCCTGGCCTGGCCTGGCCCTGGGTCTGGGTCTTTAAACAACCCAGCGCTCAGTCTCTAGCTAGCAAGCAAGGCCCCCGAACGCCCACGAACGCCCATGTTCTGTTGAGAGGAAGACTGCAGACAATTTGGCACCCTGCTAAATGAGGGTGCTGTTCCCATGTGCGGCCTTCGAGTGGGAAAAGCTTAGCGTAAGACAAGTTGTCAAGCTTAAAATTCTGCTGAAAACCATATGTTGGAGGCCATATCATGATGGAAGCCTGTGAATGTCTCAGGCCAAAATAATCATGGGAGGACATTATTTGCATAGGACAGCCCCCTTCAAAATCACATCATCATGCTGCAGTTGCCATGTAGTGTTACTAGAGGGCAGCAGTATGACCATAATAATAGAAGAGAGAAGTGTTAAATCTGTTTGCTGACGTACTGCTTGTCTTTGTTGGTCTTTGCTGGGCCTGTGGAGCGGAGGACTACAATAAGCGAGTGAATGAGTAATGAGGAAAGATTATCCTGCATTTGTGGGGAAGGGAGAGCACTTGGAGGGAAAACGGCAAGACGACAGAGTTAAAGCATAGATGTTTGCTGAGTGATTGGGTGAGTGTGTCATCTGTCTCTTTGAAAGGACACGTGAGAGAAGAACAGGAGCCCATGGCCTTCAGATGGGAGATGAAGCATAGAAGAGCATTTTCCCGAAAAATAAAAACCTTTACTTCATCTCAAAGCTTCCAACTTTGCAGGTTGTAAGATTTGCCTTGTTGCTGCATAAATAGGCAGAACTAGTGAGGCTCTTCCCAGAATATAAGTAGCACACTCTTTGGGAGTATCCTCAGGCCAGGCATGTCAGGCACGTAATTGGGGATATGAGGCCAAGAAAAACTTTAGGAAGCTTGCTCTAATCATCTGCAGGATAGAAAGACACTGGAGAGAAACTAGAGAGGGAACCAGGCTGCACAAAAAAAGGGGCAGGGTGGCACATTACACCCTAGCAGGAATATCTGATCCCCATACCTCTAACCCGGGACACCATTTGTGACTTCTCAATACCCCCATCTCATTGCCACTCAAATGTTCCGTCTTAGTATCTGAATGACCATAAACACCCTTCCTTTTGGCCCTCCATTTGTAATTCTCCCAGTAACCCAGGTGCGTTTGCCACCGTCCAGCCTCCAGTGACCAGTTGGATGCACATTGCTCGGCACCCCATCCACTTACCACTCCGTGCAGCCCCTCTCCGCAGACACTCAAACTACCCTTCTTTAAATCCTATACACGATCTGCCTCACAATAAGCTGTGACCTTCCCTCTGTGGATTATATACCCAATCCAAGGAAGGCAAATCACTTGTCAAGCAACCCAAACTCTCTGCAGACGCTGCCAATTCAGGGACTACTGCCTAGTTTGCATGCCATGATTATTCTCTATGCCGCATCCAACCAATTGCCACATGCGCCGTCTCCCTGACTCATTCATCTACTTCCCCAAACCATCCGCCTTATTTACCAAATTTTAATGCTCTCAGCTGTCATAGCGGGCATCTCTGCTTCCTGTTGACCCACTTCCTCCGAGTGCCACTTGAAGCTCGCCTTCCTTCTGGTTCTCTACCTTATAAAGCCCCTTTTAGTACTACCATCACAGCAATTGTCATTTTGTGGCTGCTCCTTTGTGGTGAGTGAATGAAGAAGAGGGTATCGCACAAGAAAGTACCCACACAATGGGGGACACACGCTTGTCAACATTCCCCTTCCCTTCAGTGTCTTAAGCATCTGTTTTCAATACAACTACCCCAAGAGACCTCATAACAGATCCTGCGAGGGCAGGGGGGGGGGCAATAAAAACTTGGGGTGACTTGTCCCGTCTCGCCGTGTCGTACCACGTGCTCCTTGCTGTCACCTCTTTCAATACCATAATTACAGTATGTCTGTGTGGTGCCCCCCCTTGTGGTCGGTAATAAAAAAGAGCCCTAAGCCTGTTCCCCTAAGTTCCCTCTGTTGCCCCAATACTTTTGGGCTACACCCCCCTCCCCCCAGAAAGGGGGGGGCAAAATAAATGATGTTTAGCGCACCCAAAGCCAAACCACATCATTCTGTGCCTTCTAGCACCCTCTTTTATAATGCACCCCAACACCCCTTTTTTACACTGCTCCCCAAAATTTGCCCCTCCCCAACTCTGTAGTGGGGGGGAGGGAGCGGTCATAAAATGTTGGGGTCACCCCCCTCTGTTTGCTGAAGGGGGAGGAGCACTCTTTCCTTGTTGGCCTCACTCCTCTATGCTCCGCCCCCTGACCTATTGCCCCAGACTCTGCCTACTTCTGTGAATCCTTCCTACTCCTCCCTTCCCTCTGTGGCTCCACCCCTCTCTACACATGCCCCTTCCCTTGGTCCCTCCTAGGCTCTATGCCTCCACCTCTCCCTAGGCTCCTCCCCCCAACCATGCCGCCCCTGCTCTCCTTTCTTACTCCACCCATTCACACTCCCCCTCTTTGGCTCCTCCCCTCTACTCTCACTAGGCCTGGACCCAACCTCACTCTCTCTGCCCTGACACACCAACCACTCTCTCAATCCACATACCAACCACTCTTACATCCACCAATCACCAGCCAGACACACCTCCACACACATTTTACTTACCGACTTACCTCTGCTTCACCGCCATCAGTCATCTGGTGCCGAACCCGGGATTTGAACCCTGGTCGCCTGGGTGGAAGGCAGGAACTTACCCACTGGACCACATGGGCTTCCATGTATGTATCATTTCCAGTAGTCCCTTTATCATGGCTATGGTGTGTCATGTAGACCAGGGGGCCTGTGTGTAGCATATAGATGCTCCTGAATCCCTCTTTACCAGTAAGGAGCAATAGCTCAGTGGTAATGTCATCTGCCTCTGATGCTGAAAGCTCCCCAGGACAAGGGTTCGAATCCCGCCATGGCTGGTAAAAATTGTATTTTTTTTTTTTTCCCCATTAACTAATATTTCGATTTTATAAAAACCAGGAGCAATTTCAGACACTCTTTTTTGCGCGAGTGCCCGAAAATTATAAATATTTTCTCTCCTGACTCCCATAAAGCCCCCTTCTTCATTAGTAGGTGAAATATGGGTAAAGCATTATCTTCAGTTATCAATCTATTGATTTTTTTGTCTTTGAATTTGGCATTTTGTAGCGCGAATGTGGCCTAGGGGGCATAACTGAGCCGAAGTAAACCTCCCACAAATAGTAAAATAGGTCGAGTGGTGGGGATTTTTCATTTTGGTGTGAACAGAGCTGTGTAATCAGGGGGATAGTGCATGTGCTGCTGGCTAGGCATATTGGCCTAGTGTTAGCTCTCACTCACCAAATGATGGGTAAAGTTTGGAGCTGGTCAAACTTCCTTTATTAGGTGCAATCAGAAGACAGACATGTTGAAGTTTTCAAGAGGCAGAAAAGGGTAAAGTCCGGCGTGTGCTTCATTGGGCCTGCATCATGCCTGTTGCAGCAGCTGGCCTGGCCTGGCCTGGCCCTGGGTCTGGGTCTTTAAACAACCCAGCGCTCAGTCTCTAGCTAGCAAGCAAGGCCCCCGAACGCCCACGAACGCCCATGTTCTGTTGAGAGGAAGACTGCAGACAATTTGGCACCCTGCTAAATGAGGGTGCTGTTCCCATGTGCGGCCTTCGAGTGGGAAAAGCTTAGCGTAAGACAAGTTGTCAAGCTTAAAATTCTGCTGAAAACCATATGTTGGAGGCCATATCATGATGGAAGCCTGTGAATGTCTCAGGCCAAAATAATCATGGGAGGACATTATTTGCATAGGACAGCCCCCTTCAAAATCACATCATCATGCTGCAGTTGCCATGTAGTGTTACTAGAGGGCAGCAGTATGACCATAATAATAGAAGAGAGAAGTGTTAAATCTGTTTGCTGACGTACTGCTTGTCTTTGTTGGTCTTTGCTGGGCCTGTGGAGCGGAGGACTACAATAAGCGAGTGAATGAGTAATGAGGAAAGATTATCCTGCATTTGTGGGGAAGGGAGAGCACTTGGAGGGAAAACGGCAAGACGACAGAGTTAAAGCATAGATGTTTGCTGAGTGATTGGGTGAGTGTGTCATCTGTCTCTTTGAAAGGACACGTGAGAGAAGAACAGGAGCCCATGGCCTTCAGATGGGAGATGAAGCATAGAAGAGCATTTTCCCGAAAAATAAAAACCTTTACTTCATCTCAAAGCTTCCAACTTTGCAGGTTGTAAGATTTGCCTTGTTGCTGCATAAATAGGCAGAACTAGTGAGGCTCTTCCCAGAATATAAGTAGCACACTCTTTGGGAGTATCCTCAGGCCAGGCATGTCAGGCACGTAATTGGGGATATGAGGCCAAGAAAAACTTTAGGAAGCTTGCTCTAATCATCTGCAGGATAGAAAGACACTGGAGAGAAACTAGAGAGGGAACCAGGCTGCACAAAAAAAGGGGCAGGGTGGCACATTACACCCTAGCAGGAATATCTGATCCCCATACCTCTAACCCGGGACACCATTTGTGACTTCTCAATACCCCCATCTCATTGCCACTCAAATGTTCCGTCTTAGTATCTGAATGACCATAAACACCCTTCCTTTTGGCCCTCCATTTGTAATTCTCCCAGTAACCCAGGTGCGTTTGCCACCGTCCAGCCTCCAGTGACCAGTTGGATGCACATTGCTCGGCACCCCATCCACTTACCACTCCGTGCAGCCCCTCTCCGCAGACACTCAAACTACCCTTCTTTAAATCCTATACACGATCTGCCTCACAATAAGCTGTGACCTTCCCTCTGTGGATTATATACCCAATCCAAGGAAGGCAAATCACTTGTCAAGCAACCCAAACTCTCTGCAGACGCTGCCAATTCAGGGACTACTGCCTAGTTTGCATGCCATGATTATTCTCTATGCCGCATCCAACCAATTGCCACATGCGCCGTCTCCCTGACTCATTCATCTACTTCCCCAAACCATCCGCCTTATTTACCAAATTTTAATGCTCTCAGCTGTCATAGCGGGCATCTCTGCTTCCTGTTGACCCACTTCCTCCGAGTGCCACTTGAAGCTCGCCTTCCTTCTGGTTCTCTACCTTATAAAGCCCCTTTTAGTACTACCATCACAGCAATTGTCATTTTGTGGCTGCTCCTTTGTGGTGAGTGAATGAAGAAGAGGGTATCGCACAAGAAAGTACCCACACAATGGGGGACACACGCTTGTCAACATTCCCCTTCCCTTCAGTGTCTTAAGCATCTGTTTTCAATACAACTACCCCAAGAGACCTCATAACAGATCCTGCGAGGGCAGGGGGGGGGGCAATAAAAACTTGGGGTGACTTGTCCCGTCTCGCCGTGTCGTACCACGTGCTCCTTGCTGTCACCTCTTTCAATACCATAATTACAGTATGTCTGTGTGGTGCCCCCCCTTGTGGTCGGTAATAAAAAAGAGCCCTAAGCCTGTTCCCCTAAGTTCCCTCTGTTGCCCCAATACTTTTGGGCTACACCCCCCTCCCCCCAGAAAGGGGGGGGCAAAATAAATGATGTTTAGCGCACCCAAAGCCAAACCACATCATTCTGTGCCTTCTAGCACCCTCTTTTATAATGCACCCCAACACCCCTTTTTTACACTGCTCCCCAAAATTTGCCCCTCCCCAACTCTGTAGTGGGGGGGAGGGAGCGGTCATAAAATGTTGGGGTCACCCCCCTCTGTTTGCTGAAGGGGGAGGAGCACTCTTTCCTTGTTGGCCTCACTCCTCTATGCTCCGCCCCCTGACCTATTGCCCCAGACTCTGCCTACTTCTGTGAATCCTTCCTACTCCTCCCTTCCCTCTGTGGCTCCACCCCTCTCTACACATGCCCCTTCCCTTGGTCCCTCCTAGGCTCTATGCCTCCACCTCTCCCTAGGCTCCTCCCCCCAACCATGCCGCCCCTGCTCTCCTTTCTTACTCCACCCATTCACACTCCCCCTCTTTGGCTCCTCCCCTCTACTCTCACTAGGCCTGGACCCAACCTCACTCTCTCTGCCCTGACACACCAACCACTCTCTCAATCCACATACCAACCACTCTTACATCCACCAATCACCAGCCAGACACACCTCCACACACACGCACATTTTACTTACCGACTTACCTCTGCTTCACCGCCATCAGTCATCTGGTGCCGAACCCGGGATTTGAACCCTGGTCGCCTGGGTGGAAGGCAGGAACTTACCCACTGGACCACATGGGCTTCCATGTATGTATCATTTCCAGTAGTCCCTTTATCATGGCTATGGTGTGTCATGTAGACCAGGGGGCCTGTGTGTAGCATATAGATGCTCCTGAATCCCTCTTTACCAGTAAGGAGCAATAGCTCAGTGGTAATGTCATCTGCCTCTGATGCTGAAAGCTCCCCAGGACAAGGGTTCGAATCCCGCCATGGCTGGTAAAAATTGTATTTTTTTTTTTTTCCCCATTAACTAATATTTCGATTTTATAAAAACCAGGAGCAATTTCAGACACTCTTTTTTGCGCGAGTGCCCGAAAATTATAAATATTTTCTCTCCTGACTCCCATAAAGCCCCCTTCTTCATTAGTAGGTGAAATATGGGTAAAGCATTATCTTCAGTTATCAATCTATTGATTTTTTTGTCTTTGAATTTGGCATTTTGTAGCGCGAATGTGGCCTAGGGGGCATAACTGAGCCGAAGTAAACCTCCCACAAATAGTAAAATAGGTCGAGTGGTGGGGATTTTTCATTTTGGTGTGAACAGAGCTGTGTAATCAGGGGGATAGTGCATGTGCTGCTGGCTAGGCATATTGGCCTAGTGTTAGCTCTCACTCACCAAATGATGGGTAAAGTTTGGAGCTGGTCAAACTTCCTTTATTAGGTGCAATCAGAAGACAGACATGTTGAAGTTTTCAAGAGGCAGAAAAGGGTAAAGTCCGGCGTGTGCTTCATTGGGCCTGCATCATGCCTGTTGCAGCAGCTGGCCTGGCCTGGCCTGGCCCTGGGTCTGGGTCTTTAAACAACCCAGCGCTCAGTCTCTAGCTAGCAAGCAAGGCCCCCGAACGCCCACGAACGCCCATGTTCTGTTGAGAGGAAGACTGCAGACAATTTGGCACCCTGCTAAATGAGGGTGCTGTTCCCATGTGCGGCCTTCGAGTGGGAAAAGCTTAGCGTAAGACAAGTTGTCAAGCTTAAAATTCTGCTGAAAACCATATGTTGGAGGCCATATCATGATGGAAGCCTGTGAATGTCTCAGGCCAAAATAATCATGGGAGGACATTATTTGCATAGGACAGCCCCCTTCAAAATCACATCATCATGCTGCAGTTGCCATGTAGTGTTACTAGAGGGCAGCAGTATGACCATAATAATAGAAGAGAGAAGTGTTAAATCTGTTTGCTGACGTACTGCTTGTCTTTGTTGGTCTTTGCTGGGCCTGTGGAGCGGAGGACTACAATAAGCGAGTGAATGAGTAATGAGGAAAGATTATCCTGCATTTGTGGGGAAGGGAGAGCACTTGGAGGGAAAACGGCAAGACGACAGAGTTAAAGCATAGATGTTTGCTGAGTGATTGGGTGAGTGTGTCATCTGTCTCTTTGAAAGGACACGTGAGAGAAGAACAGGAGCCCATGGCCTTCAGATGGGAGATGAAGCATAGAAGAGCATTTTCCCGAAAAATAAAAACCTTTACTTCATCTCAAAGCTTCCAACTTTGCAGGTTGTAAGATTTGCCTTGTTGCTGCATAAATAGGCAGAACTAGTGAGGCTCTTCCCAGAATATAAGTAGCACACTCTTTGGGAGTATCCTCAGGCCAGGCATGTCAGGCACGTAATTGGGGATATGAGGCCAAGAAAAACTTTAGGAAGCTTGCTCTAATCATCTGCAGGATAGAAAGACACTGGAGAGAAACTAGAGAGGGAACCAGGCTGCACAAAAAAAGGGGCAGGGTGGCACATTACACCCTAGCAGGAATATCTGATCCCCATACCTCTAACCCGGGACACCATTTGTGACTTCTCAATACCCCCATCTCATTGCCACTCAAATGTTCCGTCTTAGTATCTGAATGACCATAAACACCCTTCCTTTTGGCCCTCCATTTGTAATTCTCCCAGTAACCCAGGTGCGTTTGCCACCGTCCAGCCTCCAGTGACCAGTTGGATGCACATTGCTCGGCACCCCATCCACTTACCACTCCGTGCAGCCCCTCTCCGCAGACACTCAAACTACCCTTCTTTAAATCCTATACACGATCTGCCTCACAATAAGCTGTGACCTTCCCTCTGTGGATTATATACCCAATCCAAGGAAGGCAAATCACTTGTCAAGCAACCCAAACTCTCTGCAGACGCTGCCAATTCAGGGACTACTGCCTAGTTTGCATGCCATGATTATTCTCTATGCCGCATCCAACCAATTGCCACATGCGCCGTCTCCCTGACTCATTCATCTACTTCCCCAAACCATCCGCCTTATTTACCAAATTTTAATGCTCTCAGCTGTCATAGCGGGCATCTCTGCTTCCTGTTGACCCACTTCCTCCGAGTGCCACTTGAAGCTCGCCTTCCTTCTGGTTCTCTACCTTATAAAGCCCCTTTTAGTACTACCATCACAGCAATTGTCATTTTGTGGCTGCTCCTTTGTGGTGAGTGAATGAAGAAGAGGGTATCGCACAAGAAAGTACCCACACAATGGGGGACACACGCTTGTCAACATTCCCCTTCCCTTCAGTGTCTTAAGCATCTGTTTTCAATACAACTACCCCAAGAGACCTCATAACAGATCCTGCGAGGGCAGGGGGGGGGGCAATAAAAACTTGGGGTGACTTGTCCCGTCTCGCCGTGTCGTACCACGTGCTCCTTGCTGTCACCTCTTTCAATACCATAATTACAGTATGTCTGTGTGGTGCCCCCCCTTGTGGTCGGTAATAAAAAAGAGCCCTAAGCCTGTTCCCCTAAGTTCCCTCTGTTGCCCCAATACTTTTGGGCTACACCCCCCTCCCCCCAGAAAGGGGGGGGCAAAATAAATGATGTTTAGCGCACCCAAAGCCAAACCACATCATTCTGTGCCTTCTAGCACCCTCTTTTATAATGCACCCCAACACCCCTTTTTTACACTGCTCCCCAAAATTTGCCCCTCCCCAACTCTGTAGTGGGGGGGAGGGAGCGGTCATAAAATGTTGGGGTCACCCCCCTCTGTTTGCTGAAGGGGGAGGAGCACTCTTTCCTTGTTGGCCTCACTCCTCTATGCTCCGCCCCCTGACCTATTGCCCCAGACTCTGCCTACTTCTGTGAATCCTTCCTACTCCTCCCTTCCCTCTGTGGCTCCACCCCTCTCTACACATGCCCCTTCCCTTGGTCCCTCCTAGGCTCTATGCCTCCACCTCTCCCTAGGCTCCTCCCCCCAACCATGCCGCCCCTGCTCTCCTTTCTTACTCCACCCATTCACACTCCCCCTCTTTGGCTCCTCCCCTCTACTCTCACTAGGCCTGGACCCAACCTCACTCTCTCTGCCCTGACACACCAACCACTCTCTCAATCCACATACCAACCACTCTTACATCCACCAATCACCAGCCAGACACACCTCCACACACACGCACATTTTACTTACCGACTTACCTCTGCTTCACCGCCATCAGTCATCTGGTGCCGAACCCGGGATTTGAACCCTGGTCGCCTGGGTGGAAGGCAGGAACTTACCCACTGGACCACATGGGCTTCCATGTATGTATCATTTCCAGTAGTCCCTTTATCATGGCTATGGTGTGTCATGTAGACCAGGGGGCCTGTGTGTAGCATATAGATGCTCCTGAATCCCTCTTTACCAGTAAGGAGCAATAGCTCAGTGGTAATGTCATCTGCCTCTGATGCTGAAAGCTCCCCAGGACAAGGGTTCGAATCCCGCCATGGCTGGTAAAAATTGTATTTTTTTTTTTTTCCCCATTAACTAATATTTCGATTTTATAAAAACCAGGAGCAATTTCAGACACTCTTTTTTGCGCGAGTGCCCGAAAATTATAAATATTTTCTCTCCTGACTCCCATAAAGCCCCCTTCTTCATTAGTAGGTGAAATATGGGTAAAGCATTATCTTCAGTTATCAATCTATTGATTTTTTTGTCTTTGAATTTGGCATTTTGTAGCGCGAATGTGGCCTAGGGGGCATAACTGAGCCGAAGTAAACCTCCCACAAATAGTAAAATAGGTCGAGTGGTGGGGATTTTTCATTTTGGTGTGAACAGAGCTGTGTAATCAGGGGGATAGTGCATGTGCTGCTGGCTAGGCATATTGGCCTAGTGTTAGCTCTCACTCACCAAATGATGGGTAAAGTTTGGAGCTGGTCAAACTTCCTTTATTAGGTGCAATCAGAAGACAGACATGTTGAAGTTTTCAAGAGGCAGAAAAGG
Organism: Pleurodeles waltl; assembly: GCF_031143425.1. Lineage (NCBI taxonomy): Eukaryota > Metazoa > Chordata > Amphibia > Caudata > Salamandridae > Pleurodeles > Pleurodeles waltl. The sequence continues at coordinate 581,106,265 of NC_090450.1, read as the reverse complement.
GTAAAGTCCGGCGTGTGCTTCATTGGGCCTGCATCATGCCTGTTGCAGCAGCTGGCCTGGCCTGGCCTGGCCCTGGGTCTGGGTCTTTAAACAACCCAGCGCTCAGTCTCTAGCTAGCAAGCAAGGCCCCCGAACGCCCACGAACGCCCATGTTCTGTTGAGAGGAAGACTGCAGACAATTTGGCACCCTGCTAAATGAGGGTGCTGTTCCCATGTGCGGCCTTCGAGTGGGAAAAGCTTAGCGTAAGACAAGTTGTCAAGCTTAAAATTCTGCTGAAAACCATATGTTGGAGGCCATATCATGATGGAAGCCTGTGAATGTCTCAGGCCAAAATAATCATGGGAGGACATTATTTGCATAGGACAGCCCCCTTCAAAATCACATCATCATGCTGCAGTTGCCATGTAGTGTTACTAGAGGGCAGCAGTATGACCATAATAATAGAAGAGAGAAGTGTTAAATCTGTTTGCTGACGTACTGCTTGTCTTTGTTGGTCTTTGCTGGGCCTGTGGAGCGGAGGACTACAATAAGCGAGTGAATGAGTAATGAGGAAAGATTATCCTGCATTTGTGGGGAAGGGAGAGCACTTGGAGGGAAAACGGCAAGACGACAGAGTTAAAGCATAGATGTTTGCTGAGTGATTGGGTGAGTGTGTCATCTGTCTCTTTGAAAGGACACGTGAGAGAAGAACAGGAGCCCATGGCCTTCAGATGGGAGATGAAGCATAGAAGAGCATTTTCCCGAAAAATAAAAACCTTTACTTCATCTCAAAGCTTCCAACTTTGCAGGTTGTAAGATTTGCCTTGTTGCTGCATAAATAGGCAGAACTAGTGAGGCTCTTCCCAGAATATAAGTAGCACACTCTTTGGGAGTATCCTCAGGCCAGGCATGTCAGGCACGTAATTGGGGATATGAGGCCAAGAAAAACTTTAGGAAGCTTGCTCTAATCATCTGCAGGATAGAAAGACACTGGAGAGAAACTAGAGAGGGAACCAGGCTGCACAAAAAAAGGGGCAGGGTGGCACATTACACCCTAGCAGGAATATCTGATCCCCATACCTCTAACCCGGGACACCATTTGTGACTTCTCAATACCCCCATCTCATTGCCACTCAAATGTTCCGTCTTAGTATCTGAATGACCATAAACACCCTTCCTTTTGGCCCTCCATTTGTAATTCTCCCAGTAACCCAGGTGCGTTTGCCACCGTCCAGCCTCCAGTGACCAGTTGGATGCACATTGCTCGGCACCCCATCCACTTACCACTCCGTGCAGCCCCTCTCCGCAGACACTCAAACTACCCTTCTTTAAATCCTATACACGATCTGCCTCACAATAAGCTGTGACCTTCCCTCTGTGGATTATATACCCAATCCAAGGAAGGCAAATCACTTGTCAAGCAACCCAAACTCTCTGCAGACGCTGCCAATTCAGGGACTACTGCCTAGTTTGCATGCCATGATTATTCTCTATGCCGCATCCAACCAATTGCCACATGCGCCGTCTCCCTGACTCATTCATCTACTTCCCCAAACCATCCGCCTTATTTACCAAATTTTAATGCTCTCAGCTGTCATAGCGGGCATCTCTGCTTCCTGTTGACCCACTTCCTCCGAGTGCCACTTGAAGCTCGCCTTCCTTCTGGTTCTCTACCTTATAAAGCCCCTTTTAGTACTACCATCACAGCAATTGTCATTTTGTGGCTGCTCCTTTGT